>NW_023603184.1:76574720-76954822 GCF_014898055.3 Talpa occidentalis | reverse complement strand
GACAAGTGATGTTGAACATTTTTTTCATATGCCCTGTTGGCCATTTGCATTTCCTCTTCAGAGAAGTTTCTTTAGCTCTTCTGCCCATTTTTGACTGGATTAATTTTCTTTGTTGTTGTTGAGTCTCATCAGCTCTTTGCAGATTTTTGTGATCAGTCCTTTATCATTAGTGTGGGTGCAAAAAATGTTCTCCCAGTTTGGGGTTTCTCTTTGTTTTTTGTTATTGTCTCTTTTGCTGTGCAAAGCTCTTTAATTTGATGTAGTCCCAGCTGTTTATCTTTGCCTTCCTATCATCACTGTTTGGGTGATGTGTCGTAAAGATGTCTTTGATGTGCAAATCACGTAGTGTTTCGCCTATATTCCCTTCTATATATTTTATGGTTTCAGGTCTTATGTCTAGTTCTTAATCCATTTTGAGTTGATTTTTGTGTATGGTGTGAGGTGGTGGGTCAAGCTTCATTCTTTGCATGTAGCGACCCAGTTTTCCCAGCACCATTTATTGAACAAACTTTCTTTGCTCCAATGCATATTCTTTGCTCCTTTGTCAAAGATTAGTTGACCATAAATCTGTGGGTTTATTTCTGGATTTTCTATTCGATTCCATTGGTCTGTATGTCTGTTCTTGTTCCAATACCATGCAGTTTTGATGATTATGGGCTTTGTAGTATAGTTTGAAGTCTGGGAGTGTGATGCCTCCATTCCCTCTTTTTTTTTTCAGGAGAGCTTTGGCTATTCGGGGTTTTTGGTGATTCCATAGAATTTCATCAATATTGTTCTATTTCTTTGAAGAATGACATTGAAATTTTGATTGGAATAGCATTGAATCTGTATATTGCTTTTGGTAGGATGGCCATTTTAATAATGTTTATTCTTCCAATCCATGAGCAGGGGATGTCTTTCCATTTCTTTGTGTCTTCTTCTATTTCTTTTAACAGTGTTTTATAGTTTTCTTTGTATAGGTCTTTACCTCTTTTGTTAGATTTATTCCCAAATATTTTGATTTTTTTTGTTTCAATAAACAAAGGGATGGTCTTTTTGATTTCTTCTTCTTCAGATTTATTGTTGTGTATAGGAAGCTACTGACTTTTGCGTGTTGATTTTGTATCCTGCCACTTTAACTGAACTGATTGATGAGTTGAATTAGTTTTTCTGTGGAGTTTTTGGGGTTCTCTATGTATAATATCATATCGTCTGCAAATAGTGATAGTTTGACTTCTTCTTTTCCTATTTGGATTCCTTGGATGTCTTTCTCTTGTCTTATTGCCCTGGCTAGGACTTCCAGTATTATATTGAAAAGCAATGGTGAGAGTGGACATCCTTGTCTTGTTCCAGATCTTAATGGATATTGCTTTCAGCTTTTCACCATTGAGAATGATACTGGCTGTTGGCTTGTCATAGATGGCCTTTATGATGTTGACGTATGTTCCTTGTATCCCAGAATTTCAAGGGCTTTTATCATGAATGGGTGTTGCACTTTGTCGAAAGCTTTCTCAGCATCTATTGATATTATCATATGGTTTTTATATTTCTTTTTGTTGATGTGTTGGATAACGTTGATTGATTTCGGATGTTAAACCATCCTTGTGCCCCTGGAATGAATCCAACTTGGTCGTGGTGAATTATCTTATGGATACATTGTTGGATTCTGATAGCTAAAATTTTATTGAGGATTTTTGCATCAGTGTTCATTAGGGAGATTGGCCTGTAGTTTTCCTTTTTTGTGTTGTCCTTGTTCGGTTTTGGTATTAGTGTAATGTTGGCTTCATAAAACGTGTTTGGTATTGTCCTTCCTTCTCAATTTTTTGGAAGAGTTTGTGAAGGATAGGCACTAATTCGTCTCTGAATGTTTGGTAGAATTCATTTGTAAATCCATCAGGTCCTGGGCTTTTGTTTTTGGGGAGGTTTTTTATTACCATTTCAATTTCGCTAATTGTAATTGGTCTGTTTAGGTGTTCTATTTCTTCTTTATCTAGCTTTGGGTGATTGTAGAGTTGTAGGAATTGTCCATCTCCTCTAGATTGTTAAACTTGTTTCCATATAACTGTTCATAGTAGTTACTGATTATTCTTTGATTTCTGCTGTGTCCATTGTGATTTCTCCTCTTTCATTGATGATCCTGTTTATTTGTGCTTTCTCCTTTTTTCCTTTGTGAGCCTGGCTAGGGGTTTGTCTATTTTATTGATTTTTTCAAAAAACCAGCTCTTGGTTTCATTGATCTTTTGGATTGTTTTTTTTAGTTTCAATTTCATTTATTTCTGCTTTGGTTTTTATTATTTCTTTTCTTCTACTGGTTTTGGGGTTTTTTTGTTGTTCTTTTTCTAGATCTTTGAGCTTCGAGATGAGGTTGTTTCTTTGCGTTCTTTCTTGTTCTTGATGTGAGCTTCTATTGCTATATTTTCCTCTTATTACTGCTTTTGCTGCATCCATACATTTAGGATATTAGTGTCCTCCTTGTCGTTCAATTCAAAAAATTTTTTAATTTCTTCTTTGATCTCCTCATTAGTCCAATGGTCTTCCAGTAGTGTGGTTTTTAATCTCCATGAGGTAGGAAAGTTCCTTGCCTTCTTTTTATGGTTTATTTCTAGTTTGATGCCTTCATGGTCAGAAAAGATGGTTGATATGATTTCAATCTTGGTGTATCTGTTGATGTTTGTCTTGTGCCCCAGTATGTGATCGATCCTGGAGAATGTTCCGTGTGCGCTTGAGAAAAATGTGTACTCTTTTTTTTTGGGGTTTAGTGTTCTATAGATGTCTGTTAAGCCTAATTGCTCTAGGTCCTTATTTAGAGCTTTGGTTTCTTTACTTATTTTTTGTCTTGTTGATCTATCCATTGTTGATAGTGGTGTGTTGAAGTCTCCCACTACGTATGTGTTTTCTCTGATGTCTGTTTTCAGAGAGGACAACAGTTGTCTGATATATTTTGGTGCTCCTTCGTTTGGTGAGTATATGTTAATGAGTGTTATTTCTTCTTGAAGTATTGTCCCCTTGATCATAATGTAGTGACCATTGGGGTCTCTTTTTATCTTTTTGAGTTTGAAATCTGTTTTATCTGATATAAGTATAGCTGTTCTGCTTTCTTTTTGGTCCATTTGCTTGTAGGATTGTTTTCCATCCTTTAACTTTGAGCCTATTTTTATCTTTTGTAGCTAAATGTGTTTCCTGGAGACAGCAAAAGGTTGGGTTTTGTTTCTTATCCAGGCTGCACTCTGTGTCTTTTTATGAAGAGTTTAGTCCATTTACATTTAGAGTTAAATATGATATGTTAACATCTGTATTTGCCATTGTGTTTGTCTTCCTTTGATTTTATTTTTTATTCTTTTATAACTTTTTTTTTTTTTTGGCCTTCTTTCATTGTTTTTCGTCCCTCTGAGGTTCTGGCTTTAGGACTCCTTGTAGTATTTTTTTGGAGTGGGGGTTTAGTTGCAATGAAATTCCGGAGTTTCTGTTTGTCTGGGAAGGTCCATATTCTTCTTTCAAAGAGGAAGGAGAGCTTTGCGGGATAGAGTATTCTTGGTTGGCATCTGTTTTCTTGGAGTCTGTTGACTATGTCCCTCCACTCTCTCCTTGCCCGTAGTGTTTCTTCGGAGAAGTCTGATGTCAGCCTGATTGGTTTTCTTTGAATGTTATCTGTTTCTTCCCTCTTGCCAGCTTCATTATTTTTTCCTTGTCCTGGATTCTTGGAGCTTTACTATTATGTGTCTTGCTGTATTTTTCCTTTCGTCGTGGAAGTTTGGTGTTCTTCTTGCTTCTTGTATATCAATTTTCAGCTCCTTCTTCACATTTGGGAAGTTCTCTTCAATTATCTCTTTGAATATTTTCTCTGTTCCTACATCTCTCTCCTCTCCTTCTGGTATTCCTATAACTCTTATATTTCCTTTCCTCATGGAGTCAGATAGTTCCCGAAGTCTTCTTCGTTCTTTTTCCTTCGTACTTCTCTTTCCTTTTCTGTTTTGGTTCTTTTTATTTCTGTGTCTTCAAGATTACTTATTCGTTCTTCCATTTCATCTATTCTGCTTTCATTGCTTTTCCCAGAATTCTTTAGTTCTTCCATTAATTCTTTGATCTCCTGCATTTCTTTTACTTCCCTCTTTAGGGACTCATTTTCTTTTTCTGACCATTGTTTTCCCTCTCTAGGACTCAATTGCATTCTTCTGATCGTTGATTATTTTCCCTTATCATTGTTTTCCTTTATGACTTCTGTCAGTTTTTTAATCACGGCAATTTTAAATTCTCTTTCTGAAGGCCCGAAATTCTTCAAGTTATTGTCTTTGCAATCTGGGGGCTGGCTTTCTTTTGTGGTGTGCTTTTTTCTCTGGAGAGTTGCTAGGTTGCGTGTGGTTCTTCTCCTCCCTACTGTCTGTTTTCTAATTTGCTGTATGCGTTGGGACACTGTGTTGTTGGGACTGGCCGGCATCTTGGGTGCTTTTCTCTGTTCCCTCTGGTTCTTCCAGGAGTCATCTGTCAGTTTCAAGCAGCCGGGCGGCCGGGCTGTGTGGCTGGTGCTGGTCTCCTCCTGGGGGGCGGGGATCTCTTTAATGGCGCCTGGAGCTCACCTCCGCGGCGGATCCTGCAGGGTTCACCTTAGCTCCCGTTCACGGTTGTGGTGGCTGCAATAGTTCCTTTCCACTCACAGTCCCGCTTGCTGTGTCCGTTTTTTCTTGTTGGCCGTTTTGTTTGTTGTTTCCCCTCCTCTCTGCCAGTCGGAGAGTGCCGCTCTGTGGGCGGGGGAGGGCAGAGCAGGTTCTGCGCTTCCCTCCCTTCTCGTCCTCTTTTATGCAACTTCTTTCTTCGGGCAGTTGCTGGAGTCGTCCGTTTATTTCCGTGTCCGTTCTCACTGGGACCTGCCTGCTTTTCCTCCCTATTAACTTTTTAATGGGAGATCTTACTCGCAGCGTCTCCTCGCCGCCATGTTGCTCCGCCCCTTACTTTATTAATTTTTGATGACTTTTCCCATTTACTGCTTCATGGCATTTCAATTGACCCTTTGAAACAGTACTTTTAAACACATGTCCTTTAAGCACAACAATAGCTATAAGGCTATACATATATAGATATTACATGAATGTTTCTGGAATAACTCATTCTTGAAATGTTAGCCATGATTCTCCATGGAAATGGAGGTAATAGAATGCATCTATATATAGAAAGAAATTTATTGTAAGTAATCGATATATGCAATTATATAAGATTTCAAGTCCCATGATCTGCAGAGAACAATTCTGAGACTCAGGAAAGCCCATGGTGTACTCCCAAATTGAATACAAACAGGCCTAGACACAGGATGGGCCAGTGATTTTGTATGAGATAAAAGACAGGGGAAACACCCAATGTTTATTTCAATGTAATTAGGTGGGAAGACTTATTTTTACTTACAGAAGCCTTGATTGCTTAACTCTGATCTTCAATTGATTAGATGTGTTGCACTCTTATTAGCAATCTGAACTACTTAGTCTACCAATTCAAATGTTAGTCATGTAAAACCATCACATAAATGTATACAGAATAATATTTGATGAAATAAGTAGGCATTTTATGGCCCAGTCAAATTGACATAAAATTTACCATCTAACAATTGTGTTTTTTTTAAGATTTATTTATTTATGCATACAAGAAATGGGGTACAGGCCAGAGGTGCGGGGGGTGGGGGTATGTGAGAGGATTCACCAGAGATAGAGTGGGGACAGAACAGGCAAATTGACTGAAATATACTGCTGAGGGGAGCAGTGGGCAACACAGGAGAGTTCTGCTGTGCCATGTGGGTTACCTCTCTGGCTGGCGATCAGTCTCAGTCCTGCAGGGGCTGAGGATAGCTTCATAGTGCTGTGACTTAACCCCGTGCACCACTAGGGAGGCCACATCTAAAAATTGTTAAATAAATATTTCTTATAGTTTTCATCAGTTATGTTGTTCATCTATGGGGAGGGAAAAGGAGAAATATTGTATCAAAGAAGACTTCAGCTTATCAGTACTGTCATATTTCTTCTGAAAAAGATAGATAAGAGGTTTTTTACTAACATGTGAGAAATACAAAACTAATTTAAAAATAAAAAACACACTTCCAATGCTACTACCAACAATAAACCACTAGACTATTTTTTTATTTTTTATATTAATATATTTTTTGTTATTTTTTACATCATTGTTCATTTTTAAACAATATTTGCTTCCCCCCAACCCCTCAGGTGTGGTCCCCATAGAGCTTCCTTCTCCAATGCCCCCGTGCACCATCACCTCAGTCCCCTGTGCTCCTCCCTCCCTCCCTCTGATCCCTCTCCCTCCTCTTCCCCTGCGGTATGTCTCTGATTCATAATTGCCTGTTTTTGCTTCATTATGTTTTGTACTGATGGAGTACTTTACAATTATAAATCTTTGTAGGTTATGATTTCCAGGATACCCTTTATAATAATCCTAGGTAACATTTATTTAATTTTTATATTGGATGTAACATTTTTTTAATTTAATTTATTTTTTTAAGATTTATTTATTTATTTATACAAGCACTGGGTACAGTCAGAAGCACAGGAAGGTGAGAGAATTCACCAGAGCCAGAGCGGGGAACAGAATAGGCAGACAGATGAAATACACTGCTGAGGGGAGCAGCGGGCGGCAGGATAGGTCTGCGCACCATGCGGGACCCTCCTCCAGTGGCCAGGGAGCACCCAGGGATGGAATCTGCGCTGGAGAGGCTGTGGGCAGCTTTGCAACCCAGCGCTCAACTGCTGTGCCACTGGGGAGGCCCGGATGTAACATTTTTTATTTTAAGTTCATGATTCTCATTAGCCCTTTAAATAAATATGTAAGGAATATACAATTAATGTCCAATTTATGATGTAGTAATTGGACTTATGGGTTAAAAGTTTACAAAATTTACAAAGTTAGTTTTTTTAATTTTAATTGTGTGAATCATGATTATCTGGATCATTGACTTGCAAATTGTTTTTTCTGTTTCTTCATTCTTATGCACCATTAAAAATATGTAGGTCCTTTATTCATTGACATATCTATACCTATGGGTGGATATTGATATGGAAGAGAGTTCTTATCATTGGATGACTATGGATAAATAAAAAGTAGATGACTTTTGATTTGTAAGGAAATACTACATACAGTGTTTTTCATATTGTTGATGTTAGAATTTATATTATGAAGTGTATACACATGTGATTATATACCTGGGGAGAATCACAGAAAATATTTCTGAGATTATTTGTATCTTTCTAATATGTATTATATAATTCATTGATGAGGAAATCCCAATGCAATAAAAAGGGTTAGAAAATTAATTTAAATATACTTGTTATATTGAAGAATGTTAAATCAATGAAAACAGGGGAGTAATTATTTGAGAACTTATTGTTGCATTTGGTGTTAAAATTTCTATATCTTTTAATAGTGTCTGGAACTTTCCTAGGTTCCTTTCCAAATCAATGAGATTTAATGGGAAAATCAGAAGCAAAAATACAGCAACTGATTTCTTGCTAAGAACTCAATTATTATATAAATTATTCCAGTTTCTATTCATTTACTGGTAAAGGTCTTTTAATTATATGTCAGCCTGCATTTGTAGACCAGGAAATTAGTGTAGTGAAGAAAGACTACAGATAGAGTTCATGGTTGACAATTATAATGTAAAACATATCGATGTATCACTAACCTCTCAGTAATGCTGAATCCTATGGATTTCTGATTCAGTTCAGGCTAGATTAGTCATATGAACTGTCTTAACTTGATTAACTATAATCTAAGATAACAAACAAAAGAAGAAAATATGTGTTGTAACCATTTAGATGTGATTGCCCTGCTTTCAGTCACTCTTATCAAATTTATATCAAATGAACAAAAAACCCATTGGCAGATGGTCCAGCCAAAATTAAACACCAACAGTTGTTTCTCAATAAACTTGAGCATATAACTATGCCAGAAGAGCCATGCACCCAGCAGAAAACAATTGGCATGCTCCATGATTAATTAAAGATGAATTCTAATGCCATGCCTGGAAGGAATGGAGAATGAGATTAGGTTGAACTCTTTGTCCTTGTGAATCTTGTGTGTCATGGTAAAATTATCTCACAATTTAAATGAGTTTGGTATAACACAGTAACTTACAACTTATTGTCTAGACAAGCATATATAATATCAACTGGCTATCATGTAATTTTAAATTTATCTTAGTGTCTTTGTGAGAGAAAATCACAACGTACAAAATTAATAAATGAGGATGTGTATAATTCCAAGAGGAAAGTTCAGTTCTAAAATAATGATAGTCACTATTTTTTGAAACAGCAGGATAATTGTGTCTAGAGTAAGGAAACAGTAATTCCCTAAATGTTCTTTAGTGGCCTGAAAGAAAAAAACAGAACTTTCCAAAATGCCTCGTTCTCAAGAGAGCAACTTAAACACTGCAAAAATATTGTTCATCCAAGGGTAGCCTTGCGCAATTATATGTCAATGGTACTCTGTGACCTTTTCACCTTGCAGAACACCAGATATATTCCTCTGTCAAAAACAGTGCTCCACAATGGTTGAGCCATTTATCTGTTTGGTGGTGACAAGCTTTATGTTCTAGGATATATGCAATCTAATGTGTAGTAAAAAGTTTAAGGCAGTAAAAAGTTTAGAAGCTCCATTCAGATGAATATTTATGGCCTTCTGTGCATAGGAATTCACAGAAGATTATGTACCACTTAGGTTGGCTGCTCAGAAGACCACTCTATCTAATGAAAGGTCATCCTACTATGATCTAGAGGAGAAATTCAAAACCCATGACAAGCATTTTTCACAATGCTTTCCTATAAACAAACATATATAAAGATAACCAATAAAGTACAACTTCAGGTTTTCTTTTAGGTTCTTCTCTCTCCTTTCTCAAATAAAGATATTGCAAGACATTCTGTAATCTCAAAATTCAAACAATGTTATTAAACAAATAAACATGTTCGAATGTGAGACATCTAGACAATGAGAAAACATTATCACTGTGACTAATGTCCTTTTGATTGAGTTATCATAATTTTGATACAGTCAACAGCACCACACCTGTTTAGAGAGGAGATAAGGTTTAATTTAGAAAGATTAACACACTGGGATTGAAAAGAATAAAAGCAAAATTAGAAACACAGGCACTTGTGCATGGGTACCACAGCTTATTAAGCCAAGGTCAGGAACATATGTATGAGTCGATGACAAGGCTGTGATCCAAATCTGAAATTATTCAAAACTAAAATATAAGATACTTTATTATTAGGGAATATTCCTTTACTTTATTATGATCTAGAAATTAATTCCAGCAACCATCTACCTTTTTTTACCAGGAAAAATCATTAATTCTAGATTGCATATTTCCCTTTATCGCATATTGAATGTCTCGTGTAGGCTTTCTAATTTCAGTGCTCTAACAGCAGGTATCAGACAATGAATGAGAACGCGCAGTTCCTTGCCAGACTTGTCATGATTCATGTCATTTTGCTTTTGATTTGGGCAAAATTAAAGGATTATTTATTACTTTGTCAGTCGTCTTACTTTTGAGATCATGTTGTAATTTTTTACTGCATGTTTCCCTGGCTACAGAATTGCAGATTCTATGCCAGTTTTCAAATTCACAGTGCAAAGCACACCTAATAATGGTTAATATACTGAAAGCAATTTCTTGCTATGTCTGAACACTCAAATGCTATATAGGTTCAGCCACATTAAGCGTTGGGACAAAGAAACATATATGGAATTTTCCTATATGTTCACTTTTTGCTTCTGTAGGAGAGATATTATCACTCTGTTTTCTTCCTAGCTACCTTTTTATCGGTAAAATAAACTGACTTCATTTACATTCTTAAGTGATGGGAGAAGAGAATTAACTGTTAAATCAGTTGAAATGATACTGTTTTCCTAAAGTATTTATAGCATCCACAGCGATGGAGTTTTACACAATACTAATGATTATAATACAGATTTATCAATCTGTTCATTCCAATCAATCAGGAAACACATATTTTGAACATCTATTCAGTTGCCCGGTTCATTTCTAGGCATTTTTACTGTTCTGTATGTAACATTGCCTTCCCTACAATCAAGAATCTCAAGTGGAAACTTTAGATACGCAAAAATGAATTAAAAATAACTTCTTTATAGAGATTTGTGCAAGATATAAAAAGCATTAACCTAACTTGTTATGTGTTATTTGCTCTCTTCTCTAATTCCAACTACAGTTTTTCATCATCTGGTTGATATCATAAGAATTGTTTCCACAGCTCTGAAGCTCTGTCTGTCTATGAGCTGCTGTCCTGTGATAGATGACTTTGTTACCCAATTCCAGAGATAAGTCAATGCTGGGGAAAAGAGCATGGTTTTTGAATGTCTAAACCATCAGCTTACCCAGATTATCACCTCACATATTTTTTCTTGATAATGGGGTATTTTTAGCTCAAAAATTACCTAGCTGATATCACTATGATTATCAGCATTGATAATGTGATTTCTCTGTGATGTAACTTTTGCTTAGATCTGGATTGGGGCTAGAAAAAAACTTAAGATGCTGTTATGCTCTGAAAGATTTTGGAAATAAAATCCCATTTTTTAAAAAAAAATCCTCTACTATTATTGCAAAAAATATAATGCATCTTAAGTTTAGTTATGGTTAAGTTATTGGTCCACCGTTATCACAGTTCTTGAAGAAAAACATAAGACTAACAATCTCTGGGTGAGACACAAAGGATTTTATTATTGATGGCACAGCAGGCAGCTTAAGTTTCATCTCTACACTGATTCTCCTTGTCCCACATTCCCAAATAAAATGGGGGCAACACATAGACAGATCCAAGTTAATGCAATATACACAGTGAGTTTGTATCCCAACCAAAACATTCTGAGTTTAGGAGTCAATTAGAAATCTGCCCAGCCTTTCCCCTAGAGGTTTTATTCTTGCCAAGAAAAAAATTTCCCCTCTGTTCTAGCAGGCAATGCTATCTCTATTTTACACATCTGTAAGTTATACAAACATAGTCAAGAACAAAATCTGATACAAGATGTGTAGAAACAAATAAATGCCTCTTTTCCAAAAAACTGTAGGACTTAGAAGAATTGCACACAATTTTTAAAAAGTAAAAATATTTGTATATGTTTAATTATACTTTGTTTATAGTTACAGGCCATGCTTAATTGCTGCTACATGTAATATTTGTCTACATTAGTGGCATTGACATAGATCAATATCAGAAGCAATATACAAAAAAAGATAAAATTATATGAAGTGGTTAACAACACTGGTTTTCAAGTAATAGTAGTAAGCTGCTATGAAAAATGAAAATGAAACTTCATACATTGTTATCTTATTTTGAAAATTGCTATTTTCATATTTATATATTTTAAAATAACCAACTATAAACATATATTTAAATCATGTTTAAAGCATGCTTAAAATGCTACCTGCTAGCAATAATCTATAATGATCAAAATATCACTTGACAATCATTTGATCTTATCTTTAAATTGCTTATTTTCAAGAATATATAATTCAAAATATATAAGTTTATTGGTATTTTGACTTCCTTTAGATGTCTTATTATTCTTCAATATAAAAGTTGTTGTTCAAAAGCAACTATAAATGAATAAATGCACTCGATCATTCTTTAAGATTGGGAGTTGGAATGTTTAATCAAATGACCCTGTGATCGATGGTCAAGATTTTTAAATTGGTATATTATTAGAAAATAAATTCTTGAGGATTTTGAATCCTCAAGCTCTGAAAAAACAGAACTGACTATGTCTTTAACATCAACTAGCAAAAATCTAAAGCCAAACTTAAAGGAGGGAAGGAAGCTGATAATCGATATATCTCAAGTAAAGCTTATTCGATGTCTGTTTAAAAAAAAAAAAGAAAACCTCTTGGAGACTGTTGAATGCTAAGCTGAGTAATAATAGAGTAGAGGGCCTCCCCGGTGGCGCAGCGGTTGAGCTCTGGGTTGCGAAGCTGCCAGCGCCGGTTTGATCCCCAGCTGCTCCCTGGCCACCGGAGGAGGGCCCCACATGGCGCGCAGACCTCTCCTGCCGCCCGCTGCTCCCCTCAGCAGTGTACTTCGGTCCTTATGCCTGCTCTGCTCCTCGCTCTGGCTCTGGTGAATTCTCTCACCCTCCCGCGCTTCTGACTGTACCCAGTGCTTGTATAAATAAATAAATAAATCTTAAAAAAAAAAAAAATAGAGTAGAATTAATCAAATTGTTCTTTAAGTGCTCAATTGAAGCAAGGCATCCAAAGATTCAAAAGGCCTTATTATGCAGTTGAGCAGACTTGAAACAAATTAAGGAAATATTCACATTATCAGTGACCAATTTTAGAGATTTTTTTGCAAAATTTTTGATTGTAGAGATGGTCAGACATATGCCAAAACTCACTTCCCCGCTTCATTTTCATTCTCATCCACACTCTCATTTGCTTAATCCTAGGTTTGAATAGGAGACAGTCTTTCTGTTTTGTTTTTATATTTTGGTCATCTATTTTTTGGGGATTTGTTATACCTACCTATAGATATAGATATGGATCAGTATCATTAATACATTTATATATTTACAATATTTGTTACTTTCAAGTGATCTTATAGAAATGAGATTATTAGAGAATTTGCTGTTTCAGTACTTTGTTATTGAGACAGATTAAACAGGAAGGACAAATTACTGTCAATCCCAGAAACAAAGATGGCTTGTGTAATAGGGGACAGAAGAAACATAGGATTATCTTTTTTCTACTTGAATATTTCATTCACCAAGCTGATTAATTTTCACCATAACATATAAAATAAGAATCTCCATTCACACTGGGCAGCTTTTTCATTGTTTTTTTTTTTTGTTTGTTTGTTTTTTTTTTTTTGTTTTTTTTTCCCCAGCCCACAAACCCACATCCCTTGTTCCTTTTGAAGTAGCTCTTTGAAACAGATTCTCTGCAGTTATGGGTCAAAGGACACATTCCTTCTTCAATTCTTTTAAGCAGGGATTAAGGGAGTGTCATATTTTCTAGAAGTATCACATATGTTTTCTCAATATCCTTTATTACTAGAGCATATATAAGTTTTGTGACAGCTCATCAGTCTAAGCCAGTTATCTAAAATAAAGTTCTAAGCCATTCAAACTAAGATGGAAATATTGGATTTTGTTTCTTCTAGCAAGTAAGTATTAGATCATTTGAACTGTAGATAATCGCAGTTCATGAAACAAAATAATTTCCTTTATACATGATCACTTATTCCCTTCTCTTTACAGATCTAGTGTACTAAATCCTTTGTAAGAGAATAAAATAATAGTAATACTGTGATTTGTGAATAAATCTCAATTAACTGAATTCCTAACATTCAATTAAAGAACATGGTGTATCCATATGTATATATCTCCCTGCTTAGCTTGAGGATATAAGAAGAGATAGTTTTGATCAACATAATACTTCCTTAAATAATTAACTGTACATTAATTTCCCCCAAATGCAGACCAGCAAAGTAAATAGAGCCACCTATGCTGTGTGCAAATTACATTATCTTTTCAGTTTGATTAATTTTTTGTCAAGTTGGGTGATATAAGTCTTTCTATGTCTCCATAGGTTACTCTAATAATCAACTAAAATTATAAATAAAAGTCCTTTAAATGATGAAACAACAAGCACCATTAAAAAATATGGTACTATATTATTTTTATAATTTTAGTGCCAGTATAAGATAATTTTTAAATTTTTAGAATAATTATTGGCAGAAAAACTTAAAATTCTCTTTTTCAGAGATATTTGTCTCTACAATGATAGATGTTTCATTTTCTATAAAATGCTAGAAGTTAATACCTTGTTATTATAACAAAATTCACACTTTAACTGAATGTGGCTAATGTTGTTCATATACCTGGATTTTGTTTTTAACCTTAGTTAATCCTGGAGAAATATTACCTCGCATATGTAAAGCTGATGAATTTCGCTGCAGAAACAGACACTGTATCCAAGCACGGTGGAAATGTGATGGTGATGACGACTGTCTGGATGGAAGTGATGAAGATTCCGTGAATTGCTGTATGTTTTCCTTCAAGTAATCTTATATCTTCATGACCTTGAGTGTGTGAACTATCCAAGCAGGTTGTGAAAATCTGAAAATATCTTTGATGCAGAATGAACTGTTTTGTTTTGTTTTGTTTTTTATTCTCAGTATAAAAATTAGACCTTACGTTACGTACTTTATATAGCTTTAAAGCACTATTATTTTTCTTCCTTCCTCATATTTAATATTATCAATTTGTTTGCTCCAAAAATCTTCTCCTTTTCCTATTTTGTCCTTTGTGCCCCCATTCTATTTTCAACGATTGCTCTACCAGACCCCTTTGGATCTCTGAATTTAAAGATTTGGAAAATCAGTTTAAGGCCCCTTAAGATAGGACTACTCATACAGAAGGGCACGATCCACTCCATTGCTCCTTGGCAACAGGGCCTTGAAGAAGATCCAGGAAAAGAGTTGTGAGTTTGGAACCTAACTTCACTAACTCAGTACATGGTCTAAATCACATATGGGGCACTCAGATAAAAAACTAAAGGTTTGACTTTTCTCTTTTTGGTTTTTATTTAATTTTTTGTAATTTGCTACCATAGGAATAGTTTCACATGCCTGGTAGTGATAAGAATATGTCCCACATATGTAAAAGAAAAACACTTTCAAAAACACACTAAATATTACTTTGAGAATGTATGTCATTAGTCACTAACTAAATGGTATTGAGATGTGTAAAAATATTTTATATAGAGATATGTATTTGACATATTTCTTCTATCAGTTGATTTGACTTAGATACATTATTTGTAACAGAAATGCTTTTTTTCAATTAATGAAATATTGCAGGTTAAAGTAACTGAACTAATTGAGAGTTAATTGACAATCCTCCATTTTACTTTCTTTCTTTTTAAATCAAGAATATAAACATAAAGTTCCACTGTTCAGAATTGACAAAATTGAACTAGGCATAACTACCATGCAACTAGCTGTGTTTTGGGACAAAATTCCAGAATGTAAACCTAAAAAATAATTTAAAGTTGTGCTTAAATACAAAATGCAATAGTTGTAATTAATACATAGATGCAATACTACTTTCTCCTAATTTTTAAACATGGACTCAGACATCAACATGATGTACTTCTTATGTTCAACCCCAGAACATCTGTGCCATATAATATACAACTGCATGTTAAATATCAAGTAATAAATTGAAACAACTAGCTACAACTTTTGCAGAAAGAGGAACACTTCATCTTAGAGTAAAAGGAATGTGTTATTATTACAAAAAATTTTGCACAAATAATGTATTATATAGGTATCAGATTAATTGCTTCATTTCTCTAATTCACAATATTTATTCATGGTTTTAATGCATGCTTCCTATATATCACCTTGCTCTGTAGTAGCAGAGAGTCTATGCTCAACACAAAAGTTTCATTGCAATATTTATCCATCATCCACTATGTCCATGTTTCTATCTCTATGATTATTCTTGTCAGCAATCTACAAAGAAACTCAATTCCTCTATGAGCACAGGGGATATTTCATTTTGTAAGTTAATTGTAGTGTTGAATTTCCTAACCAGAATTTTTTTCTGGATTTTTTCATCACCTTCCCCCAAAACTACAGCATGAGTTTTTCCCATATTGTAGTTTTCTATTTGACTTAAAGTCCATATTCCATTCTATCAATATATCCTATTTCTTTTGCCACATAAATGATTTTTTTTTTTAATTTTTACCTCTTGTCATTCTCCCCTGGCTAAAATAAGCTCCTAACCGAGATTAAGTCAGCAATTGCATTGCTATTATTCCAACCACAACTTCTCCCTTAATTAAAGTTCACTCCTCACACTACTTTCACAATGGTATTTTTTGAATAAAATCTAATTTTGTTATCAGTAGCTTCATGACCAACAAGATAAATTCCAAAGTCTGGTGACTCGCATGTAAAGTACTTCATGCCAAGTCTTATGCTTACCTTTTTTAGCCTTAAATGTCTATCATGTACCTTTTTATCTCCTTTATACTTATCAATTTGAGTGACACAGGTAGATTCTCTTAAAAAAAAAAAATAGCCTTTCCTCTTCTCTCCTCTGGGACACTTTACTATGTGTTCCCAGTCTAAGAAATTCACTGTAGTTTGCAAATACCTCCTCAGAGAGGGGTTTTTTGAACCCCCCCAAAATCTCCTCTGTAAAAGCAAATTGGAATTAAATACCTTCTATACATTTAAAATTGAAACCAAATTTCAATTATACACTTATTTATTATATCTAAAATAAGAATATCTTCATGAGGAGATCAACATTATCTTGCAGCATCTCTGTAGGCTGGGAATCTAGCACAACACCCAGAAGAAGGATGAATGAATAAGTAAAATGCAAAACTGAACATCTTTTTGCCAGCTTGTAGCAGTATAGTGTCTTCTTTAGACACTGCAGTGATTTTGAGCAACATTATATTTCTGAGGTCTCATGGTTAATATCCAGCACTACATAATTCATTTTACAGGATTATTTTAGATTTTAAGTACTCATAGGGTTTGACCTTGAATTCTATTATTCTACTTTCTCTGCTTTAACTTCTCAACTCCAAATCACAATACTATGGATAATACTTGTTCCTCCTTTTTGAACTCCCATTTACATCATTGATGAAAATTGCTAAGGTCCTTGATCAAGCTTTGCTGAAGTGCTCATGCATAATCTTGATACTTTAAAATGTTGACCCTCTAATATATTGTATGACTTTTATCCTCATGAGGAGCTACTTCTGCTAAAGTACCCAAAGTGAGCAGAAAATGTTAATCATGTTCAGATGCCAGAAAACAGACTTTCCACTCAATTATTTTTCTCTACATGAATAAAAACTTCTAAAATTATAAAAGCATTTATCATCCAAAGCTACTTTAAGGAATTAGTGTTTCATAGAAACCGACTATAAATGCATACATTTTGCTATGCAACAGTAAAATAAAGTGCCTATTTTTCAAATTTTCAGTAAAGCTAATACCATATTTATTGTTATCATTCAGACGTACAGCTACCTGGCACAAGGAAAATTACTTTAAAAAGAATGTTGAAGTTGTGATACAAATACTGAAGAGTATGTCAGTTCAGTTAGGAATTTAGCCTCTAGAATGTAGAAGAAATAATCACAGAAGGTTAACTTTAAAATGGCCCCCTGTTGTGCTTAGATATTGGAGGTTTAATCCTTAGCTGTGCACAGCTTCCCATATGAGGACTAGTCTTGTCCTCAGCATATTTTGTTGATGCATGTTTATTTGTTCCTACTAGGGGAGAAAACTCATGATGATAATTTTTGTTATTAAACTTATAAAGGATTTCCTATTTAACATCAACTCCAGGTCACAAGTGATACATTTTTCTTCTCTGTATTTTCCTTCCAGTCTCAAGAAACATTAGACAAAGCATAAAAAAAAATCAGATTTATTTAATATTTCAAAAACTATTTGAGTGGATGTGTGGTTTAAAAAAGAAGTATTTTTGATATGTATTATTAAATGATTTTGATACATACTTATTATATTCATATTAAATCTTGAGGTTAATGTTTAGTGTTTTGGTTAAAATTTTTAAAAATTGGGGCCTCCCTGGTGGTGCAAGGGGTTAAGCTCCACACTATGAAGAAATCCACAACCTCTGCAGCACGAGTTCTATCCCTGGCTGGCCAGGGAGAGACTCACATGGTGCAGCAGACCTCTTCTGACTTGCCCCCTGCTCCCTTCAGCCTTGTATTTTCAGTCAGTCTACCTGTTCTGTTACCCACTCTGCCTCTGGTGAATCCTCTCACCACCTGCATCTCTGTCCTGTACCCCAGCTCTTATATGTATGTATATATACATCTTTAAAAAATTAAAAATTAAAAATTGCATTGCTAGTTGTCCTAGGAATACATAAGCAACTTAATGATATAGTTGATTTTATGAATATATAAAAATAAATATATTCCCTTTTATTTGAGGTTTAGTTACTTGATATCTAAAATAGTAATATCAATGTATTCAATAAAATATAAGACAGAGAATGACACAAGTCATGCCCTTTATTTGCTGTAATATTATCAATACTCTAATTTACCATAACTGCATCTTCAAATAATTGATAATTTTATATGATTAAAGTTGTTTTTCCTTTTTCTCCCAACCCCGGACCCCAGTCAATCATAGCTGTCCTGAGGATCAGTTTAAATGCAAGAATAATCGTTGTATCCCCAAGAGATGGCTTTGTGATGGAGCTAATGATTGTGGGAGCAATGAAGATGAATCCAATCAAACTTGTGCAGGTAAAACTTTGCTTGGATAAGTGCATGAAGTTAGTCTTCCTAAGATTGCAGGTCAGTGCTTTGAACTAAGCTGAACATTACTAGTGCTGATGATCTGATTATTGCAGTAGTAAATTAATTCAGAGTTTGATGCCACAAAACTAGACTACAAATTATCTGTTATTTAATATTTGGCCATAACAGCCTTCCAAAGTAATTTGGCACTTTATCTATACATATGGGTTGACTGTTGATGCACGTCTTTGACAAGACTTGTCCCTGCTAAATCTTACTTGGCAGAAGAGGTTGAGGTTTGTTAGCATGCTGTGATATAGTCTATCTCACAAGGAAGACTATTTTTTTACCTTGAAAAAAATATGTAATTTATGTATTTTTTTTAGCTGCTGTAGAATGCCTCTGTGAATAGTTTCCTGTTCCTGACACATTTGTTTATATTGGGTAGGGTTTTTTCTTTTTCATGAAGTCCCAAGACCACTACACCTATTTATACTTCCATATAATCTATCCCATTGTAATAAATCTTTGAGTCCCTAGTGAGATTCTCATTGAATAGGAATATACAGCTTGTGGTACAGGTTGCAACAGATGCCAGAAAGGTCATTATTAGTCAGATAAGTGTTGAAAAATGATACTGACTCACAGCAGTGTACTGCGTTTCTTTAAATGATGAAGAAAAAATAGTACATTTGATGACTTTTATTGATATGATCAGTAAAACTTAATTCTTATCGTTATATAAGCACATCAAAATGTATCAGCTACATCACCTTCTGCCTTTGCCAAAATAAACCTACTAAATAAAAAAATCATTAAAATATATTAATTAAAACTAGTGATAACATTACAGGACCGATCTAGAGGTTGAAAGGCATGGCTGTCCTTTTGTTATGCCCTTGGGTTTCTTTTGGAAAGACTCAAACCTCTGTGCACCTCAATTCCATTGTAAAATTATTTCAGCTCCCTAAAAATACAAATTGACTAAAAATTGTTTGCAAAGAGATTTTCACCATGTACAAAACACCAATGACAAACTGAACAGTTCCCACTTCAATCCTAACTTATATCTTATATTTATTTTTTCCCATAGTGACGTATTTACTGAGGTCCCATGAACTATTCCTTTTTTCCTTGATTAAAAACTTGGTTTAATATTTTAGAGTAACTGATTATTTTTAGTATATTTTATGTGTCTTACTGGCTGTTTCACAAAAGACATCCTAATAGAGAAGGACCTGTAAAGGTCATTTGCCCCTAAGCTCCTGTGTTTATTTTATATGTGAGACATGCAAGGAGGGACTTGCTTAAACTCACATCACTGGGAAAATTTTTGGGAAGCTCAATTCATGAGTTCATTTTCTGAGGTTTTTTTTTTTTTTTTTTTTTTTTTTTTACAAATTATGCTATCCTGACCATTAGTTGGAAAGTTGGAAGTTTGGTTATGCTCAGTGTAACTTTGCCCAGGTTGCTATTACCACATGACTGTTATTTAAGATGAAGCATCTTTCGATGCTAATATGATTATTGTTGTTTTAAGGTTATGGTTCAATTCAGAAACTATGCCTCATTACATCCTAAGCAGATGAAATATGTTTACATCTTAAATTAAAAAGCATTACTGACTCAATTTGGAATACCATATCTTCTTCATTTCTATCAAATTTTAAAGATGTGCTTTTTTCTACATGGTTTTTAAAGGGATATTTGAGATTGACTAGCTACAAAGAGTAGTAAAATTGTGAGTGCTATACATAACAGTACAAAAAAAATATCAATCCTACCTAGTAAGGTTTCTAAGATACTTCAGTCCTGTAGTACACTAGGAAATAGAATATAACTTCTTTGCTCCTCAAGTGCCACTTGCAGTGATGCTGGCTGAAAAATGTCATTCAGTACTAGGCCTTCTTGTCAGTGTGTTGATGGTTGCTATTATGACCACTCTACATGCTGATGATTTGAATAAAGAGAAGAAAAATAAAAGTAAGTCTTAGTTTTAAAAACAAAGTATTTTTTATGACAATGTACTTCTTTTTTTCTGAAATAAGTAAATAGGTCATAGAGCTCATCATACTGGAAAATGATGGAAGATTAATTAGAAACTGTATGTATAACAATCTAAGGCTTGGGGTAAAAGGAAGGGAAGCTATATTCCTGTTCATGCTTTCACAAGTTGAGCAATTTTTACTAGAAAATGGCAGTCAAATGCCTTATAGATTATAAACCTTTTTACTGAATAATTTTAAATCACTACTTTTGACTAACATAGAAGACAAGATTCTATATGTGTGTTCATTCAAATCCTTAAGAGAGCCCAAAGCAAAGTGTGTTGATTTAATATGATTAAAAAGTTATGTATTTTTATATAACTATACTGCAACGTGAGTTCACAATCCATGCTAAGTCTAATGTAGATTTTAGAAACTATGTACTGCGTTCCTGCTCTGTGCAGTGGGTCCTTTAGATAAATAAATGAATCGATTGAAAATGTTAATGGAAAAAGACAACTCTGACCCCAAGACTTGAAACTAGGTACCATGAGATAGAAAATAATCTCCCCCACCTTCATCACAGCAAAAATTTTCTTGGTTTGCTGGCAAATACTCTGCAAAATTCTTTTTTGTTAATTAAAAGTTGGATGAAATTTAATTCAGCCATATATTCATAAGCGTGTGCTAGCAAAAATTTTTAAATAATGAATTCATAGCTTCATTTATGGCCGTGTGAGGATTACTGAATATCTTGTCACTTAGCAGTCACTCTAATTGAAGGTCTAAACTTGTGAACTTTATAGAGAAGAGAAGCAATCTGGCATTGTCAAAAATAAAAATGTGCTTTAACATTTTATCTAATAGAGCAATATAATATTTTATTTAAATGTTATATTGTGTTTTTTATTTTATCCCTAATGTTGTTCAAAGCCTTCTAAATATATCTTTTGTACATTCACTGAACCATCACAGCCAGAACATGCCAGGCAGACCAGTTTTCCTGTGGAAATGGGCGCTGCATTCCCAGAGCATGGCTGTGTGACCGGGAAGATGACTGTGGTGACGAGACAGATGAAATGGCATCTTGTGGTAAGTGTGAGTGAAGCATTCTGTTAGAAGATGTGTCAAGAGTCTTTCACTAGTCTCCTTTATTTATTTATTATTTTTTAAAGATTTGTTTTTTTATTTATACAAGCACTGGGTACAGTCAGAAGTGCGGGATGGTGAGAGAATTCACCAGAGCCAGAGCAGGATGCAGAGTAGGCAGAAGGATCTAAGTACACTGCTGAGAGGCACAGCGAGAGGCAGGAGAGGTCTGCGTGCCATGTGGCACCCTCCTCCGGTGGCCGGGGAGCAGCCGGAGATCGAACCGGCACTGCACAGGCTGCTGGCAGCTTCGCAACCCAGAGCTCATCCGCTGCGCCACCGGGGAGGCCCTTCACTAATCTCTTTTAAAATACTATTTATTTCTGGGCCTCCCCTGGTGGCGCAGGCGGTTGAGTGGTTGAGTGCCATGCTGTGAAGCTGTCGGGTTCAATCCCGGCTGGACAGCGAGGGTCCCACATGGCATGGCAGACCTTTCCTGTCGCGCCCGCTGCTCCCCTCACCAGTGTATTTCGTCAGTCCGCCTGTTCTGTTCCCCACTCTATCCCTGGTGAATCCTCTCACCCTACTGCGCATCTGGACTGTACCCGGTTCTTGTAGAAATATATAAATAAATCTTTAAAAAAATAAAAGACTATTTATTTCTTTCTAAATCTTATGTTCACAAGTCAGGAGGTCTGTTACTTTTTATTACTGCCTTTTGGGCCTGAGTGTATACACTTCACTTCAGAATGTATCCCATGCTTGAGGCAGTAACCATATCCACTGCTAAAATAAATGGATCCAAACATTGCAAATTTTATTAGGAAGTGGTTATTACTAGACTAACAGAACATTCTGAAATGTTTATTATTAATCTTATATCTACAATGATTAAATTTTTCAAACAGAATAGCTTATTGAGTGACATTCAGAGTAAATGAGGACATGTTTCTTGTTGGCAGGCATCTGTTATATTGTTGAAGCAAGATCAATTATGAACAGTGAAACATAGCAAGGGAGTGAACCAGGTTAAGACTGTGCATTATTTCAGGCATGCTTATGGATTTTCAAATTTACTTTGACAAATGATATTAGAAATTAGGGGAAAAGGGCCTCCCCCTGCTGGTGCAGTGTTTGAGCACTGGGCTGGGAAGCTGCCCACAGCCTCTGCAGTACTGGTTCGATCCCTGGGTCCCACATGTTGCAACAGACCTTTCCTGCCACCCCTGTTGCTCCCCTCAGCAGTGTATTTCATCAGTCTGCCTGTTCTGTTCCCCACTCTGGCTCTGGTGAATTCTCTCACCCTCCCGCGCTTATGATTGTACCCAATGCTTGTATAAATAAATCAATAAATCTTTAAAAAGAAAAAAGAAATTAGGGTATATATATATATATATATATATATACACACATATAAATACACACATACATATGTACGCATATGTGTCTAGCACATTTATTAGTATACAGTTGAATATATATTTTTAACAATTTGGCCCCATGTTACCATACTTATAGCAGTTAGAAAATAAGTTTGTTTGTTTTTAAACCTCTCAATTGAAGTGGTTCTATTTAAGGAATGCATTTTCTGTTTACCTAAACCTTTTATTTAAAAGTTTTTTCTTGCACTGGACTATTAAGTCCCTGCAGATGTAGACATTTGAGCTGAGTTTTTAACATATGAATAAAGTATAAAGTTGATAGTACTATTAGAAGATAATGGTAGTGTTAAAGAATAAAAAGAATAGAGAATCATACAATAATAATTAATTATATATTTCATATATAGAATTTCAAATCATGTTCCAACAATGAGATTGAACAGTATATCATCTCTCCCAATATTTAGATCAATCATATAGTCCAAAGGAGTTGGATTTCCTTCTAGATGGTTCTGTATTTTAGGAAAACTTGATTTCTTCTCTGTTTTTAGCATCTTCATCCATAATATGCAAGAAATATAATGAGCAACCTGTAAACATTAAGAATAGAAAAACTGTGAAATCAGTCTCAATTCAGATAAGAAATGCTTTTAAAACAATCTAGGATAAGAAGGTAAATAAGGGCCTCCCTGGTGGGGCAAGGGTTAAGAAGCAACCTATGCAGCTATCCGCAGCCACTGCAGCACGAGTTTGATTCCCAGCCAGCCAGAGAGCAACCCACATGGCACAGCAGACCTCTCCTGACACAACCGCTGCTCCCCTCGCTGGTCAGTCTTCCTGTTCTATTCCCCACTCTGTCTCTTTTGAATCCTCTCACCTCCCCACACCTCTGGCCTGTACCCCAGCTCTTGTATGCATAAATAATAAATCAAAAAAAAAACTTATTAAGAGTACTTCAACTAGGTCTTTGCTCTGACTTAATAGCTTTACAATAAGACCTTTCATTTATTTTAGTTATAATTTATTTGAATTATAGCGAGGAACAAAAAAAAATAAATTTCAATAATAATAAAAATAATCATACCAGCAAACTTACATACATTTCATGAGGAAAAGAAAGACTGGAGAGGATTCACGTGCATATTCCCTTAATGAATTTTTTTTTTAATATTTATTTATTTATTTATACAAGCACTGGGTACAGTCAGAAGCGCTGGAGGGTGAGAGAATTTACCAGAATCAGAGTGGGGAACAGAACAGGCAGACCAAGAAATACACTGCTGATGGGAGCAGTGGGCAGCAGGAGAGGTCTGTCGCGCCATGTGGGACCCTCCCTGGCGGCGGGGGATCAAACTGGCGCTGCAGAGGCTGCGCACAACTTTGCAGCCCAGAGTTCAACCGCTGTGGCACCAGGCGAGGCCCCCCACTTAATGAATTTTTACAACAAATATATGACAAAATATTACCTTACACATTTTACAGAGAAGGGGAATGCAACTTAGATATAGCTAACAACTTGCTTAGATCACAAGCTTAATTAGTAGCAGGACCTGTCAATGAATCACATTTGCATGAAACTAAAACTCACCATTTCAGGATGACTTTGTGGGCCATGGGCAGATTGTACAATTTGGTCAGATAATGCCATTTTATATATCCACGAATACCTGTAGTGAGTTTTATCGATCTCTCTGTGTTAAATCTTTTAACATCTCCTGATGAGGAGGATATCTGGTCTAGCATTTGCTTCTTTTTGTTGTGTAAAAATTTCCACCGTGGTGCATATTAAGTTACCAAGTTCACTGGGAAAGCAGAGTGGACAAAAAATACACATACAAAATTTCCATGATAAAGATACAATAGGTGTATATAACTTCAAGAACAAAATAATTAGGACATTAAGAACCTTGATGTTTAGTTACCTTTGTCTTCAATATTACATACCAAATTGTATTTTTTTTTTTAGTAATGACTGTACTTAATAACTTATTTGTAAAATCCCTGAATATTTGTAAATGAGCTCTTGCAAGCTGGGACAATATGTCTCTAGAACACCTCTAGTTAGGAACACATTGTAAAATGTAGATGCCAGATACTTTGATTTTGAACTGTAACAAATTTGAATTGGTCATATTTCACTTTTCCCATTGTAACTGACCAAGTTTCCATAGGTTTAATCCACTGGAAGAATCTGCTATCAATTTAGTTACACTTCAGCAGCATTAACAACTTCTGTAGTGTTTTACATTGAAAACTGTATTAAATTTTATATTCAGAAATATGAAAAGCATGATTATAAATATCTGCTATGGTAATTTGGAGCTGAAGTTACTGTAACTGCGGGTCAAATTTTCAGTGGAACTTGCTAATACCTATTTACAAAACTAATTCATTTTACTTGCATTTGAATTTACAACAAGTTAATTGCACATTTTAGGTTGAGATTACATTTGGGCAAACACTTACATAATTGGGAAAGCCCTTGTGGATTCTTAATCTTTAAACAAATTTAACTTTTATAGTAGTTTTCACTTGTTGAAAGAATTTGTAAATTGAGCCACAAATAAGAGTGTATTAAAATTGTGAAGACTGTGTTAAAAGTCTACACTTTTAAATCTCATTTAGAATTGTCAATCTAATTTCAAAAATAAGAATTAGTATTTTTTCTCAACATTAGTTGTTAGCAGAAGAATCACATGTGAGACTTTAAATTTATTTGTACATATTTTACTCCAGATCAATTACATATGAATCTCTGGGAGTGGGGTCCAAGAATCAGCAATTATTTTTAATTAGTTTTAATTGAGGTAATATTTGGATACCCCCCCATCAGGTCAAGAATCAGTATTTTTAGTGCTCTTCAAGTAGTATAAAAATATACTCAGTCTGAGGACTATTAATTTAAGATGGCAGTTCTCAAACTTGAACATATATCAGAATCTACTGAAGGATTTGTTTAAAAGAATACTGGTCCATAGTCTCAGGGTCTCTAATCCAACATTCTTACCCAAGAATGTGCAATTTCTTACAAATTTCCAATTTATATTGATCTTCACATACTTGTTCAGAGACCAGTTTAGGAACCAATTACTAAAGGGAACCACCATTTATACATGGTTTTATCTTAACAGACACTTACTGACATCAAGTGGTTATCTATGTGAAACTAATTTAAGATGGAAGCAATTATTCAGATAAATGTTCTCCCCATCTCTAAATTACAGCATTGAATATACAAATATTTTAAATAACTTGGATTTTGTTCCTTGGATGAAAACAGATTAGTTATTTACTTAAACTCCAGTAGTCTTTGGGGTTGTACTTTCAAGTATCACAGCATAGATTATGTTAAAAAATACATTTCATGTAATTTTGTAATTTATCATTTGTTCAAAGGGCTTTACTTCAAAAGATACCTATAGTTGTTAACAGATTAAAATAAAATTCAATGGGGTATAAATAAAAATCCACTAACATTTAAAGTGTTAATATTGCTCCACTTAATTAATGTTAATCTTTGAAATCTATGAAGATAGAATTCTCTCTCATGCACTTGTAACTAAACTTGTAATTTCACCCCATATAGTCAAAAAACAAAAAGTGTCAAAGAGTGAATTGACAAGTATCAAACACAGATAGAAGAGAAAGTGAATAAACTACCAAAAAGAATCTCCCAGTTAAATTGAAGATATTTTTAACTCTTTAGATTAATAGAAAACCAAAGCTCCTGATGAAATATAATATTTTTTCTTAAGAAAAAACTGCATATGTGTATAACAAGTTTAATAAAGGTTATTAACCTAGCAGAGTATTGACATGACATATGATGACTGCCTAGCTCTGCTTTCAATTGCCTTGCCACTCCTTAATAACATCTTGGCAGACAAAATGATTCTGGTTACGTCAAGGTTCTATAAATTGATCCAACTCATTTTGAAACTCTAGTATTATGTCTTAGTCAAAGCTTTCTTCTTCGTCATTGCCTGCTGGATCTGACGTTCAAGGAACTTGGATGAGAGAAGAATGTGTTGTATTTTACTCTCTAATTCTCAGTTCTTTTCTAACCTTAACAATTCAGGCAGAGGGGACAGATGGAGGAAATTGGTAACAGCTTTTTAAGTAGGTCTAGTGGTAATCTTCTCTCTGCTTCTCTGAATATCACAGCTCTCTGACACATGACAAATGCAGCTCTCTTGAGAGGCTCTTCTGTGACATCCTCAGGAAGACCTGACCTAAGGTCTCAGTCCTTTTCAGAATTCCCCAAACTTCCTCTCTTTTCTCCATTCTTGCTGTCCCCTTTGTCAGAGTGCCCTCACATCTAAAATTCTTTCATCTTACAGTCCACATCATTGCCATCGTAGATGCTATATCTCATAGTGTTAAATTGCTAGAATCACTTTGCTTGGTGGCTACCCTCTTACTTCCTTACAAATCAATCACACCCACACAAAAGCTTTGCTTTCTCTTTGGAAACAATCCAAATGCCTAAAAATAAATGACTGGATCAAGAAGATGTTGTACATATACACCATGGAATATTACTCAGCATTCAAAAAAGATAAACACATGCAATTTGCAGCAACATGGATGGAGCTGGAAGGGATCATGCTCAGCGAAATAAGCCAGAAAGAAAAAGAAAAATACCGGATGGTCTCACACATAGCTGGAATCTAGAAAACTTAAATAAGGGACCAGGAAAAAGAATAACTATAAGAAAGAAAATATCAAAATTGACAAACAACTATGAACCAGAGACATTCTATGGCGGGTGGCGGGCGGGGAAAGGAGGGCTTGGGGTCAAAATAAGGGGGTTGTAATTGTATGGGGAATATAAAAAATAAAATAAAAAAAAAGTAAACTTGCTAAAAAAAAAAAGCTTTGCTTTCTTTTGTTAGGTACAACCTTACTGCTTTTTACTTTTGCTCTCTCAAATGTGAGCATATTGCTTTCCTGATAACCCATCTCTTGGATCTGCCACCACTACTTCTCTAGATACATGATAATATGATCAGTCTACCTTCTGCAGTTCTCTTTTATTATATACCTACACTTTTCCATTAATGAAGTGCATGGTATCTTGAATTTTCTAGTTTCTCCATTAGGTTGGTCCACTGGTTTCTGCATGAGGTTGACTTCAAGAGTATGCTTCTATCATAAGTAATGGTTTCAAGTAGTGGGTTTTCTGTATAGAATTGGGAGTTCTTAGGGTCTCCTTGCTCTCTGTGGCCCAGCACCATGATAAATAAAACAAACAAATAAGCCAACCTGTTCTTATATGTATTTGTATACTTACTCATCTCTCTCTCTCTGCTTCTTCAACCATCCTTTTCTATCTTCCTATCTCCTGTCAAAGTAGTCTAACCATTCACAAACACACATACATACACATGCACATTTATTAATTGCATAGACAGTTTGAAATAATACCAAAAAACACCCATTTTAGCTGCCTACATTATAAACCAGGAAATTGGAGCATTGAAAGTTGTGTGTCCAAAGATGCAGAATGAGCTTGGAGATGTGACCAGCGTTGGAACTCAGACTTGTTCTCCCCTAGTTGTCTATTCCTGAGAATCACAGAGTTTGGTAGGTGACGGTAGATGGTATCTCATTTGATTCATCTTATCTATATAAAATGTCTAAAACTGCCCACAGAGAGGCCTACTCATGCCTTATTTGAATAATTTTGGAAACAAAAAATTGTCATTCTCCAAGGTAGTTTTTGCTGTTGAGCACTAATCAGTTTTCAGACTATTTTTTCTTCCTCCTGCTTTCCTAAAATGGTCTACCCACTTATACTTGTTCTTCCTATGAAGCAACAAAGTCTGAATCTATACTAGTCCACAGGATGACATTTTAGATAAGCAAGACCATCATTACTCCCACCTAACCCTTCTCTTTCTTTCACAAGTTGAACACACCACTTCCTTCAGTTATTCCTTACATGATATATGTGCAGAATCTTTCCTACCAATTGCTCTATTATGCATAAACTTGGATTTTTAATGACCTTTGTAAAATTAATGGTCTCAAATGGGACATTGATATTCAAGGGATATAAAGTTTCAGCTTTGAAACATGAAAATTCTAGAGGAGCTGTTGCACAACAAAATGAATATAGTTAACAATACTGAACTATATACTTCAAAGTGGTAAATTTGATGATTTTACCACAATTAAAAAAAAAATTCATGACCTAGAATTAAAGAGAACATAGTATCCCATGTGTGTCATTTTTGCAACAGATTACAGTGGATTTATTACCTTTAATAATTCAGATTATAGGATTCTGTTAGCAATCTTAAATGGCAATCTTAACATGTAACTGGCATGTATTCTCAGTCAATTAAAATATCTAAGTTTTTCGTATACAGTAAGTCACATCCTGTGGGTGCACCCAATGTTTACATTTCAAAGTTTTTGAAGTTTTATTTTGGTGATTTTCTGATTCTTTTTATCCTCATATTCTAGAATTTGTCTACTAGCAAGTTCTTTTGCACTTCTTACTGTCACTCTTACACTTCCATCCTCCTATAACACCCCAGAAAATTTGCACCTTTAAATCCATAATACTTGTAATGTCTGGCGCTTTGTATAATTTAAGAATTTGGTAAGCAAAACTTTTAAAGCTGTAACCATATCTGGTAACAAAGGCATGTACCTTTCAGCAGGCAGTTGCAAATATCCTTCTGGGGAAACTTATTCAATAAATACAGTATTATATTTATACAATTTATACAATACTGTATTTATTGAATTAAATTTTCTGCCATCTTGCATGTATTATACATTCATTTATTATAAGACTTCTCAAGAACATTGCTGAAAACACAAGGATAGTGTTTATGGTATTTTTTGATATACGTATGCAAAAAATATCTACAAAACAATGAAGTTATTTTATGATGAATTGTTCTTATATTTATAAGAAAACATCTTTTTATAAATGTGAGAAAATAGCTTTGCATCTTTTTTTAAAGATTTTTATTTATGCATACAAAAACTGAGGTACAGGCCAGAGGTGCAGAGGGGCTTGAGAGGATTTACCAGAGACAGAGTGGGGAACAGATCAGGTAGATCTACTGAGATACACTACTGAGGGGAGCAGACGTTGAGACAGGAGAGGTCTGCTGGGCCATCTGAGTCACCTCTCTAGCCGGGGGATGGAATGTGCTACAGTGATTGCTGAAAGCTTCATAGTCCTGAGACTTAACCCCTTGCACCACCAGGGAGACCCTTTAGCATCTTTTTATAAAGATATTTAAAACCTCTATTTTATGAAATTTTCATTCATTTTGGAATTGGGACATTTACCTTTTTCAATTTTACTTTGTCTTTCCAATCTTCCATTCCAAAATCGCTGTTAATATTCTGAGATCAAAAATGTTTGATGTTTTATTACTTATTTTATAACATTTCTCAATATGAAGATAAACTCATTTTTAGTAGGTGCTCTATTTTCTCTTTCTTTGAGTTATATTACACGTTTTTTTTTCCTCTCAAATCTGTTATTCTTTACTGTCCAAACTGGCAATAATTATTTTTATTAAAATGATAGAAAGCACATTAATTGAGAAGTTCTATTTCTTCCCTGTTTCCTGCAGATTTATGCTTTTATACCAGATGTATTTGTTCTGTTATTCTTGCCTCATTCATTTTTATTTAAATATTCATAGTGCTTTTGTTTAGAAATGTTATGTAAACTTCCATTAATTTGTTTGTTATTTTTATAATTATGTGCTATGCTTTTACTTTTGACTTTGGTTAAAATTCCTTCCCTTTTATATACTTGACTAATATGGCTCTGTCTGTAGGGAAGTGGGAGGTTAAGCAAACCAAGGTGGTGTATATTGAAAGCCACAGGCAGAAATTACTGGTACTATAAATATTTAAAATCACTGCCAATGTGACAGGTAAAATGGATTGTATGCATTGCTAATTTGAATTTTTTATTATTAGTGAGATTAAATGTCTATTGAATGTTTTAGTTATTTTGCATTTCTTCTTGGAATTGTATTTCATGCCTTTGCTTATTTTTATCTGGGTATTTTTTTCTTTAAAAATTGTTTATAACTTTCTTTAAATTTGTTAAAATTTATGAAAATTTGTGTATTGAATATGCAATAGTCCTTAGTGTTCTTATATGCAACAAATTATTCTCCAGTGGGTTGTCTTTCACATTTAACTTTTAACTGTAGTTATAATTTTTGGTGTTGTGTAAGAATTTTTTTTTATTTTTTGCACTTACTAAAATCTATTTTATTAAAATAAAATAAATTTATTAAAATAAAATAGATTTTAGTTCCTTGACATAATTCAGCATTTCCCCAACTCCTTGCTTGAGGATATCAATCATCTGAGGCGCTTGCAGTTGATAAAGATTTTCAGACACCTGCATTTCTCCCTCAAATATTCCCATTTAGCAAGTCTTAGATAATAGATTCCAGTAATCTGTATTTTTAGGAAAGTTCCTTATGTGATCCTAGAGAATGTAGTCTAGAGGCTAGAGAATTTAAACTCTGATTTCAATATATCCTACAAGCTAGATTTTTTTTAGAATTTCTGGTACAAATTACCACAATGCAATGGCTTAAAATTACAGACATTTATTCCTTTACAATTTTGGAGGCTGGAAGTCCAAGATCAAGTTTCAGCAGTGTTCCCTCTGAAATTGCTAAGGCAGAATCTTTCCTTTTGTTGGTGGCTTCTGACAAGACGTGTATATGGCAGCATAACTCTGGTGTCTTTTCTTCATCTTCATATGAACTTCTTCATGGGTCTCTGCCAAATCTCCATCTCCTTTCCTTATAAGGACATCAGCCATTGGATTTAGTTCCCACTCTTAAGATAGGGTATTCTCATCTCCCCACCCTTACTTTCATCTGTGAAGACTCTATTTCAAAATAATTTCACATTCACAGATACCAGGGTTCAGGATTGAATATACCTTTTAGATACATACAGTTGAACCCCCTATACTTGGCAATCTATCATGTCCTATACCACCTTGAATTATAATGTAGGCTCATATGTAGGTAGATTTCAAACAGATGATTCTAAAATGTATTCAATGCTAATAAGCATGCCCCTATTGCTTATTATTCATTTTCTGCATTCTGGTTAACTGTTAACCAATGTTTTCATTATTTCTGTCCAACCCTCAGAATCTCTTGATTTTTCATTGAATGTAGAGCACTGCAGTACCAGAAGTAATTTGCTGCCTGACCAGCCACTTGGCAATGATTCTAACTGCCTTTATGGTTATGTCAGAAATGTAGTCCTTTATTTTTCTGTCAGGAGTAAACATGAATTGTTCAGAGATTTCAGCAGCATTGATTTCCTTATTGGTTACACACACACACACAAAGATTAGTTGTAGTTTAGCAACTTTTTTTTTTCATGTTTAAACACTCTGAAAATGTATATTATTTTCTTACACATACAGTTATGTATTAAAACATTGGATTGTTATTTATCTAGATTTTATCATTTGCCATATTATCAGAACAATTTAGCACTTTTCCTAAATTTTTATTTAGTCTCATTCTACATATACTTCCTCTGCATTCTTTTTGGCTTTCAAAACTTTGTTATGTAGTGATCATTTCCAAATCTGTCTCTCAATTCTACTTGTCACTCCTAGAATTTTAGTAATTTTCTCTTATGTTCTATTGAAGCCATTCTGAAATTCTTTCAGTTTCTCATACTCTGACTTCTGGTCTTTTAGGAATACAATCTTTCTGGAGTATCTGAAAAGCACTTTTCCTCTTCCATTTTTGTTTTGATTTAACCTGACTATATCATTTATATCAGCCTGTATTATCATTCAGGAAATTAATGTCTAAGATTAGTTTACATGTTTCTGTTCTATATTACAGCAAAATCTCTACTGTTTATATGTCTAGTATGTAGAAGAGATTTATCTAGGACACTTGCTTAATTATTACCATTTTTTCCAACCAGATTATAAACACTCTGTGCTGAACATTGTATCCACAGTGCCTACAACCATTTTATTCATTCATTCATTCATTCATTCATTTGAGAGATATCTAGAATTCTATCTGGCAAGAAGTTTTCACTTAGAGAGTTTTAAAGGAAAATGTTTTTGAAGTAGTTTTCCACAAATTTTATAAAATGCAAACCTGGGCTCAGTGATATTAAGCACCTGCCCAAGATCACACTTTAATTAGTGATGAAACCAGGATTAAAACTCAGGTTTTCTGACTGTAAAGCCTGTATTCTTTATACATGGCATTATATGTAACTTAAAAATGAGGTATTTATATATTAGCAGTAAAATGAATATCATGTTTGGTATGCTGTTCTCTTATGTCTTTCTCCAAAATTATATATATATATATATATATATATATATATATATATATATGCATCTTTTGAAATCTGTAATATATAAGTGCCAATTTTCAGGAGTCAGAAAGAGTGTCAGGAGGTAGAAAAGTTACATATTTTCTTAGAGAACATCACTCTATAATCTGTTATTTTAATTTAAAAAATTCACTATTTTCTATATTTCATTATATACATTGGGTAAACAAAGCAGAATTACATTTTAAATGGAAAGCATAAACCATAGGATTTAGAATTTTTCATCTTTCCCCCAATTTTTCCATGTTATCATTTAAAAAAAAAGATATTAGTATGTTAAGCAAGTTATAGTGAAAAAATAATGTGTTTTGGAATCAGTCAGATTAGTATTCCAATTATACTCTGATGCTTGTTGGTAATTCAATATATCCTCAGGCAAATTATGCTGTTTTATTTTGCAAATTGGGGTTAGCAATAAAAACTGCAGAACTGTTGTGAAGAGTGTGTGTATATATACGTGTATGTTTATACACACACACATATAATAGTTGAGATTAGCTTATACCTCTTGCTCAATAAATAATGATACATGGTGTGAAAATTGCTGCCTCCAACAGTTTCCAATAATAGTTTCCTAATTCAGGACTACCCTAATATTATTACTTTGTCATTTATTTAAACTTGAACCCTCTGTACCTTTTCTATATATTTAATCATGACTGTCAAATTCATCTATATAAGCTAGGACTACATAATCTCAAATAAGACTATGGTAACTGTATCCTGAGATAGCAATAATAAATTCAAAATATTTGTTTTGCAGCCAAGGAGAAGGAATAAATAGGAAAATGCTAGGCTAGGGATTGGAAAGAATAGACATTGCATCTTAAATCAACATCACTGAGAAACATTCTTCTAAGGATTGTATACTGGATAATTTTAAGTAACATACCAACCATGATTACCCTTGAGAGAGAGAAAATTGTTACCATTTACATAACAGCATACATATAACATGGCAATAAATTTTAAGTGAAAGATATATAGATAAATTGAGTATACTACCTGTAACAATAGAAGATTTTTTAACAGTCCATTAATCTATATTAAGTATTATATGAGGTTGAAGTAACTACTGAAATAAAATACAGCGTGTTTGCCTTGCTGTAATTTTAGCATGCTGAAGTATATATTTTGGTTCATAATTTCTCTCTTTCAGAGTTAATCAGGTATCCTTCCAACTGCCCTACAGTTTTTGTCTCAAGGAATATCCAGAGTTAAATGTATTTATGCAAAGTCAAGAAATGAAGGATTATATGCAATGTTTAAATCTTTGTCAATATGAGAATCCATATTGGTATTTTAACAGAACACATACCCAGAAACAAACTGAAATATTCAATCAACTGTTCTCAACTTTTAAGTTAACACTAGCATGAAAGGAAATGGAGGTACCACATTTAATTTATGGCTTTTGTTCATTTTTCTAGGGGGAAATGTATATGCTATTTGACATAATTTCTCAATCACTACAGAGACTGGTGATAGGACACCAAGGTATTAGAGACACAACATATCCCTACATTAGTAAAAAATAAGGGACCATTATATTTAATTATTTTATAGAACCCTTTCAAATATTTTGCACTCTATTGCATTATGAAGCAGGAAAAAAAAACTAAGATTTTTTTTAACTTTTTTTTTAATTTTCTGAAAGTAGACATATTTTACTAGAATGTTGTAATGATCCTGGAAATTGCTGAGTTTTTTTTTTTTTTTTTAACACTAAATGCTTTCAGGTTATTGTATATTTCTGGATGCTGCTGCTTCTGACTTCTATAACCAGAGAGGCAGAGCGATTTGAGACACACAGCTTTGAGAAGGAACAGAAGTGAAACATTCATAACTTTACCCCCAAATGTCCCTTCCATTAATATAATAGTTTATTTTGGAAATTTGTCCCCTGCTTCTTCCAGATCCTAATTTTTTTTTCTTATATATAATTTGCCTTTGTGGCTTTTTAAGCTAAGTGGAACTGCAAGGTGGCCAAGAGAAATGATATAACTGAGACTAATGTAAAAATTTAATAAGAAATGAGATGCAATTGTTTAAGACTTAATTGCATGGTATATGACACATTCGCTGTGGGTAGGGATTTAAGATATGCTGGATTTAAGGTTATTTTATTTTAAAATTTTGTTACCTTTTAGGAGATAATATATGGGTTTATTTGGGTCCTTTTTTTTAGAATTTAAAACATAAAATGAATCTTAAAGGTTATATGGAAAATTTTCCAACCAATAAAATATTGCCAAGTTTCTGAAGTTTTCAAACTAGTTTTTCTGGTTTAATTTGCAATGCTGATTAATATGTTCTTAAGTTTATAGAAGAGATATTTAGAAACATGAATTAACATATTATAGATCCAAAAGAGGTAATGTTACATTAGATCTCATTATAGCTTAGAGTCTATTTACATTTGTTTACTCACTTGAACTAAAATCCCATTAATATTTTGTTTAAAATCTGTAATTCATGTCTGTTGGATATCATCTAAATATTAAACATTTCATCTAAGGAAGAATATTTATTTTTGATATTAATCTTGATTCTTGAAACATAACCATAAGTTTTCATTCTCTTTTCAGGTAACAAAATAAAACTCTTAGAAGTATTGATTAAATTATTCCTTAAGCATTTTCACTTTTTTTGTAGTACTTCCACTTGTATGTCAGAATATTAGTTGAGTTGTCGCATGTATTTCTTTGATATAATATTTTATCTCCATGTATCAATAATCTCCTGTTTTACTTCTGTCTTTTTTTCTTTTTTTTTTTTAATTGAAGTAACATTAGTTCATAACACTGTATAGGATTCAGAGTTAGCGTATCATACCTCTTTAGATGTTTATTACCAGACCACGTGTACTGCCAAGAAGCCTGTTTCACCACAGTTCTTTTTTTTTTTAAGATTTATTTATTTATGCATACAAGAATTGGGGTACAGGCCAGCGGTGTAGGGGGTGGGAGGATTCACCAGAGACAGAGTGGGGAACAGAACAAGCAGAGACTGAAATACACTGCTGAGGGGAGCAGTGGGAGAGGTCTGCTGTGCCATGTTGGTAGCTCCCTGGCTGGGGATCGCACTCATGCAGAGTTGGCTGCAAATAACTTCACCGTTTATGTCTTAACCACGTGTGCCATGAGGGAGGCTCTCACCACTGTTCTTTCGGCCCCCTCATTTGCTCTCCATCTTCTCTACCCACTCTGGTAGCCTCAGAACTTTGGTCAGATTTCTCAGGTTTGATATTGGTTTGGTTTTGTCTGACCCTTTGTTTTGATTTTCTGTATTCCAAATGAATGAAATTTGTCTTTCTTCATCTGATTTTGTTCCATCTATGTTGCTGCAGATTACATCTGTTTTTGAATCATATTTAGACTCTAGTCACATATTTTTGGGTTTTGAAAATGTTTATTTATTGTAAAATTTATTTGGTAACAATGAAATTTAATAAAGATTTGTTCCATTTGAGAAAATGTCCATTCAAAAAATACCTCATATAGCCATACTTATAGGTAAACTCACTTAAATTATTTTTAGGGAGTAAAAATGTAGGTAATCAAGAATATCTTATCAACTAGATCTGACTTGAGATCACCACTTTTCCTAGCTGGTATTTATTAAATAATATCCATTTATCTTGAGATTTGAGCAAGTTGCCAATAACAATAGATGACTCTCACTTGGAATCTGTTTACTAGATAGCACTGCTGGTCACCCTGGCTGAGGTTATTTTTCCAGCTCAGCTACTAGGGATAATTCTTACAGTCTGTAGTATTGACTGGCTTCATCATTTTTAAGTGTGAGGACTCATATTCTAGCTTTTAATTCTAATTTAAAATAGCCCTTATAGGTAATATATGTGTTTTTGATACTTTCAAACAAAAGTAATTTGCTCACATACTACTATTAATCCCATAAATCAACTGTTTACCACTTACTGTGGACTTTCAGCTTAAATATCATAGTTTTCAGGGAAAAATACAAACCATATTAAAGGAGTTAAAACCACGTCACTTAAATTATTGTTTCCTAAACATTTCATCACCATTGTGCTTCATAGATGAAGGTACTAATAAAATGCTCTGTGACCTACTTTCAAATGGAACTACCACCTGGAGTATGTTGTAAAGTCCTCAACTCTTCAAAAGAAATGATCAAGGATAGGTCTTATGGAGTGTGACAGAAATGTTTAGGTGAATTTTGGTGTGATTTCCCATAAAAATAAATGAAAAATTGATAGTGTGATAGAATTTAAAGATAAAATCACAAATTCTGAATGACTGAAATTTCCATACTTTACGACCTTATAAAAAGTGTTCAGTGTGAAAAAAAAATCATTAACCCAATGTTATAATTGTAAAACTATTTAGAGAAATATCTCTAATAGAAAGAAATTCTACATTACCTAATAAAATAATTTCTAAAAATAGTTAACTCTTAAGCTTAAAGTACACTAAAAATATGGGTAGTATAAAGTAACAGTTTAGATACATTCATGGATGGTTAGTTTATAGAAGATAAGACATCGACATGGTATAGTGTGATGGATATAGTCCGATGAACTGCATTCCAAAAAACTTTATTCATTAAGAATATATATAACTGTAGGCAAGTTTAACTTTTATGAGCTTCCATTTCCTTAGTCCATTTTTTGGAGGAAGCTGTCAAATCATTTCACTTTTTTTTTTTTTTTTTTTTTTTTTTTGTTTTTTTTAAGTTTTTTTTATGTAGGGTTTCCCCAGTGGTGCAGCGGTTGAGCGCTTGGTTGCAAGGCTGCCTGCAGCCTCTGCAGCGCCAGTTCCATCCCCTGACGCCAGGCGAGGGTCCCACGTGGCGCACAGACCTCTCCTGCCGCCCGCTGATCCCCTTAGCAGTGTGCTTTGTCGTTCTGCCTGTTCTGTTCCCCGTTCTGGCTCTGGTGAATTCTCTCACCCTCCCGCGCTTCTGACTGTACCCAGTGCTTTTATAAACAAATAAATAAATAAATCTTAAAAAAAAAATTATATCTTTAAAAAAAGATTTACTTATTTCTACAAGAACTGGGGTGCAGGCCAGATGCACGGGAGGGTGAGAGGATTCACCAGAGACAGAGTGGGGTACAGAACAGGCAGACTGACTGAAATACACTGCTGAGGGGAGCAGTGAGCGAGACAGGAGAGGTCTGCTGCGCCATGTGGGACCCTCGCGGGATGGCCAGGATCGAACCGGCGCTGCAGAGGCTGCGGACAGCTTCACAGCTCGGCGCTCAACCACCTGCACCACCAGGGGAGGCTCTGTTTTTATTTTTCAATTCATATTTTCATTGTAACATTGGAATAACTGTATATGATTTAGTTTAATAGGTTTATGCTTCCTCAGATATATGTCACCACATAATACATATCATTAAAACATCACAGCCCTTTAACATAGACCATAGGCCCTTCCCCACTTTGTCCCTATACACCCTACCTTTCCAGCTAGTAACCTCAATACTGCGGTCATATTTGTAGATTTGCTTTGGTTTAGTTTTGTCTGTTTTTTTGTTTTGTTTTTCTATATCTCATGCTTGAGTGAAATTATCCAGTATTTGCCTTTCTCCTTCTGACCATTTATCATTAGCATAATCCCTTTAAGTCCCATCCATGTTGTTGCAAAAGGCAAGAGTTCATCTTTGTTATAGATGAGTTGCATTCCATTGTGTGCACAGATAGCATCTTCTTAATCCTTGGGACTCATTGGTCCTTGGGCACTTAGGTTGCTTCCATAACTTGATTATTGTAGATTGTGGTGGAATGAAATAGGAGTGCATATATCCGGTTTGAATTACTGTTTTTGCCTTCTTCAAATAGATACCTAGGAAGTGAACTGCTGGATCATAAGCTATATCTATTTTTTTAATATTTTGAGAAAATCCATATTTTTTTTCCATAAGAGCTGAACCAGTCTACATTCCCAATAGTATATGTGAGTTTCTTTTTCTACACATCCTCATATTTCTGTTTCTAATTATTTTGGTATGAACCAGTTTCTCACCTTTGAGTATGATTCTAGCTGTGGTTTTGGCATATATGACCATAATTATGTTATTTTTTTTTCTTTTATCCCTGTTTTGCTAAAAGATCTCATCATTAATGGAAAATTAATCTTGTCAAATGCTTTCTCTGCATCTGTTGATCATATGATTTTTTTTTAATCCTTTAAATTGGCTAGTTATCTTTTTTTGTTTGTTTTTTCCAGACTGATTTTTTTACCCTATTGCCTAATATTCTAGTTACGTAAGGTTAAGGAAGCAAATCTTCTGATTTAATTGATTAAAACTTCATTTGACATCTGGTTCTTTGCTGTTGCTGATTTTCAGGAAGTTTTTGAAACTAAATTCACTTTTCAAAATCCTTATAATTGTATGGTACCAACTAATCTGATCTTACTGAGTTGCATTTGCTGTTTTTTACTTTGAACTTGTGATGTTGGCATCTTTTAGAGGCAAATGTAGAGCTAACTTTCCAAGTTTGACTTTCTATGTTCAGAAAAAGACTTTCCCTTGTCAAGTTTATGCATATTACATTGCAACACCTGAGTATAGAGTTCCATGCAGGCATTATTCACTAAGAGGTGGTTGATTCCCTTGGTTCAGATTATTGGTATCAATGCATTTTTCTAATACTATAATGAAACAAAATACTCCTTAAACAAATTATTTTCCTTTGCTTTCAATCACTGGGAGTACTCGTTTAAAAAAATAAATACTAAAAGTGCAGCTGACAATCTCATCATAAATTGAAGATGCCATAATTCAAAATGCATTTAATACATCTACCCTTCCAGGCATCACAACCTTAAATATGCTCTTACCATTTAATTTACTCTCAACTTTAGCAAAATTATCTAATACAAAGCTTATTGTATAGTAGTGTTTATTGCCTCATGTATTTATTGAATACTCTACTAAAAGTGGAAGCCAGAATGACCGAATTCAAAATTTAAAGTATGGTTCCTACTGGATGCATATCACTTCCCCACAATTGCAAAGTAAAAAAAAAAAAAAAAGTAATTTAAACCATTATCAGTCAGAGACCTTCTGTATGTGCACCCTTGGTCTTCAGGAACTTAATCTCTCTATTTTTTCATCTAATGTTTCCTCTGTGCCATTTGTGGAGGACCGGGTAGGAGTTCTGATTACATTCACAGCTGAAATATAATAGAACTTAAGTCAAGTACAATAACTGTCAGTAATATCTTTCCTATTGTTTATATCTTTCACAGAATTCCCAACGTGTGAACCACTGACTCAATTTATATGCAAAAGTGGAAGATGCATTAGCAGCAAATGGCACTGTGATTCTGGCAAGTACCAAATGTGCACTGTACTGCACTGATTTGATTGGGAGCCTGTTCTGCTTCTCCTCTTTCAGATGCAGTTTATGAGAGAAGTTTGCAAAGCCAAGTGAAATGGTCAAGACAAGTGATGAGAAGGCAGTTGGCACATCATTTTGGATTAGCATTAATGATAGGCCACTCAATATCTGTTGCCTAGGGATATGATTGATAATATTCTAGATATTATGCAGGACAGAATTCAAGTCCACAAATATAAAAAGGACAGTTGAGGAAATGACCTAGACTATTCAGGTTCCACAAAGTACTTTTGTGAAATGTTTTGTAATCTCAGAATAGGGTAATTTATAAATTATTATGTTATTACCAAGATCTTCTCAACTCTGTCACCTTAATTTTCATGTATGATGTGCAATTATAATTTATGATTACGATAATTGTAATAATTATGATTTTGATTGATAATTGCTAAATTATTCTAAATACAGGTAAATCAATTATATGTAAACTGATGAATTCTCAGCCATTGATTTCAATTTAAACTTTGATAATTTTACTTTGCTCTCACCTCTTTCCTGAAATATTTGTGAGTTAAGACTACATATAATTTATAACGATGATGGACAACTGTTGCCCAGAGTGAAAATAGTTACACATAATGTTAGTAGGTTCTTGGAAACTACCTTTTTAAATGAAAGGGCAAGTAACAAAAGCAGGATCTTGAATAATGTGGTTACCTTCATTCATCACATGGTATTTCTTTTTGCTCATCAATGTTATAAAATACAATATTGAATGAATAAAATCATGTTAAATACTTGATGTACACACTTAGCTGGCAGTGGGAAAATATAATGGATCCTCATATTGAAAAATGGGAAAGGATAAACTGAATTAAAGATATAGCTATGGGGCCTCCCCTGTGGTGCAGCAGTTGAGCGCTGGGTTGCGAAGCTTCCTGCAGCCTCTGAAGCGTTGATTCCATCCCTGGCTGCTGGCGAGGGTCACACATGGCTCATAGACCTCTCCTGCCGCTGCTGTGCCCACTGATCCCTTCAGCAGTGTGCTTCATCAGTCTGCCTGCTCTGCTCCCCGCTCTGGCTCTGGTGAATTCTCTCACCCTCCCGCGCTTCTGACTGTACCCAGTGCTTATATAAATAAATAAATATATCTTAAAAAAAAAAAAAAAATTAGCTATGAACACGGGGCAAGAAAGATTGAAGAACCAAATAATAATTTTGCATATTAATTATAACAGAAGCTATATCACTTCTTGAAATTCCTACAATAACCATTGTCCTCTCATTTTGTAGTTATTTCATGCTACATAGATTTGTTTGATCAGCAGTTAGTCATTTCTGAATGAAATAGAAATTAAGCCTCAAAATCCAAAGTCAAGGATATTTTTCTCTCAGCTTAGTAGTTGATACTAAATTAGAAGTGAATCAGTATAAAAATTAAAATAATGTTCCTGCTACTCGTGGGGAATGTTGATCATAGATGGGTAATACCTATTTCAATAATAAAGGAAAACTGTATACCAAGAGAGATGTTAGATATTTAATGAGAAAAATTTTCATCCTGGATTAGTTCTTTTTTTTTTAAGATTTATTTATTATGCATACAAGAGCTGGGGTACAGGCCAGAGGTGTGGGGGATGAGAGGATTCACCAGGGACCCAGTGGGGAACAAAACAGGCAGACTAACTGAAATACACTGCTGGGAGGAGCAGCGGGTGAGACAGGAGAGGTCTGCTGCACCATGTGGGTAGCTCCCTGGCCTACCGGGAATCAAACTCCTGTTGCTTTGGCTGCAAATTGTTTCATAGGTTGTGTCTTAACCCTTGCGCCACCAGGAGGACCCCCTGGATTAGTTTTTAATACTTTCATATTGATGTTTCTTTCCAGATGATGACTGTGGTGATGGGAGTGATGAAGTTGGCTGTGTTCACTCTTGCTTTGACAATCAGTTCAGATGTGCCAGTGGCAGATGTATCCCAGGTCACTGGGCCTGTGATGGTGACAATGACTGTGGAGACTTTAGTGATGAAATCCAAATCAATTGTACCAAAGAAGGTTAGTAACTTTATGAAATTATGAAATCTCATTTTGAATGGACATATAATATTTTGAGTAGTTCAGAGTGAATTTCAGAGTAAAAATAAATTGCTCATCAGATCAAGTATATGTACATGGAATTGTGTAAAATAATTTGTTGATATCATTATTTTCACTCCTTTCTCTGATTTTCAACATAATAACACCTCATATTATGCCTTCTTCTTTAGGTTTTGCTTTATTTGTTTTACTTTATTTACTAGTACTTTAATATCCATCTATTCTATTTTTTAAAATATTTACTTATTTATGCATACAAGAGCTGGGGTACAGGCCAGAGGTGCGCATGGTAAGAGGATTCACCAAAGACAGAGTGGAGAACAGATCAGGCAGATCAACTGAATACACTGCTGAGGGGAGCAGGGTGAGGCAGGAGAGGTCTGCTGTGTCATGTGGGTTGCTCCCTGGTCAGCTGGGGATCAAACTCATGCTGCAGAGGCTGCAGATAGCTTCATAGGGCTGTGCTTAACACCTTGCTTTTTTAAGATTTATTTTATTTACTTATATATACAAGAGCTGGGGTGTAGGCCAGAGGTGAGGCGGGAGTGTGGGATGAGAGGATTCACCAGAAACAGAGTGGGGAACAGAACAGGTGTACTGGCTGAAATACACTGCTGAGGAGAACAGTGGGCCAGCCTGGAGAGGTCTTTTGCTCAATGTGTTGATCAAACTGCAGATAGATTTATGGTGCGAAACTTAACCCCTTGTGGCATCAGGGAGGCCCTCCCCTCCTATTCTAAATAATCAAGCCATAAATCCTCCCCTCCCCTCTAAGAAGAGCAGAAAAGGTATGACTTTTTTTCATTTCCACGCCATTTTTTTTTTAATTTAAATGAATCACCTATTAAATGGCAATATAGTCCAACAGTTTGGCTTTCTGAAAACTAAGAAAGAAAGGAATTCAAGACCATGGGTTTCAGTATATCCATGGGAGTCTGACACTGTTATTTAATGGGTTACTTTACAAAATTTGATCAGTCATAGAACACATTAATAAGAAATCATTTTGCAAATATCACAGATGAAATCACTTGCCAGTCAACATCAATACAATCAGTAACATTGTTAAGTAGAAGTTTTCTTTCTGAATAGGAAATGTAAAGATTTTCTTATCCATTTTTTAAAATTTAATTCATATGTAAACGATTTTTTTATGTGCTAGGCACTATGCTTGAACTCAAGTAGATAAAAAGATGAAAAAAAAAATGTGATCCCTGTTCAGGTTCAGATATCTATCATAAAAACAGACTAAGATAAAGTGATTTATTTAATAAGATAGGACAGGGATAGAGGGCAATCATCTACTGTATGATCATAAGAAATAATTTTCGAAGTGTGGTCCAAGGTAGTATAATTGTCTTCTACAACCTGTAAAATTGGAGTTTCTAATGAGTTTTCTCTGACATAGACTTCTGTTGCCTGTCTTCGCTCTTTCTCACTCTCTCTCTCTCCACTCACCTCTCGTTCTCCCTCCATCTCTCCTTCCCTCCTCCTCAGCTCTAAATATTGTAAAAAGTGGCACTTGAAATTGTCTACATTATACTAGATCCTGACTTTTTTGTAAATTATGTAAGTGATTTATTAAAAGACATGTTATTTGATTTTGGTTTTACTCCTTTCAAGACTTGGGCCACAAGAGTGATACTGATGATGCAAATTATAGCTAAGCAATCATATGTGAACCATGAGGCAGTGAAACAATTTAATGTTCACTGGTCTTGACATCATTCATGTCTTTCCCTAGTAATGGACATAATAGAAGTTATAAAAAAGGAGTAGAAACTAATTTTTTGAATATATCATAAGGTTTAACATAAGATTTAACATATTTGAATTTTATTTTGCCTCAAAATCAAGAGAATAATGAATTATAGATAAAACTACTATTTATTATTTTCTATTTTCTATTATGCAGTAGCTCAAGTATATATTTACCCCATTCTTCTCTTGATCTATCTCATTTTTGTGTCCTTTTCTGACTCACCACTGTATATGAGCTAGACATTTAGTTTATAATTGATATGATGGGGACAAAGAAAATGTGTACAAAAGATTTTTTTTTTTGTATATTTAGAATATTCATCTGGGCATAGTTTAAATTTTGTTACTAAATTACACTTTGAATATAAACTGCCTTTTCCCCTACCCCACAGATGTCTTTTTAGGCTCCTCGGGAAATGTGCATCTGTGGCCTGTTGGCATTGCTCCATAATATGCTGTGAAAGATAAATTGTCCCAAATTTAATTTCCTTTCCTATCAGATGTGATACCCTACCCCTTCCTATTGTGTTTATCTCTAAGTTATATAATCATTGTACATTAAGAAGTTTTGTCAAGATTAGTTTAGCCTCATGAGTATCCCAAGTGAGTTGTATACTCCCCTGTTGGCTCTCTAGATAAAATTTTGGGGTTAAATTAGAGAAAAGCAGTGGCCATTTGTTGATAATGGCCTTCCTATTTAGAGCACCTTAGTTTCACTAATGTATAGTTTCAATAATACAGTATTGTAAAATATATACTGTCAATATCATGCATTTTTTATATGACTATGGTGATGATCCAGATAATCTTCATGATTCTTGGTCTTATTTCAAGCAAATAATAAGAACCTTCTCAACTAATTTATATTTGTTAGATTATAAATGCACAATGATTCCTGTCAAATAATGTAGTTGGTGAATGTAAAGTGCTAGAATTGAGGATAAGTAATATTTTGAATTGATTTTGTTTCAAGACAATCCAGAGTATTTAGAAGGGCATTTAGACATTTTTATGCATATTGACTGTATGGTATGTGATACAGAAGCTGCAACATAGCCATGACAAAGAGAATTGTTAAGGTTGATCAGGAGAGTCATTTTGCACATGCAGGATTTGTGAGGCCACTGCCAAGGTAAAGTAGAAATTTGATACAATTAGTCACATAATTCAGTCCCAAAACCTGCTGTGGTAGAATAACCAGGGAATTTTGGCTTAAGTTTCCAGACTGACTGTCAAAACTGATCAAATCCACCATATAATTGTTCAGCACTTTGCTTTACACTGCCTGGGTAAGCAGAGCATATGGTATGACTTCTCTCAACTCAAATTGTTTTCAAAATGGCAGAAAGACTCTTGAATTAACTTTTTATGATAAAGCTGCAGGTGAATCCAAGAACTCAAACCTCAACACATTGATATAATTTCCATTTCAGAAAATTCTTGATTTTAAGATTAATTCATATTCTCTCTGAAGCCACTTTCAAAAAAGAATACTATAGTGATGATTTTTTTAAAATATCAATATGATTAAATTATGGGAAAAGTGAAATGGACGGTCTCCGTCTATATAGACTAATGTCTGCCAATTTCCTTCCATCTTGATGCTGTGTTGTTCTTTTGTTTCCAAATTCCCTCGCTAGACAAAAAAAAAAAAAAAAAAAAATAGTAACTACAGAAAATGCTGTTTTTTTCCTCTGTGTGTGTTTTTTAAGATTTATTTATTTATGCATACAAGAGCTGGGGTATATGCCAGAGGTGTGATTTTCTCTCTATTCCACATGTGGTTTGTGTGTGTGATTGCTTCCCTTGGTTTCAGTCCTGTTTATCATTAATTTAGCACTGGGTCCTTTTTGGTCCCAATGCCTTAATGGCTATACATTTTTGTGGTTATACTTTTGTAAAGCTACTAGGTGAATAGTTTTTTACCAAGTGGAGAAGTAAGTGAGGCTGGATCCTCAAACTATTTGGTATTTGGTAGGAGGGAAATTCCTTGAGAGACTCAGGACTGAACCTATAAAGGTTTTTTTTTTTTTTTTAAAAAAAAAAAAAAAAAAACATAAAACAAAAAACAGATTTATTTATAAAAGCACTGGGTACAGTCAGAAGTGCGGGAGGGTGAGAAAATTCACCAGAGCCAGAACGGGGAACAGAGTAGGCAGAAGGACCTGAGTACACTGCTGAGAGGAGCAGTGGGCGGCAGGAGAGGTCTGCGCCCCATCATGTGGGACCCACCCCGGTGGGCGCTGCAGAGGCTGCTGGCAGTTTTGCAGCCCAGCGCTCAACCGCTGCTCCACCAGGGGAAACCCTATAAAGGTTTTATGAAAAGATAGTTTTACAGGACCTCTCCGGCGGCGCAGCGCTTGAGCGCTGGGTTGCGAAGCTGCCCGCAGCCTCTGCAGCGCTGGTTCGCTCCCCAGCCCTCCGGAGGAGGGTCCCACATGGCGCGCAGACCTCCCCTGCCGCCCGCTGCTCCCCTCAGCAGTGTACTTCGGTCCTTCTGCCTGTTCTGCTCCCTGCTCTGGCTCTGGTGAATTCTCTCACCCTCCCGCGCTTCTGACTGTACCCAGTGAGTGTATAAATAAATTAATTAATTTAAAAAATATATACTAACATTAAAAAAAAAAAAAAAAGAGTTTTACTGGTAAGGGCATCAAGATTAAAGTTAAAATGAGATTGCAGTCTTTCCTTACAAGTTTCAAACTCTGTGGTCATAATGGTGAACAAAAAAATTAAGAAGAGATTAAAAAAAGTAGAATCTGGACAAACGTCATAGATATAAAACACCTATTGTATAGAATTAATATTATCTCATGGTTGACAGTTTCATTCATTTGAATTGTATAACTTTTCATTTTTATACTCCTTTTGTGAATAATTTCAACCATATTTTACCCAAGAAATAGGCATCTCTAAAGTGAGCATGTAAAATTGCTCAGTATCTTTAAATAGTTGTTCCTCTGGTTAATTTCCATTCAGAATTTTTTTTGTAAAAGTTGAACACAAATAATGTCAAGATGAATTGGTAGAGAAGAGGATAGAATTTTTTTTCTGCAATAGATTTTTCCCCTAATTTTTGTAATTTATCTAAATGCAACTTAACTATTCCTCAAATATTTGGAATTTGCTTTTAAGAATCTGACCCTTATTTGTATTCATTGTTTTTTAATGCAATCAGTTTATCTAAAAAAGGAAATATTTACTCCCTACTGGATTAAGTGAATAAGCTTGTATAACCTTTATTTACATCCATTGCAGATTAAAAGAAATTTAAAATTAAATGTGACTTGACCTTCAATTTTGATTAATTATAAAAAACTTTGACAAATTCTGAAATCCACTAGACCATTAAATGTATAACACTACATTAATATGCATGCTCATGTTCTCCTGCATTCACAATTTAACTTTGCTTCCACTTTCAAAATTTCCACTTTTCTTTTAGACTTTGTCCTTATTCATTCATACACTCATTTATCTGACTGTTTCCCTGTTCCCAGATTTAAGAGGAAAGGTAAATATTTTTTTCTTTGTAGTTTCATAGTTGAGCACAATATTTGATATATAAGTGAGTGATAATAAAATAATTCCTGAGTCAGTCTATTTCATGGACACAGAATTTGCTTATCCTTTCAGAATCCAACTCATACATGTTTTGTCTTAAATATCTACAAATTGTTTCTGTTCCTGCACTTTACATTCAGATGCTAGAGTTGACTTTCATGAGTTGTACAAGATTAGGGGTACTGAGCTAGTCTCTTATAGTTCCTTAGTAACAGTCCCTTAGTACATTTACTTATAATGCAGCCACTTTCAATTATACAATAAACACTTGCCATTTAAACCCAGGATTCAATACAATAAAATAGATAGGATGTCTCCCTTATCGTTTATTATTGTTTATTTCTTTTTTTTTATTTAAGTCCTCTCTTCCCAATACATAGTAAGCTCTAGAAAGATAAAAAAAGTTTAAATTTTTTATGTAGCTATTATTTAATAGTAACTGCCTAGTGAGGAGATTTCATTAGTGATAATATTGAGGAAAAAAAGAGTTGCCATGTTGGCAATCCATTAAATGCTAGACACTTTACATTTGTTTTTCCATTTAGTCCTCATAATAAAGATTACCTAGAGAGGTTAAGATACTTGCCTAGGATTACGCAGCTGGAGTTGAAAACAAAGGTTTTTTGCTCTTGATTCCTAAATTCATTTGTCTGCTTATGCAACTATGGAATTTGATTTTTCCTTTCTCTCTATGAATTAAAATTCATATAATGCCCAAATAATTACTACTTTGTTCTCAATTGCATGCTCAATTTCACTTTAAGATGAGAAAAGAAAGACTTTTCTACTTATTATAGGTTATTGTAATGAAATTTCCCAAAGGACACTAGAATGGCTAGGTCATTACATTAAACAATCACAGTAAATTGTTCTCTCTTTTTGTTCCTATCTGCTTATCCTCCCACAATTCTTCTTGATAAGTGGATTCGGGAATTTTGTCATTGGAACAGTCCCTCACAAATCTCTTTAGTCCCCCAAAGAGTATGTTTGTCTGCATAAAAGTTTTACCACATACACTCAGAGAATGTAAGAAACTGGAAAAAAAAAATCAATAAATCATTTAGTTCAGCTCTTTACTTATGTAGACAGGAAAAAGACTCAGCAAGATAAAATTATCCTCATGTGCATATAACATAAAAAAATGTACTCTCTTGGGCCTCCCCTGGTGGTGCAGGCAGTTGAGCGCTGCGCTGTGTGTGAAGCTGTCCACAGCCTCTGCACCGCCAGTTCATTCCCGGCCGGCCGGCGAGGGTCTCACATGGTGCCGCAGACCTCTCCTGTCTCGACCGCTGCTCCCCTCAGCAGTGTGTTTCGCCAGTATGCCTGTTCTGTTACCCGCTCTGGCTCTGGTGAATCCTCTCACCCTCCCGTGAATCTGGCCTGTACCCCAGTTCTTGTATGGATAAATAAATAAATCTTTAAAGAAAAAAATGTACTTTCCTGAAGGAGCTGATAATGTTCTGTATTAAAGAGGTAGAGGTTAAGCCCTTTGATGCACATTAGTATTTTCAGGAAATATTTTGGAATTCAAAGTTATGCCAAGTTCAGTTATTAAAATTGATTTATAGTTAAAGAATTGGGTAAAATATTTAAGTGCGAAGAGAATGGAAATAAAAAAAACAGCTTTTACATTCCTGTCTATATCATGTCCTATTTTAAGTGAAACATCATGTGTTTTGTAGCACAATTTCATTCTAACCACATGGAAAACAGAAATCAGGAAATAATCAGTCTCAGTTATCTGTTTTGTTTTTCTTTCATTAAAATATTATGAAGATATTTTCAATTGATCTTTACTGAAAAATAACAACTATTATTTCACAATCACTGAATTTACTGAGAATAAAATATTGACCTTGAATTTGGGGAAATTAAGAAATCATGCTGTAGACTCAGCAGTCATATAAACATTTATCAATTTTTTTGACTATTCTCTTTTAATAAAAATATGGATTGTTTCCTAATAAAATATGATTAAAAACTAACTGAAAATCTAGTTTTAAAGAAATATATCTACTTTCAATGAACTACATATAGTCTAGCTTAACTTTGATCTCTTAGAGATTGATTCATCCTCCTTAAGCTAATTTTAAAATATCAAAACAATGCTAATTTGTAATGGGTCATATCAGAGGAACCTCTGTTTATTTCCAGAATATAATATCTCTTTCCGACATTAATTCTATGAACAAATTTCATCAAGAACAAATTGCATGCTCAATTTGAATCTATTAATACAGTGCCTGTTTTAAGAATCTATGTTTCTAGAAATGTGATTATCAGGTCTGTTAAAAGGAATCAAATAAATATAAGTTAAAAAGTTAAATATTAGGAAATGGCCCATTAAAATAAGAATAAAGAAGTCAGTTATTCCATGTAAATATGCAGAAAATTAGTAATGGGTTCACACTTATTCCTAGACAAATTTAGCTTTTTTTTTAAATTAAGATAGCAATTATACACCTTGGTGTTAAATGGGGGTCATATCTTGGTTTTTAAAATATATAATTAATAATTAAAGTCAATAGTTGACAAAGCATCTAATTTTAATCAGGAAACTCAGTCTGTTTCTGTACTTTTAATAAAGCTGAAAAATCATGGCAAGAATGTATTAATTTCCATAGTTAATTAATATCCTTCCTCATTCCCAAGTTGTAGTTAAGGATCAGAGAAATGGTAGGACTTTAAGCATTCAAGAAAAAAACAAGCTGACTGAAAAAAGGTAAAGACATGGATAATAATCAATTCACCTCTCAATATCTGAGTAGTGCCCATGCTTTTGTAAGAGTAAAAAAAATAGCAATTGGAGAAAACTTTGCTTTCTTTCTATAGAAATAGTTGGTAGGTAGTATTTTTCAGAATCTATTTGAACTGTCAGCATTTGTTTCCTTATTTATGTGAGGTTTCATCTGAATTTGCATTTAGATATTACATTCCTGCAATATAAAGACCAGATCAATTCTCTTTTGATCAGGGAATTTATTTCACTTCCAGATTGGTATTTGTGCACACATGAACTTCCAAAGAAGTCTGTCATTGTTTACACTGAAACCTTTTCACAGATAGCGTTGGTGCATAAAAAATTCTACTTAAACGATCACAACCTTATTGGCTTGGAAAATTAATTCATATCAAAATCTTTCAGCACATTTGTTTTAATATATATGCACTTGAGTGGGATGTTCTATGAATCATAAACAGAATTTACAACATTTAGAAGTTGTCAAATCTTTTCTGTAAAGGCTCACATAGTAAATATATTAAATCTTGCCTGTTCAACTACCCATCTCCACTATTTTAGCAAAGAAGAAGCCACAGACTACGTGTTAACTAGTGATTATGACTGTGTTTCAGTAAAATGTTATTACCAAAACCAGTCAGTAGAACAGAATTGGTTTGCAGGTCAGAATATGTTGGTCCGTCATTTAAATCACAAATAGAGACAAGATATAAAGGAGCCATACCCAAATAAGCCTTTATGTCCATATTTCATAGACCAACGAGCTTATTATGGACGAAAGTAAACACAAAAAATTAATGGGGATGAGAAAATTACTAGGATACTTTTTCCAAAGTTGACAGTGCAGCTGGGTTCCAAAAATTCAAATTGTGTGTGTGTGTGTGTGTGTGTGTGTATGTGTAAGACAAGTAGTGGTATGTTATGCATCAACAGCAGCAACAGCTTTTCCAGGTTCTGCAATCATCTATATATGTCTAAAATAGTTGTTAAAATAGAAGGCTGGGCCTCCCCAGTGGCACAGCAGGTTGAGAGCTGTACTGTGAAGCTGTCCTCAGCCTCTGCCTGGCAGGCCACGAAGAATCCCACATGGCGAGCAGACCTCTCTTCCCTCGCCCGCTGCTCCCCTCAGCAGTGTATTTCAGTCAGTCTGCCTGTTCTGTTCCCTGCTCTGTCTCTGGTGAATTCTCTCACCTCCCAACCCCCCAACCCCCGACGCCTCTGACTGTACTCCAGTTTTTGCATAAATAAAAATAAATCTTTAAAATAAAATAGAAGGCAAACTATGAAACCTAAGACATGGAGTCTGTTGGGGTGAAAGGGATGGGTGCCCGGTAAGCATAATAACCAGGAGTTATGCATCTAAAACATAAATGGTACAGGAAGTCATCCATATCAAATGGGATGAGGAAAAGTTTATTTAAAGAGAGACTTCAGGCTTGACTTCATTGTTAATTTTCAGCAGAGACTTAAGTAACAAGGCAATCAGCAGCCCTCCTAGGCAAATCCATCCTACATTTCATAGAGAAGAGCATGATAGTGGACCCACACCAACCCATATTCAGGGTCTAGCCACTCACAGCTCAAGCCTAGGAGTTAGGTTTAAAGAATAAATGGTTCTCTAAGAATTTCTAGAAAACAAGGACCACCTCCTTAGGGAGATGTTAATGGTCGCCTCAGTCAGAAGCAGGAGAAGGTTATAGACACACCCAGTTGATAAATTCAATAAAACTATTGATAGACTGCCAACCATTTCTTTCTTTCTTTCTTTCTTTCTTTCTTTCTTTCTTTCTTTCTTTCTTTCTTTCTTTCTTTCTTTCTTTCTTTCTTTCTTTCTTTCTTTCTTTCTTTCTTTCTTTCTTTCTTTCTTTCTTTCTTTCTTTCTTTCTTTCTTTCTTTCTTTTTTTTTTTTTTAATACAAGAGCTGGGGTACAGTCAGGAGTGTGGGAGGGTGAGAGGATACACCTGAGACAGAGTGGGGAACAGAACAGGCAGACTGATGAAATACTCCTCTGCTCCTCTGAGGGGAGCAGAGGTCAAGACAGGAGAGGTCTGCCTCACCATGTGGGACCCTCGCTGGCCGGCTGGGATCGAACTCGCACTGCAGAGGCTGCAGACAGCTTCACAGCTCAGCGCTCAACCCGCTGCGCCATCAGGGAGGCCCTGCCACACCATTTCTAAGTAGTTTCAGGGTAGTTGAAGAGTATCTAGGAATCTGGAGCTAACAGCTGCTTTAGGTACAGAAATTATTAATTTATAATGATTCATTGAAAATCTAGGAACTGAGATATACTGACACAGCCATTATAGGAAAAGGGCACCATGATTTTTACTTTTCAAAGCATTTTGCAATGAATGACAAGTGAAGGTATAAACTCTATTAAAACAATTCACAAGAAAGTTTTTTCCCCAGATTTGTCTCACAATATAAATAACCCATTATTTTTGCAATACCATTATTAACTATTTCCTCAGGGGATGTTGAACATTCCTTACAAACCAAAAATATATATTATATATTTTGACTGAGAGAAACAGTATAAATAAAAATTTTGCAATTCCTGATATTCTTCTTTATTAATTTTAGGAGAAAATATTTCTGTCTCAGTACAGTTGCTAGTTTTCTAACTCCAAATATTTAGTTACAGTGGATTCATTTAAATATTGGGATAAATTCCACAATCAGTTGCCACATTTCCTCCAGGGCTTTGCAGTTATTTATTTATTACATTTCCCAAATTGTATGCTTGGTTTAAATAGCTTCAGGGTAAAAATATAATAAAATTGCATTAGTTAAAAATATAACCAGCATCATCAACATGAAAACCTAACAGTGAAACAGCATGAGCATATACATATAAACATAGTCATCATTTTAATACTCCTTTGAGACAAGCTGTACAGATTGAATGCCAAGCCCTGAAGCTTAGACAACTGGGGCTTTGGGGAAACACATAGGCCAGGAGCTCAGGTTGAAATGGTCATCACAGGCTCCTCTGAGGAATGTAGCTCTCCATCCAGGGGCAAAATCAACAACTGTTAACAGAAGCTGATTTCATTTGGCAAGAAGGTTGGGCAGAAATAAAACTCCATGAATTTTTCTGTATTTTCTGGCGGAAGATGACTGTTCCTAACAATCACCACTCACCCAGACCTGACAGATACTGAAAAATAGTTTTGTGATGTTTTTAATTTATTATAAGGGGGTAGACTGAGAAATGGGAAGGAAAAGAGTATGAAATTATGAGCATGCATACACATACACACAAACACACACACACGTGCGCATGCTTATCTACCTGGCATTATAATAAACTTGATTGTTCAGGTAGATGAAATAGGTGTATATTGCAAATTTCTGAACTCTTAGAGATCATTTTCTCCCTTTCTGTTTACTGTCTAAGTGCTTCCAAAATGATCTATATGTTACGTATTTGAGTTTTAGAATCTTGTTGAAAGTCCTATCTCTGATTGTCAATTGCTTTTAGGATTATGTCCAAATCATTTAACATAGCACACAGGACTGTTCAATGTCTGGGCCATGCTTTTAGCTTGACTTTTCTTCCCTTTACCCTTCTCACACATCACAGAATTTTATGAATGCTGCTGATTTGTTCAGAATCTATTTTATCCCATTCCATTTTCTCCTCTACCTGATTTTAATCATTTTTTAGAACTTATCTTCTGTCATAAGAAGAATGCCTTATTTGAAATCCCCAAGTCCAGGTCAGTTTTTCTAAGTATATCATGGTGTTTTCACATATGGCCTCACCGTGATATTGCTTTATAACATCTACATCATCTCTTTCCCTGTATCCCATTATTCTATAATCTTTACCTTTTATTTTCACCTGGATTCTAGCAAATGATTTCATCTCTCTACTTCCACACAAGATACGTCACATCTGTTTTTCACACAGCAGCCAGTGAGAGTTTTCTATGGTTTAGATTCAGTTTTAATATCACTCCTCTATTTGAAATCCTCTAATAGAGAGATACCTGGCAAACTTATCTTAGCAGAATTATTGAGAAAGCCTACAAGATTCCACCCCTACCCACTTTGCAATGTTTTGGGCTCATCTCAAATTTCACCTCAGAAAGATTCTCTATCCTCTCTAATTAAGATACCTCCTATATACACGGTACTCCTTATGATAGTCAGGAGAGATGTTCATGATATATCTCCATTTCTTCTCTTTTCTGGAAATAGGAAGCTTGTATTTCCTGGAAACTTTGTGCTTGTGTGGAACCAACATGATGGACCCCATCCACATGACTAGCTCTAACCAATGTGTTGTAATGAAGAGTGATGTATCTTCTTATATTCTTTCCCCTATAGTACTCCTTATATCTATTTTCTTTGCTTACTCTACTCACTTTCTGGATTAATCTAGTTTATGAACTTGTATATTTATATATTTGTTGCTTACAAACTTCCTTTTCCCCTCATGTAAATTCTGTGAGAATAGTAATATTTTTTTATTATTCATTGCTCTGTCCTAGTATTTGTAAAATGTCTGGCACTTTGTAATATATATGTAAAAAGAACCAATGAAGTAATCACTTAGGCCAATATTTTCATTTAAATTAATATGAAACTAATCTCTAGTGACTTTGTGGCTAATTAGATGTATGACCACGAGTACTATTAGCCAAATTTTCTTATTTCTTGGATCTTTCTTCCTCTTTCCTACTTGGCAATCAATTGAAGAAACAAGCTCAGGGGGGGAATAGATTGCCTAATGCAATGTGTAATTTATTGATGTTTCATAAAAGACAAAATTTTAACATGATATTTGAATAAAATAAATATTATTTTTTTAGAAAAAAGCTTAAACAGTAGTTTAAATATTAAAAAAGAGGTTTACAGATACTGCTTGATTATTATATGAGCTATTTTTTCCCTTCTTGAGTGTCTGTATCAGAAAAGTGTTTCAGGAAGGAAGTAATGACTCCAGTGTTAAAAAGGCAGCCTTTATAACTTCAATTAAATGAAATTAAATCATCACATCTGGGTTGCTTATTTGTTGTCTAATTGCAGACAAATTGATTATTAATTTATATTTCTGTGAAATGGGATGCTCTTAGTAAGCAGATATATTTTAATAAAAATAAAAATGAACAGATAGTTAATTCTTTTTATCTCTCGGTTTTAATTTAGCCAAATATAATTTATTTGAAGCATAAAGAAAAGTGAAATACAATATAAACTTCCTTTATATACAAGGCATATAGAATAGAGGATAAAGAAACATAAAAATGTGAAACTGGTCTAGTCATTCTTCTTAAAGCCTATCTAGAGAGTCAAAATCCCCTCCACAGGAATAAAATTCCAATCAACACGAAAGTATCATATGTGGTTTCTGAGATTTTTTTAAATTCCTAAAGCCTACCCTTGAATTCCATGAACCTGTAGACACCAAAAAATAAAAGACTCAATCCTATGTAGTTGTTTTTTTTTTTTTTTGATCAAGTGAGTCTTAAAGAAAATTATGAACATTAAAATGTGAACTGTAAACGAGAAGGCAATTCAGGTTGGGGAGATAATATAACCAAGAATAGGAAGTACATATTAGTGACTTGTGTATATACTTTATTAAGAGGAGAATTGTTAACTACTTAGAGTTGAATGTTTATATTATATAACATATTGTCTTCTCCAAACTATACCCTCATTTTAAAGTTACTATAATCTAAACATTTTTAATGCTCCTTTCTAGATATAATACCAGTACATAGAGATTTAGACATGAGGAACTAAATAAAAAAAAGGAAATAAACACTTCACAGAAATATTACATTCATAATTAATGCATAAGATGATGTTTATAATAAGAAAACAAAGGAGTAGATCCATTTATGAAGCACAAATAAACCAAACAATATGAAACCAAACATAGAAAATGATTTGACTATAGCAGCATAAAACTTTTCTACAAAGATTCTTCTTTCTGTGTGTTCGCAACTTATTTTCAGCTATATATAACACTGAACAAAAGTATTAGAATTCTAGATCTAAAGTCGACATAACTGCAGACAAAGGGAAAAAGGAACTCCTTCACTGTAGTAAGAGTTTATCATTTGCAAATCTCATTTTGAAGCAGGTTAATTGTTGGTTTGTATAGAACCAACTTAATGTTGTAAACCAGTATTACTTTAATAAAATATACAAGAACTACATTATTGAAACTGAAATTATTTTACTTAATCATGAACACTATAGAATGATTTTGGTGTCTAGAAAAGTAGAAAAAGAAAACCTATGCTGTGGGAAGGGATTTTAAGGTGAGACTAGGTGCCTTCTCTGTACATTGGGTGTGGTTATTTTATGTTCTCTCTAGAGGTTACTTTTGAAAATCAATCCTATAGATTTTCTACAAAATATATAGAATTTTCTATATAATACATAGATTTTTCTATAATACATAATGATTTCTATATAATAATTAGTCTATTAGCCCTATATAGATTTTTTTGTGTGTGTGCATTGAGACTCCTATTTTCTATCAACAGAACTTCTTTACTTTTGCTTTGGGCTGGGGGTGTGGTTTTTTCTCTTCTCCTACAACCCAGTTATTACTCTAGTAATACTTGGGAAATATCATCTCTCGTACATCTTTATAATGTTGTATCACCTGACATATAATTATTGAAAGTTTTTAAATAAAATAATCAGAAATTGAGCTATGTGTATTAGAGAAAATAGGAACAATGTTCTGTTGTTGATTTGATAGTCATTCACAAAACTCATTTTAATTCTCACATCTCTGTAAACTACTTTTCCAGTGAACAAATAGAAGTCTCAAAAGACTAAGTAACTAGCTTGGTGATATTATTAGCTTTGACCTTAAGTGAATTTGCCTTGATTCATAACCACCTTATTCCTAGCACATCAAGTAAGGGATAACTTACATATGCTTGCTTCAACTTATCATAAATGGTACAGATTAATTGCCATTATACATGTAATGTGAATTAATTGTTAGATATAACTATGCAAGATACACAACAAATTTGTAGTATTAGAACTTTGGTCTAGAAAAATGTGTACTAAAATATTTATTTGCCAAAAGGGTAATATAGGTTAATGTAATATCACATAATATATATTAATAAAATAATTAATATCAATTATACTTATATTCAATTAAATATAAACCATCTATACCCCCAGTGTTTGCTTCTTTATTCTTGTGTATGCTTATATGTAACATTTGACCTATTATTTTTGTCATCAGGTTTTTAGGAATAGTGTTATCTGGGTACTCTATAAATTATTAATGAAAAAAATGAATTTGAAGTTGTAGTGCCTCATTCATTTCTTATATGTGTCTTTTCTGATTTCAGATTTGAAATATTACATCCTAAAGATTTGCTCATTACTTAGGATTTATGTTTATGTGTTTTTCACAACTTGGAGAGTTTTTTCAAAGATTTTGTTAATCAGAAAGTAGTTAAAATATTTTGATTATTTACCACAATAGTCTGAAAGTACTTATTTAAAGAAATGTCAAAACATCAACCAAATCTTAACATCTGTAGTAGAATGAGGGACCTCTCTTATTAGTAAAAATCCTTCATAGACCTCATTCGTTAAGATACTAATTGAAATCACAACATAGTATCCACACATTATCATACTTTCATGTCCCCTTATCCTAATGTACATGGCATTTTCAGTAAATCTGTGGGAGGCAAGATACATTTTCTCTAATTATTAACATTACTGAAAAGAATTTGAAAATACAGAGAATTTATAGCTATTAAACAACTCAAATAAAATCATGTTCTCTAGCTTCATAGTAATGCCTGAAGAAAGAAAAACTTGAGAAATTATCAAGTTAAATCTTAATTTCTCTCCATTTTCCCCCCTTCTGTCTCTCTATCCTTCATTTCTATTTAAGAGATTCATTCTCCTGCTGGTTGTAGTGAAAATGAATTTCATTGCCATCCTGATGGAAATTGTATTCCTGATATGTGGCGCTGTGATGGAGAAAAAGATTGTGAAGACGGTAGTGATGAAAAAGGCTGCAATGGCACTTTAAGATTGTGTGACCACAAAACCAAGTTTTCATGTCGGAAGACAGGTAAGCAGAGTTTTGGGTTCAGTCTAGCTTGGGCTTCTTAGATGTATAATTCTGTGTGTTTAAGAGGTGTGTTCACATTTATACCTTACACACACACACACATCTATTATATGTATATAATAGATGTGTGTGTGTATGTGTTATCAACAGTAGTAGCTAACATTTACTGAGTATGTCTGCACATTTCTAGATATGTACCCTGTATGAGCTCTTTTCATCCTTGCATTTCACAATGGGGAAATTGAGGCCCAGAGAGCATTTTAATTCAAATGAATAAAAGTTAAAAGGAATTTTACTTTGCTGGCTCATAGTGCCAGCATGGCAGAATTAGGATTTGAAATCAGGTAATCTGGTTTCAGAGTCTGACATTTAAGTCTACAGAAAGACAAGTGCTAATACCATAGATATTCCTCTTTCCATATAAGTAATGCTTAGAACTAGAAAAGATGACTATAAGAAAAAGGTAGAAATGTATATTTTTTTTTTTAATAAATTTTATTGTTATATTCCCCATACAATTGCAGCCCCCCCATTCTGACCCCAATCCCTCCCCTCCCACCCCCGCCACCCTAAAAATGTCTCTGGTTCATAGTTTTTTGTTGATTTTGATTTTCACTTTCTTATAGTTATTCATTTTCCTGGTCCCTTATTTAAGTTTTCTAGATTCCTGCTATGAGTGAGACCATCCGGTATTTTTCTTTTCTTTTTGGCTTATTTCGCTGAGCATGATCCCTTCCAGCGCCATCCATGTTGCTGCAAATTGCATGTGTTTATCTTTTTTGAATGCTGAGTAATATTCCATGGTATATATGTACCACATCTTCTTGATCCAGTCATCTATTTTTGGGCATTTGGGTTGTTTCCAAAGCTTAGCTATGTAAAACAGTTTGCTGCTATAAACATAGGGGTGCAGGTGTTCTTTGAATTGATGTTTCTGTGTCCTTGGGTAAATACCTAGGAGTGGAATTGCTGGATCATATGGAAGCTCTATGTTTAGTAGGTCCAGAAATCTCCATACAGCTTTCCACAGTGGTTGGACCAGTTTGCACTCCCACCAACAGTGCAGAAGAGTTCCTTTTTCTCCACACCCTCGCCAACATTTGTTGTTGCTAGTTTTTTTTAATATGTGCCATTCTCACTGGTGTAAGATGGTATCTCATGGTAGTTTTGATTTGCATTCCCTGATGACAAGTGATGTTGAACATTTTTCATATGCCTGTTGGCCATTTGCATTTCCTCTTCAGAGATGTTTCTTTTAAGCTCTTCTGCCCATTTTTTGACTGGATTATTTTCTTTTTGTTGTTGAGTTTTCATCAGCTCTTTGCAGATTTTGTGATCAGTCCTTTATCATTAGTGTTGGGTGCAAAAATGTTCTCCCAGTTGGTGGGGTTTCTCTTTGTTTTTGTTATTGTCTCTTTTGCTGTGCAAAAGCTCTTTAATTTGATGTAGTCCCAGCTGTTTATCTTTGCCTTCACTATCACTGCTTTGGGTGATGTGTCTGTAAAGATGTCTTTGATGTGCATATCACGTAGTGTTTCGCCTATATTCCTTCTATATGTTTTATGGTTTCAGGTCTTATGTCTAGTTCTTTAATCCATTTTTGAGTTGATTTTTGTGTATGGTGTGAGGTGGTGGTCAAGCTTCATTCTTTTGCATGTAGCGACCCAGTTTTCCCAGCACCATTTATTGAACAAACTTTCTTTGCTCCAATGCATATTCTTTGCTCCTTTGTCAAAGATTAGTTGACCATAAATCTGTGGGTTTATTTCTGGATTTTCTATTCGATTCCATTGGTCTGTATGTCTGTTCTTGTTCCAATACCATGCAGTTTTGATGATTATGGCTTTGTAGTATAGTTTGAAGTCTGGGAGTGTGATGCCTCCATTCCCTTCTTTTTTTTTCAGGAGAGCTTTGGCTATTCGGGGTTTTTGGTGATTCCATATGAATTTCATCAATAATTGTTCTATTTCTTTGAAGAATGACATTGAAATTTTGATTGGAATAGCATTGAATCTGTATATTGCTTTTGGTAGGATGGCCATTTTAATAATGTTTATTCTTCCAATTCATGAGCAGGGGATGTCTCTCCATTTCTTTGTGTCTTCTTCTATTTCTTTTACAGTGTTTTATAGTTTTCTTTGTATAGGTCCTTTACCTCTTTTGTTAGATTTATTCCCAAATATTTGATTTTTTTTGTTTCAATAACAAAAGGGATGGTCTTTTTGATTTCTTCTTCTTCAGATTTATTGTTTGTGTATAGGAAGGCTACTGACTTTTGCGTGTTGATTTTGTATCCTGCCACTTTACTGAACTGATTGATGAGTTGAATTAGCTTTTCTGTGGAGTTTTTGGGTTCTCTATGTATAATATCATATCGTCTGCAAATAGTGATAGTTTGACTTCTTCTTTTCCTATTTGGATTCCTTGGATGTCTTTCTCTTGTCTTATTGCCCTGGCTAGGACTTCCAGTATTATATTGAAAAGCAATGGTGAGAGTGGACATCCTTGTCTTGTTCAGATCTTAATGGAATTGCTTTCAGCTTTTCACCATTGAGAATGATACTGGCTGTTGGCTTGTCATAGATGGCCTTTATGATGTTGAGGTATGTTCCTTGTATCCCCAGAATTTCAAGGGCTTTTATCATGAATGGGTGTTGCACTTTGTCGAAAGCTTTCTCAGCATCTATTGATATTATCATATGGTTTTTATATTTCTTTTTGTTGATGTGTTGGATAACGTTGATTGATTTCCGGATGTTAAACCATCTTGTGCCCCTGGAATGAATCCAACTTGTCGTGGTGAATTATCTTATGGATACATTGTTGGATTCTGATAGCTAACATTTTATTGAGGATTTTGCATCAGTGTTCATTAGGGAGATTGGCCTGTAGTTTTCCTTTTTTGTGTTGTCCTTGTTCGGTTTTGGTATTAGTGCAATGTTGGCTTCATAAAACGTGTTTGGTATTGTCCCTCCTTCTCAAATTTTTTGGAAGAGTTTGTGAAGGATAGGCATTAATTCATCTCTGAATGTTTGGTAGAATTCATTTGTAAATCCATCAGGTCCTGGGCTTTTGTTTTGGGGAGGTTTTTGATTTACCATTTCAATTTCGCTAATTGTAATTGGTCTGTTTAGGTGTTCTATTTCTTCTTTATCTAGCTTTGGGTGATTGTAGAGTTGTAGGAATTTGTCCATCTCCTCTAGATTGTTAAACTTGTTTCCATATAACTGTTCATAGTAGTTACTGATTATTCTTTTGATTTCTGCTGTGTCCGTTGTGATTTCTCCTCTTTCATTGATGATCCTGTTTATTTGTGCTTTCTCCCTTTTTTCCTTTGTGAGCCTGGCTAGGGGTTTGTCTATTTTATTGATTTTTTCAAAAAACCAGCTCTTGGTTTCATTGATCTTTTGGATTGTTTTTTTAGTTTCAATTTCATTTATTTCTGCTTTGGTTTTTATTATTTCTTTTCTTCTACTGGTTTTGGGGTTTTTTGTTGTTCTTTTTCTAGATCTTTGAGCTTCGAGATGAGGTTGTTTCTTTGCGTTCTTTCTTGTTTCTTGATGTGAGCTTCTATTGCTATATATTTTCCTCTTATTACTGCTTTTGCTGCATCCCATACATTTAGGATATTAGTGTCCTCCTTGTCGTTCAATTCAAAAAATTTTTTAATTTCTTCTTTGATCTCCTCATTAGTCCAATGGTCTTCCAGTAGTGTGGTTTTTAATCTCCATGAGGTAGGAAAGTTCCTTGCCTTCTTTTTATGGTTTATTTCTAGTTTGATGCCTTCATGGTCAGAAAAGATGGTTGATATGATTTCAATCTTGGTGTATCTGTTGATGTTTGTCTTGTCCCCAGTATGTGATCGATCCTGGAGAATGATCCGTGTGCGCTTGAGAAAAATGTGTACTCCGTTTTTTTGGGGTTTAGTGTTCTATAGATGTCTGTTAAGCCTAATTGCTCTAGGTCCTTATTTAGAGCTTTGGTTTCTTTACTTATTTTTTGTCTTGTTGATCTATCCATTGTTGATAGTGGTGTGTTGAAGTCTCCCACTACGTATGTGTTTTCTCTGATGTCTGTTTTCAGAGAGGACAACAGTTGTCTGATATATTTTGGTGCTCCTTCGTTTGGTGAGTATATGTTAATGAGTGTTATTTCTTCTTGAAGTATTGTCCCCTGATCATAATGTAGTGACCATTGGGGTCTTTTTATCTTTTGAGTTTGAAATCTGTTTTATCTGATATAAGTATAGCTGTTCCTGCTTTCTTTTTTGGTCCATTTGCTTGTAGGATTGTTTTCCATCCTTTAACTTTGAGCCTATTTTTATCTTTTGTAGCTAAATGTGTTTCCTGGAGACAGCAAAAGGTTGGGTTTTGTTTCTTAATCCAGGCTGCCACTCTGTGTCTTTTTATTGAAGAGTTTAGTCCATTTACATTTAGAGTTAATATTGATATGTTAACATCTGTATTTGCCATTGTGTTTGTCTTTCCTTTGATTTTATTTATTTATTCTTTTAATAACTTTTTTTTTTTTTTTGGCCTTCTTTCATTGTTATTCGTCCCTCTGAGGTTCTGGCTTTAGGACTCCTTGTAGTATTTTTTGGAGTGGGGGTTTAGTTGCAATGAAATTCCAGAGTTTCTGTTTGTCTGGGAAGGTCCATATTCTTTCTTCAAAGAGGAAGGAGAGCTTTGCGGGATAGAGTATTCTTGGTTGGCATCTGTTTTCTTGGAGTCTGTTGACTATGTCCCTCCACTCTCTCCTTGCCCATAGTGTTTCTTCGGAGAAGTCTGATGTCAGCCTGATTGGTTTTCCTTTGAATGTTATCTGTTTCTTCCCTCTTGCCAGCTTCATTATTTTTTCCTTGTCCTGGATTCTTGGGAGCTTTACTATTATGTGTCTTGCTGTATTTTTCCTTTCGTCGTGGAAGTTTGGTGTTCTTCTTGCTTCTTGTATATCAATTTTCAGCTCCTTCTTCACATTTGGGAAGTTCTCTTCAATTATCTCTTTGAATATTTTCTCTGTTCCTACATCTCTCTCCTCTCCTTCTGGTATTCCTATAACTCTTATATTTCCTTTCCTCATGGAGTCAGATAGTTCCCGAAGTCTTTCTTCGTTCTTTTTCCTTCGTACTTCTCTTTCCTTTTCTGTTTTGGTTCTTTTTATTTCTGTGTCTTCAAGATTACTTATTCGTTCTTCCATTTCATCTATTCTGCTTTTATTGCTTTTCCCAGAATTCTTTAGTTCTTCCATTAATTCTTTGATCTCCTGCATTTCTTTTACTTCCCTCTTTAGGGACTCAATTTCTTTCTTCTGACCATTGTTTTCCCTCTCTAGGGACTCAATTGCATTCTTCTGATCATTGATTATTTTTCCCTTATCATTGTTTTCCTTTATGACTTCTGTCAGTTTTTTAATCACGGCAATTTTAAATTCTCTTTCTGGAAGGCTCAGAAATTCTTCCAAGTTATTGTCTTTGCAATCTGGGGGCTGGCTTTCTTTTTGTGGTGTGCTTTTTCTCTGGAGAGTTGCTAGGTTGCGTGTGGTTCTTCTCCTCCCTACTGTCTGTTTTCTAATTTGCCGTATGCGTTGGGACACTGTGTTGTTGGGACTGGCCGGCATCTTGGGTGGGCTTCTCTGTTCCCCTCTGGTTCTTCCAGGAGTCATCTGTCAGTTTCAAGCAGCGGGGCTGCCGGGGCTGTGTGCTGGTGCTGGTCTCCTCCTGGGGGGCGGGGCTCTCTTTAATGGCGCCTGGAGCTCACCGTGGCGGTGGATCCTGCAGGGTTCGCCTCAGCTCCCGTTCACGGGGTGTGGTGGCTGCAATAGTTCCTTTCCACTCACAGTCCCGCTTGCTGTGTCCGTTTTTCTTGTTGGCCGTTTTGGTTTGTTGTTTCCTCCCCTCTGCCGGTGGGAGAGTGCCGCCTCTGTGGGCGGGGGAGGGGAGCAGGGTTCTGCGCTTCCCTCCCTTCTCGTCCTCTTTTATGGCAACTTTCTTCTTTGGGCAGTTTGCTGGAGTCGTCTGTTTATCTTCCGTGTCCCAGTTCTCACTGGGACCTGCCGCTTTTCCTCCCTATTAACTTTTTTTAATCTGTATATTTTTTTTTTTAACTAGTGCTGGATTCCATTAGGAGGAAAATGATCCTTGTCATGTAAGCCTTTGTTCTGAAAGTCACTTAAACTCATTTTTTTTAAATGAAGGCTGTTATTATGACTTTTCCATTTTACAGCATGCAATACTATCTGCCTTCTATGATAAACTGATTTATTTATTTATTTCTCATTCTATACCAGATGACTTGAAGCTTAAAGAATAATAGATTATGACTTAACTATTTTGATGTAATTTGTGAAATGATTGATATCATAATCCAATAACCCATGGAAATAATTTTCTGTAGATTCGGGGATATATTCTGGAACCTATGAAATTTCATTTTAATGTTAAATTGCTTTTGAATTGCTTAATCATGAGCTCTTAGTGATTCATTTTACTCCTACTATCTCAACCCAAATGTAGAAATGGAAAGTTATCACAGTAATAAAAAATACCACATGTCCCTTGGGCATTTAAAAGCTAAAAGTAAATTTTGTTACTTTTCTCCTGATTACAATTAAGCATTCAAATAAGAAATCGATAAATATAAGCTTGCAATTGACATAGATAAATATGTTTGAGGTCCATTCCACGTGAGGGAATTTTCTTTCCATAATAGTTACTTTTCCAACAATATTTTTCACAATTATATGACTCTTCAATTATTATAAGAAAAGTCTCACTTTGGAATATTGGCTAGAAAAGCATGATTTTGAATATAGGGATTAACATATTAGAATATATTAACAGTAGATGAATAACTTGTTAAGTGAATTATTTACTAAATAAGCATATTTTTATTTAATATTCTAAAACTGATTCTGAAGAGTCAGATATTTCACTCAGATTAATACCTTCTAAACATATACCGAACATATTTTTCCCCATGTTACTTCTGCATACTAATGCAGCTTCTGTGCTAATGTTGAAGTATATCAGATAGTTTAGACTTTCATGGGTATATGAATAAGAAACTGGCAAGGATATCGTGAAACCAAATATAAATTCATACAGAAAATCCTGAGTTAAAACTAAATTAATATGTGATCAAGACTCAGATGAATCTCTAAATGTGAAACCATTTTATAAATCTTTATATAGAAATAAATTATAAATAGCTTTATAATAAAGTAAGTTCTAAAATGTACATGTTGGTAATAACTGGTTTGAGCTTTCTATAACAGAAAATATGCAGAGAAGACATATAAAAGATAAATAACAGGATTAAGTGATACTAATAGAAAACTTCAAGTGCTTGTGACTTATATTTTATGTGTATATTGATATTTTGCTTTAAACATGTATGGAGTAGCTTTTACTGAATGTGACTCAACTTAAAAATATATATGGTGTAAGGTGAGTGTGGTACAGTCATATGTGGAGGTATGCAATTCTACTCAAAATTGCACAGTTATGTCATCTGTAAATCAATAAAACTTAAAAATACATAAATATAAATAAATCAATCTGAAGTATAGTGAGGATGATTAATGGAGGGAGAAAAAAACATTTCTTCACATCTTCCATGGAAGAGAGATTTATGGCAGTCTTCTCAATCATCTATGCTTTTAGTTAGATAAAGAAAGCTCTGGGAAGACTTCTTCCTATGTCCATTGAATCACAAATGTCTTGACTTCAAAATTATGCTTTCCCTAAATTGGTACTCAGGGGGTGTGAGGGGTATGGGGAGCATATTTTGATCCTGTACAATGGTTGTTTTAGATTATAAATTGAATTCTGAGATAGGGGCCTCCCTGGTGGCCTACAGTTTAAGTCTCAGCAATAGCACCACTATGGCCTGAGTTCAATGCCTGGCCAGAGAGCTAACCCACATAGCACAGCAGACCTCTCCTGCCTACCCCCTGTTCCCCTTAGCAGTATATTTCAGTAGATTTGCCTGTTCTGCTCCCTAATCTGTCTCTGGTGAGTCTCCTCACCTTCCTGCACCTCTGGACTACACCCCAGTTCTTCTATGCCAAAAAAAAAGAGGGTAAAAAAAGAACATAAAACATATGAAGAAAATTGTCACAAAACAAATCATCAAAAGCATTCATGGTAAATGTACTCAAGATTAAGCAAAAATGAAATCTAAGTCTTTGTTGCAGTGCCATTTAATCTCCTTCAGTGCATTTGAAAAAGATACATGTGTTTAAGTTATTCTTTTAAGCAACAATATTGGTTTTACAGCCCTAGATGTTAGTATTTTACACACAGCAACGTAAACCATCTCTCTCTCTCATGACCTTTACTATCAACATTATAAATATAATATCAAAACCAATAATACATTAAAAGAAAATTTTACCATAAAAAAGTATCCTTTCTCTTTAATATCAGAATGGTCCAAAACTGGAAAAGACAGTTAATATACAATAAACCAAGGGAAATTATTGCAACACAGCTTGCAAGATACCCCAATTCTTAGTATCTCTGGTATAATTTTAGAAAGACCAATCCATATGAAATTAGGGGAACTCTCAAATGGACAAATATAAATGTTTCTTAAGCATGTAAAGGGCAGTGTCGTCTTCAAGAAAATGTCAAATATTTAATAAGTTTATAGTTATATAAAAGAATCTTACATTAACATGAAACTCACACAAAATATTTTCAAATTTGACCACATATTAGGTCCAAATTTATGGAAAACATTCCCCCTATACAATAATTGAATCAGAAATTAGCATTAAACAGATTTAAAAGCCATGCATTTTAGAACTAAATCCACACTTCAAAACAAGAAATTAATTCATAAATCACAATTCATATATTTAAATTTTAGAACCAAATGAAATTAGATGGCTTAAAATTAAAATTTCTGTGAAAATGTATTTAAGTAGACTTTATTTTTTAGATCAATTTTAGATTCACAGTGGAATTGAGCAGAAAGTTCCCACATCCTCCCCTACCTTCCCTGCCTACAAACACAGCCCCCTTCACTATCAGCATTGTGTAGCTGAACGATAGATTTGTTAAGATGATGAAACCATATTTATGCTTTGGCACATCCTTAGCACCCAGTCCATAGTTCACATGAATATTCACTCTTGGTGTTACACAAACTATGGGTTTTAATAAATACACAATATGTGTCACACTAGTGTCATACAGAAAAGTTTCATTTCCCCTAAAAACCATCTGTGCTATGTCAGTTCATTTACCCTTCATCATATCTACAGACAACCACTGATCCTTTTATTGTTTTTCAAGTTTTGCCTTTTCCAGAATATCACTTAGTTGGAATCATACTGCATATATCTTTTTCAAATGGACTTCTTTTAGTTAGTAATATACATGTAAGTTCCCTTCTTGTCCTTTCATCACTTGATAGTTCATTACTTTTTATTCTATTGATTGTGAGTATTTCTTGGGTGTATCTTCTAACCTAATAAAGGGCATCTTGGTTGCTTCCAAGTATTGGCAATTATGAATGAATTTGGTATGCATATTTATGTTCAGGTTTTTACATGGATATGAGTTCTCCCTCATTTGGGAAAATACCAAGGAACATCATTGCTAATAGTGTGGTAAAAGGATGCTCAGTTTCCAAGAAACTGCCTTACCATCTTTCAAAGCTATAATTTTGCATACCAAAAGCAATGAATGAGGAGATCTCATTTTTTCAAGTCCTTACTGCCATTTAGTCTATCAGTGTTTTGAGTTTTCACCATTCTAATAGGTGCATGATGGTATCTTATTGTTGTTTCAATTTCATTTTCTTAATGTTCTATGGCATTGGGCATTTTTTATATGCTATCTGACAGTAAATTGTTTTTAATAGCTAAATGTTTCAAATAACCTAAATAGGACAAAATATGGCACTAGGTACAAGCATCATGATACATGAGTATAGTAGAATACCAGAAATACCTTGCAGCAATTTTAAAGAATGAAAAATGCTATAACACATTTACATGGATAGTTCTGATGATTAAGCATTGAGTGAAAAGTGAGAAGTGAAGTGAGGATAGTATGTGATAGTCATTTAAATAAAGAATAAATAAAGTATATAAGTTTTTATAATCCAAATATTTCTAGAAAGACTCTCAACAAAGCATGGCTGTTTTTGTCCTTGCTTATGGGGGCAGGGAGGTTAGGGGAAAGAGTAAGAGTATTTTACTTGTATAATCTGTTGATGATCTTTCCAAGAGTGGTGATAGAGTAACCTCACCCATCTATCTTTCATTCTAGATTCCATTGAAAAGGCAACATATGTTTTCAAGGCAGGTCCCAGGGTAGTGTTAGGAGTTAAGGATAAAGTTGTCTTTAGCAAAAGAATGTAACAAAACTAACTGGCACATGTGGGGATTTATCTCTGACAGTGACTTCACAAACACTCTCTGCTCTGATCCTCTGTGTGATGAAAATCCACGCGTGCTTTTGTGAATGGTTGAGTCATTCTGTCCTATGTGTGGATTGTTTTGTTTTCCTTCCCCATTTTTGTATCAGTAAATACAAAATGAATTGGTGAATTTAATCACTGTTTAAAATCTATACGTGTAATGAGACCCCAAAATACTCTACATGAAATAGTGTTTTTGTTAGAATTATGTGGTAGATTATAAATGAAGAATTTCTAAATACAGCTCTTCTTTTCCTTCCTGTAACTAACCCAATGGAATACTTTTATTTATTTATGATGAAAATATTGTGATGAGCTCTCCATTGTCAGTGTGCTATAAAGCTAATAAGCTACTTTGCATATTGCTCCTTAGGAGTCTGGTATATTTTTGTATATTTTCTTTTGATTCATCCCACTGGCGGTTTTAAACCTATTGCTATGTACTTACTCTTCTCTCCTGAATGTAAAGAAGGGTACACCCACAGTTTGCCTAGAAGAATTCTTCTTTAAATATCGATCCTGTGACCTCCTTACTCACAGGATCCTGAGGGACCTTACTGATTTTTCTTTCCTGTGCAGTCAATTTCTTTCTCCACACTAATTTCTCTTCCTCTCTATAAATATAACTAGTTCAATAACTTCACAAACATTTCTGTGATTTTATTAGCATCTCCTTCCTTCCTCCTTCCCTTCATTAAATGACCTTGTATAGTGTACCTAGATGTCTTATTTCTCATTCATTTCCTACCCTTTGCAATCAAAGATTTAATCCTACTTTTGATGAAATTGCTAGTTTGCTGGACAACAGGAATTACTCCTCAGTCATTACTCTTCTCCATCTTCACTCCTACTTGGCAATTCAGAAACTGGGTTCAGATAAATTACTACACCAACTAAGTTTCTCATCTGTAAAATAATAATTAATAATAATAATGACAATAATAAGTACAAAAGTGCTTAGAGCACAGTGTGAACTTAATACTGCATTTTGGCTTCTTTTTCTGCAACACAGTTATTCTATTTAAAATCTTTTCATATAAATTCTCATGGAATTATTGTCACTGACCATTTAGATTTTTTTAATTCACTTTTTCTTGACCATTTTCCTCTCTCTATCTCTTATGTCTAACTGAAAAACATTGGCTGAATACATGCACTGTCCCAAGCATAACAAAACCTTTCCCCTTAATTTCTTTGCCTTGCTCCTACTCATCTTTCTGCAAAGTATCCATGGCAATATCTCCCCAAGTTTCACACATCATTTTCAGATAAATACCTCTCAAATTTACCATGTTTCAAGCATTTTTTAAGTTCTATGCTGAATACCTTAATTTCTCTCCAAAACCAGAATTCTTCTTCACTTATCTATTTCTGTTAGACACACTAATTCCTTAAGTAAATGGATTTAAAGAAGAAAGCGCCTTTTGATACTTTCAACTGCTATTTCCCCATCTCCCATTCCATTCTTCCAAGTACATATAACACAACATAGGCTTAAACCTACATTCTCTCTCCCTCAGAATGTGTGGTCCCTCCTGATGATGATTAATAGCTTCAGTTCATTCTATACCCACATAGCTTTGATTTCCCCTTCATGAATTATGATTGGGTGTATTTTACCTTAAACTTTTTCTATGGTTCTCTATTGTCTTTAAGATTAAGAGATATTTCTCAAATTAACAATTAATAATAATGAGGCCCCAAACTGCCTTATTATTGCTTCCAGAACAAGTCCCACCATTTATTGCCTTTATGTGTTCACATAGGAGTTGCATTTGTGCTTTAGATTCAGCAAATTAATCTAAAACTACATAAGTTCAAAATTACCATTGAAAATCATCTATAGCACTCAGTATACATCGCTTTTTGTATATAGTTTTAATAAGCATATATACATAAAAAAGTAATGCTTAGCATAAAAATAAAGAATCCATGCACAAAATAGTGTTTACAGTGGATTCACTCAAAATTAAAGAGAGGTTAAACTAAGGAAGAGTTGATTTACATCTACTGTCTGTTCCTTGATACATTCTCATTGAGGAGCCAAAGTAATCTCCATGTTACTAAATTGTTCTCTCATTTTTGTATTATTTGTTTTAGTTCTCACAGAGTTCATATTTAAATATTAGGAATGTACACATATGGCTGCCATCTATATGAAATACTTTTTTTTTCTTGTATCCATATGTAATATTCACTACCACCCTTCAAAATCCCTTTCCAAATAACATCTCCGAAAAGCTTGTACTCAGTCTTTCAATCATACATATTTTCTTCTGCTTTGAAATTCTGTTGCATCCTATGATATTTTATGGCATTTGTCTTATTCCCTCTTATATGTTCAATATCGGGATGTTTGTTACCTAGACTTCTGCTTCAAAGGTCAGGAATTTGTCTTTTCCATCTTTCTGCCCTCTTCATTAGCTAAAGAAGCACATAATATATTCAGTAAATATTTTCTAAATTGAATGAAACCAAACATTGTTAGAGAAATAAATATATGTGACATTAGAGATTAGTAATGTAAAAAATTAAAAAAAAAAAAGATTGCATTTTGAAGCCTGGTATTCAAAGGACACTATCAAATGTAATATTGAGTAAATTCAGGTTTATAGTCTCAAAAATTTATTTCTCTTCAAAACCATACTCTTAATATTAACTGCCAACACTATCCCAGGACAATTATCCTAATATATATTTTAAGATAAAACTAAGTGAACCACTTTGCAAAATAATACATCATACACATCTATTTAAAAAATGGTCAAAAAATAAAAAATAAAAAATGGTCAAGTGGGGGCCTCCCTGGTGGTGCACAGGTTAAAGTCTAAGAGCTATCAAGCTATTGCCAGACACTGCACGATGAGGTTGATCCCTGGCCAGTGAGCTAACCCATATGGTGTAGCAGACCTCTTCTGTCTAGCCCACTGCTCCCCTCAGGCATGTATTTCAGTAGATCTGCCTGTCCTGCTCCCCACTCTGACTCTGGTGAATCCTCTCACCCTCTGCAACTATGGCCTACACCCCAGTTCTTGTATGCATAAATAAATCTTTAAAACAATAATTGTCAAACAATTTAACAGAGAAGAGAACTCTAGAGAGATCATATAAATTTATTTTGGAAAAGAACATTTTTTGGGGGTTGCTAGGCACTCTTGGTTTTCCTATAATTCTTGACTTTGTGGTGGTTAACATAAACTGCATACTTCAAAGTATGTGCCAATCAAAATAGTACTTATAATGTCTGAGTGTGTGTGTGTGTGTGTGTGTGTGTGTGTGAGAGAGAGAGAGAGAGAGAGAGAGAGAGAGATTTTACTAGCTGTCATGATATTAAATGCTGATATTTTATTTGTTTACTGTTGCTGCTATTATTTAGTCATTCTTACTCTCTTTACTCAAGGGGCAAAACTGCAATTCCCACAAGTGTCTTATACAGTTATCAAGTTGAAATTACCATTATAAATACATCATAAAATGTGTATAACTCAACCAGATAATAAATACTGGTATTTTCAGCATAAACTGTATTTTTAAACACAAATTTGTAAAAATAAGACATTTTACGGCTTATTTAAACTCATTTGCGTGCATTTAATTCCTTTTGTGATTTTTTTGAGATACAAAATATTTAATATTCCTAAAAGACACTTAATGTTATTAATATTTAATTAATTTAATACTAGTTTAATGCAAGCCTCAAAGGTTCATATTATATATAGTGGGCAGTTTAATCAAGGAAATCTGTAGGTTTTTTTTTTTTCAAGGAAATCTGTAGTTTTTTTTTTTTTTTCCTTTCAAGAGGTCATGTCCACTGACTTGACTGTATAATTATTTGTCCTTATTGAACAAAATGAAAGTTAAACATTCTTTAAACATTTTTGCTAATGTTATTTGTTTTTGAGTTTTACACAATAAATATCATCAATTAGAAATTTAATTAAACATATCATACAAGTTATCTAGATTTTTGTAAGAATTAAAGGCAAACAAAAGAAAAATGGAGAAGCATTTAAGCTTCAAATATACACTGCATATTCCATGGGAGGAGGAAGCTATTTAAACTTGTAAATTTGATCTAAGCTAAGTGTTCATATTTGTTCATAACTGATAATCTAAGTTAAAGATTTTAACTATTTGAATAAATTTTCTTTACCTTTTCCAGGATGCAATTAGATCAGGAATGCCAAATAGATGTATTGTTATTCTTATTCTAAAAGACAGTAATTTTTGGACATGTTTTTTGAAACAATTCAAAGTTCATTCTGTAGTCAATGGTTAAGAATGGCATCATGGATTAGTGATGTTTGGCGGGAGGAATTAGGAAGTTACATCTTTATTCACCAAACTAAAAATGGAAATTGCAGTGATATTCTTAACTATATTCTGTTATACTTGCAGATAGCTCTATACAAACTTTATGTTTAAGTAGAGGTTGTCATATATTAGACTATATGTGTTTTTCATGAATCTCGTTTTGTTAATTAAATTATAAACTCCTTGGTGACATGTAGCTGGTCTTGTCAATTTCCTTTTTTTCCTGAAGTTCCTAGGAAATAATAAGACATATATTAACCTCAATGATTTCTTTTTTTAATTTTGAATCTCTGGAAACTATTAAACTTTGTGGTACATATGTATTTATGTCATCCACATCATTTTTAAAATTAGCTGGTATTTTTTGAAAAGTCATAAAGATGTATTAGCAGGAAAATAAAATAGCACAAAAGTGGTTAGTGAAAACTATTTTACTTCAGGTTGCAGTACTCCATGTCTTTCTCACTAGAGACAATTGCTCTTAACTATTTCCTATGCAGCCTTCCAGAGAGAGTTCTTATTAGAGACAAGCATAACTTGTGTGCTTTTATTGATATATGGATGGAAATGTAGTCATAGGTGTTGGTAAACAGATAAATCTCTTTTAATATGTAAGAAAGTCTACCATATACTCAGCTTTATGCCTTTTTTATTGACTTGTTCGGTGATTATTTAATATTAACTTAATGTGAATGTTCTTATCCTTTTTACACACAGGCTTATAACTTTAAAGTATGCAAGCATTACATTTAATGTTACCAATCTTGAAATGATTTAAGTTGCTAATATCTAATATCCTTGCATACATATCTTTGTGTCTTTGGGCAAATATATAAGTGAAGGCATACAATTATCATTGTGGTGAAGAGTTGATGCCTTTTTCATTTGCTAGAGTAGTCTAGTCTTATACTAATATTGCACTATAGAGATTATTCCAATTTTCAGTTATTCAATATTGGGTTTTTTTCATCCATCTTTGTCAAACCAATTATTATCTAACCTTTTGATCTTGATCAATCTGATAGAGAATAAAAATGACATTGCAAGAGGTTTTAAGTACCTTATATTTACAACAACATATTGATTCACCGTGAATCGTGTATTTATATTGGATTATTGTACTTAATTGATTGAAAGAGCCTTTTGTATTTTAGAAAAATAAGCCCCTTTGTCAAAAATAATGAATTTTTTTTTCCTAATTTATCAGCTGTCTATTGGCTCCTTAAGAATTTTATTTTTGCAACAGAGTAAAAGATAGTTATGGAATTAAATGTATGTTTTTGTCCTTTTGTTTTCTGCATCTGTATAATGAGAACATTGGGTGTTATTTTTATTAAGTATCTGTTTTATGCTGAAAATGGTGAATAAATATATATATATCATTATATGTTATAGGTTTATTCTAGACGTTTATTTAAATGATCCATCTAGATCCATTTATTATGGTATAAGGAAATATAAAGATTCAACTTTATTTTCTTCCTCCAGATAGCTTATCAATGATACTAACATCATTAGTTTTGTAACTAGGTTTACTCTACTATTTTGAATTAACAATATTTTTAGTTTACAAAAACCTATAGTTAAATGAATCTATTTTTATATCCCTATACTATTTAATTATTAATATTCTGTTATAAAATATTGTATCTAGTGTTACTTTAAATTACTTTTAAATATGTGGTTTATACAGTTCATAGTTATAAATCTCTCTCCATTTATTTCAGAAGATTGCTAACGATATTTGCATTTTTAACATCTTAATTTATAGTAAACTATTAGAACTGCAACCTTATTATTTCTATTTTATTGGAATTGAATTAATTTGGGGCTCTATAATATCTTTACAATGATAACTTCCCTGAACAAGCTATACCTTATACAGTTTCTTTTTGGTTTCTTTGTAGAATTTTAAAAATTTTCATTATATAAATTATTTTATAGTTTAATCCTTAATGCTTTATTTTATGGTGAAAGTATCCATTGATGTTTTCTTCTACTGTACTCTAACAGTGTAACTGGAATACATTGATTTTTGTATAATATTTGAAACTAACTCCTTATTTTTGTGTTCTTAATTTATTATAGCTCTTATTTAGTTTTTAGCAATTTTATAATTATATGATTATATTGAATTCATGTATTAATGCTCTTTTCTAATCTTATATTCATTTCTTTTTATTGCCTAATTATACTAGATAGTATTTCCAGAACAATATAAATTAGTAATATTTTTACCTTGTGATCCTAAGTTAAACACCTATCATATTTATCCATTTATGTCAAATTTATTAATGAATTATCCATTAATTCTTACTTTAGATTATTTTGATAAATAATCAAAGTAGCATATTATCTCATATATTTGTATAAGCTTTGGAACTGATTGTTTTCTTTTTTAATTTGACTTATAATAGTATGAAGAATTATTAATATATTCCAGCAATTAAATTTTCCACAAATATTTTCTTTATTTTAATATTTAATAGCCTTGATAGTTGAAGGCATTTAAGTACATAATGACTCTTGAACAAATATAATCTAGTATTCTCTATTTCCCTTTCATTTACCCCATTCATTTTATGACATGTTGATATAGTCAGCCAATAAAAAGTATTTATTCTTAGGTATATTATTTGTTCACATTAGGGCTTAGTATTTTATACTCCAGAAAAATAATGAATTAGAAGAAAAATGTACACAATCTGAAGAAAAGAAAAATTTGCAATAAATAATTTACATAGATGGCAATGAAATTGTTTTTTTTGCATTTCACATCATTACTTTTGAAACATGCTGGCTATAAAATAGTCATTTTTTCTGTCAATGTCTAGAAGAAAAAGCATATTTCTATAAATTCTGTCAGTATTTGTAATCTACCAAAATGTTTAACAGCATTTTATATATATTTATGAAAAGGTGTACACATATGTCTGGTGTAAGAAGTTGAGGTGTTGAGCTTATAAAGGTAAATAGGAGACATTCCTGTTAAAATAAAGCATTTATAAAAACTTAGGTCTGTGAAAAATCACAGCATTTACCTCACTTTGGCTCCAAAGTGCACTTATTTACAACCGTATCTTTAAAGTTTGTTTTTAAAAATACTGCAATTAAACTTTCAATAGGCCACAGAATATTTTTTAAAAGGTTAGGGCAGTGACTTCAAACTAAAGAAATAATAAGTCTTTACCAGGGCAAGAACAATTCAATTGTTATAAAATTAAACTGTCAAACTATCAGCAAATAGATTTCTTACAAATAGCTCTGTTTCTCTTTGATGATAATAATAGCCATTCATTATTTCAGTGACTTAATTTCAAAAATCAAATACTTGCTGTTGTTATTTTCTTAGGGAGATGTATCAACAAGGCATGGGTGTGTGATGGAGATATCGATTGTGAAGATCAATCAGATGAAGATGATTGTGAGAGTTTCTTGTGCGGACCACCTAAGTATCCTTGTGCTAATGACACATCAGTCTGCCTGCAGCCAGAGAAACTCTGCAATGGGAAAAAGGACTGTCCTGATGGATCCGATGAAGGCAATCTTTGTGGTATGTTGCATGTTTTATTTACTACATAGGCCTCTCTCTGAAAACCAGAAACATTTTAGTCATTGCTGATACTCCACTTAACAATTATCCTTTCATTCATTCCTGTTAAATATAAATTTTATGATTAAACCCTATCTACATTTTTCAGTACCGTAAGTCTATAAAAAAAAAAAATAAATAAACTTGATCAGAAATTTCTGAAAATAAAATGTCTAACCTTGATTCAACTAAGTTAACAATTCTATAACTGTGCTCATAATTTAGGCTCTTGGATAGTCAATGCTGTCCCCACAATTAAGCTACCTTTTTTTTTTTGTCAGTGAGTCACTCAGAACAGGTGAAAATTTTTTTTATGAACCTATGGGATGAAATTTGTATTTGCCCAATAGATTTTGTCATATATTCCAATCATTACAAAAAAAATATTTTTAGAAGGAAGAAAAAAAATTATAATGAAACCAACAGAATGTTACTCACATTTATATAATTTTATCTGAAGTTTTTAGTCCTATGTAAGAATGGTTTTTAGTATGTTTTGTTCAGTTAAAATGATGAATTTACTCAGATAGCCTTTGGGTTTTGAAATAACTGTGACTTGCCATTGTAAGCCAACCAGCACATACAAAGAAAATTACATTTTCTTCTCTGGGGGGAGATTGCAGATTTAGCAATGAGATTTTTAAAATATGTTTTCATGATAATACTGAAGGTGACATCACGAAGGTAGTGAAAAAGAGTTAACAGATTGCTGAGAACAGTAATGAGATGACTTAAGGCTGTGAGAAAATGATTTTAGGAAATGATGGAGCTTCCTGATTGAAAATAGGAAAGGAAACTGCATTTAAACCTAAAGTTATCACATTTTGATCTGAATTAAGAATTAATAGTATACTGAGTGATAAAAAAAACTATTATTCCTTTTTTAATTTTTTGTAATAAAATGTCCTTTCCTCCAAAGTTTGTGATTCTATAAAATAAACTTCAAGCATTAAATGCAGCTATCCTTATTCACTAATGCTAAAATTGAAATAGTAAGGTTAAAGAAAAAAACTAAAATTAAGCAAAATATAAAAAATAATTTATCTATAGTCACTTCTTTCTCTCCCAACTTGTCCCTCTAATGGAGCGGGTTGATGGATAGGTCTGTATCTTGCATGTGAGGATTGCTCAAGAAGGTTGTAATGGCAATTCTAAAATAAGGCAACTATCAATAATCCTAAAATTGAAAGCATGTAATTATGGAAGGAGTCTGGACTTTTACAAGTTTAAAATATATTCTTCAATTGCTTTAATTAAGTCATCAGATTATATGACTTAATTTCTTGATGTTACTTCCCTCATAACTGAAATAGAGATGATTTATCTATCAGAAAATCATGATAACAAAACCAGTGTACTACAAGTTTTGAAAGAAATTCTGTTTTTCTGCATGTGTCCACCTTTGCAGTTGAATTAATATAAGACAAAGAATAGAAAAAAATGATCATTAAAAAAATCATGATATGAAAACACAGCTTTATTTTCCTATCTTCCTCTCTTTGAATTGAGCAAAGAAAAAAGGAGAGTCCTTCTGAATTAATTTGGCTGTCTACTTACTGATTAAAAATTTACTTGTCATTTTTCTGTCCACTATATTCATCCGCTAAGAATTTTTGCTCAATCTTTCTAGACTTCCAGAGATTGGAAAAAGTTAGCTGGATATCAAAGTATCAGAGAAGACAAAAAGCCATTTTTACCCAGTTGTAGCACTGTGGCATGTTGAATTCACATGGGCTGCTGCACTCTGCCCTTTATGGGGGGATGTTGAGGGAGAGCTCAAGCAACGGAAATCCAAAACAAGTAGTATTGAAGGAATTGAATTGCCTTCTATGGTTGTCCTTTTCTTACCTGTTTTTATGTGTACCTTCAAACTGTCAGCTCAGTACATGCTAATCTTATCGGCAATATTCATGACCACAGAGAAATGACAGCTTGGTGTGTTATCAAGTACTTCCCCTGTCAGCCCCAAGTTAGATCCTATTAGCCACAGAGGGGTGTTGGATGTTGAGTGCTATAGCATGGGCATAAAGAATTTTGTTTTATTTTATTTTATGATCACAAAATAGCATCCATTATACAGTGTTTCAGAATTCTGAGTTTGATTTTTAAACATGAAGTTGATATAAATATTAATGGTGGCTAATCTGATTTTTTTGTTATAATTGTTATTGAAGTACTATTATTTTACATTCTTGTTAGTGTTTTGACAGTATGCTCTCATATAGCCCTCCCTCCACCAAAGCTCTCCTAGTCCTCCACCATAGTCTATTTTGTTACTCCTCCCATTCACTTGTTTTCACTCTTCTCCCTCAGAAAGCCTAAGCAAGGGTCAGTTTTCAAGGGTTGGTTTTAAAATCTGTTGTTGACCCTTTATGTGATTTTTTCTATATTCCACATATAAGTGACACCATACAGTATTTATTTTTATCCTTCTGATTTATTTCACTTAATATAATCCCTTTTGTTCCATCTATGTTGCTACAAAGGTATGAGTTTATCTTTTTTGAATCCTGAGTAATATTCTATTATGTATTTTACCAGTGGATGTAAGAGATATACCCAGTGAATTTACAATAAATATTTGGTGTGGGTTGGCTAGTAGCTAGGAAGTAGTTCATAGAGAGAATCATCTCAGGTTCAAAGCATTCTTTAAAACCATTTACTACATAGCTACTGAAAATATTGTGCGTGCCTGTAGGGTAAGGTAAAAGGTATCAGGCTTTTCTGCCCTCCCACCATCAGGATAGATGATGGATCCTTGCGGTCCTGAATGCATGCCTGATGGCGGGCACCTGGAGTAGGGTGTGGACATAGGTAGATGGGATTCACCTGGGCTGAGACTGGGCTTTTAAGGGCGGTGTCACAGGGACTCCAGTAGAAGCAAAATGGAGCAGAACCACGAGAGAAGCACCAGAGAACGCCAGAGAGCACAGATAGAGTGAAGACTTGCTGGGGGCTGGGAGACCTGCCAGCCTCCCAGTCCCCCAGCACCCCTGCCTGCGGTGTACCTGATAAATCCCAATAAAATCCTGCAAAAGCCACTGAGGGCTCCAGGAATTCTCCTTTACCTGGTCTGCTGGATCAGAAAACCGGCACTGTGTCCATTCCTGTCCTTTACAGTGCCCTCTTCAAACTCCTTCTAAATAGGTGTACTCAAGAAAGCTATATTTTTTCTCAGTCTCTTATCCTATCCTAACCCCTTCCTATGAAAACAAAAACATGGAGATATATATATATATATATATATATATATATATATCCCTATTCAATACCTATAAAATTTATGCAAAAATACTCTCTATGACAATGATTTATCATCTGTGGACAAGACCTAGAAGACATATTAAGTCTCATCCATTGAGCTGTGGGTTTTTGTCCCTCCAAATAAATCTGATCTTTAAATTTATTTTTTAAAAATTGCAGGGGGTAGGGAGGAACACACAAAAGTGAATCACCTAAACATAATGGAGATATTAATTTTTCAGGATATTTTTAATGATTTCAAGAGAAAATAAGTTATGAAACAAATTACAAGAGGCATTGCTCATATAACAGTTAAGTTGACTGTTGATCTTTGTAGTAATGATATGTCAAAGATAAACAAAGTTGGCCCTTACTTAAAGTGATTAGGATAGATTTTACTCAGTCAGAACTATATAGTAGGGAAGCATGACCAGTGTAAACTGAAACCATCTTCACTGGGAAAATATAAAAGACTGAAAAAAATTTGAAGACTGTAATGTGCTAAGAGATAAATTCTAACAAGCCTTAATGAAGGTTGGTCTGTGTGACTCTAGGGTAAGGTAAAAAATTATCAGGCTTTTCTGCCCTCCCGCCATTAGGATTTTTTTTTTTTTTGTGGGACCCTTGCTGGTGGCGGAGGAATGAGCTGCTGCTGCAGAGGCTGTGGGCAGCCTCACAGCCCAGGGGAGGCCCTCCCCATTAGGATTGATGATGGATCCCTGCGCCCTGCGGTCCTAAATGTATGCCTGATGGCTGGCCTCTGGAGTGGGGATGGGCATGCATAAGTGGGTACACCTGGGCTGAGAGACTGGCCTTATAAGAGCGGCATCACGGAGACGCCAGCAGAGCAGTAGAACCACGAGGGGAACAGAGAGAACGAGAGTGAAAGAAAGGAGTGAAAGAGAAGCAGAGAAGGCCAGAGGGCCCAGATAGAGTGAAGACGTGCTGGGGGCTGGGAGGCCTGCCTCCCAAGCCCCAGCCTGCTGTGTACCTGGTAAATCCCAGTAAAAGCCTCCAAAAGCCACCGAGGGCTCCAAAACTCTCTCCTCCTTTACCCGGTCTGCTCGGATCATGGAGAACCTGCCCTTTGTTATCCTGCCGCTATACTGACCTTTTGGGGTTGGAAATTTGGAGGCAGAGTGAGAAAATTATCTCCTTGAATGTTTGCCTACCTGGTGGCGCAGTGGTTGAGTGCTGGGTTGCGAAGCTGCCCGCAGCTTCTCCAGTGCTGGTTCGATCCCCACCTGTTCCACCGGCCACTGCAGGAGGGTCCCACATGCCACAACAGACCTCTCCTGCCGCCCGCTGCTCCCCTCAACAGTGTACTTCAGTCCTTCTGCCTGTTCTGCTCCCCACTCTGGCTCTGGTGAATTCTCTCACCCTCCCTGCGCTTCTGACTGTACCCAGTGCTTGTATAAATAAATAAATCTTTAAAAAAATAAAAATAAAAAGATAACTCCCAGGCAATGAGAAGACAGTTCTGGATGGTAGGAGATTTATATCACAAATGTGTAAAGAAGGCGTAAAGGCCAGGAATGGACAAGGTGCAGGTTTTCTGATCCAGCAGACCGGGTAAAGGAGGAGTCAGAGTCCTCAGTGGTTTTTGCAGGCTTTTTATTGGGGTTCACCAGGCATACGGCAGGCAGGGGTGCTGGGGGGCCGGGAGGCTGGCAGGCCTCCCAGCCCCAAGCAAGTCTTCACTCTGGGCTCTCCAGCCTTCTCTTGGCTTCGGCTTTCGGCTTCTCTTTCAGCTTCTACTGGCGTCCCCATGACGCCGCCCTTAAAAAAGCACAGTCTTAGCGCAGGTGTACCCACTTCAGGGGCCCGCCATCAGGCTTGCATTCAGGACCACAGGGTTCCCTCATCTATCCTGATGGTGGGAGGGCAGAAAAGCCTGATACCTTTTACCTATCCTACAGAAGGTATGTATAATTGCAGCTTTCTAAAGTCACTGCTCTCAGAGGGGTTCAGTGGCCTGCCAATCAATAGGTTTTGTTTGGAATAAACAGTAAATTCTTCTGACAGGGTTGAGCTTTCTCAGGCAGTCATTTTAAGGTGCACTGACATAATTCAGGAATGTTGCCTTGAGTTGTTAGAAACACTGCTAGTGTTTGTTCAAATCTCTCTGTGTGTGTTTTGGGGAGGTGGTAGAGATGGAAGTAGAGAATGAAATTATTTGTGCTTAGAGTCTGTAAGGTCTGTAGGTTTTGTAGACCAAGGTTGAAACCTGGTTGAAAGAAGGCTGAGAGGAGCTGACCTAAACTTTAGTCAATGAGAGACTTCTTGTCAGGTAATAAAACATTTAAAAAGAAAGTTGCAGGATTCAGAGACAAGTTCAGGGTTAAGGAATAATCAACATGGGACTAAATATGCAAATATTGGCAATAAAATTATAAATTTAATTTTAGATTTCAATGTGAATTTTGTTTATCCTAAAATTTATGACTTAATTCCACAGGCAGTGTCAGAATCACTTCAGTATTGAGAGAATAGTCACATTTGAAATAATATAAAAGCATTGTAACTTTTTCCCCACCTGCTGGGTATGATGACATTTCCTTACAATAATTCCCTTGAAAAAGAATGTCACTTAAACTAAAATGGGGCAAATACTTTGAAATGATTGCTGTTTTGAAATGATTATGATTACGGGTGAACAAATATATTTAGAGGAACCAAAAAATGAGTTTTTTTTCCCCTAAAACACTACCAAATTTGAATTGAATTCTTAGAGAAAACAGTTAATGTAATTGTTTTCCTTTCCTTATAATAACTTTTTCTATGGTGGCAAGTAATACGATGAACAATTGACCCATATAGAAATTTGAAAAGTGTAGAAAGTATTTTAAAAGGTCTTACATTTCATCCCAATTTTTGAACTGGATATATTTTCCATAGCCAGCAGAGAATATTTGCATTATATGAGTAAATACAACTGTAATTTGCAAATTATTAAATAGCCCGTCTCAAAACATACCTAATTATATCAGCATTAAAAACTACTCAATTATTTTTAAGATTTATTTTATGTATGTATACAACAACTGGGGTGTATGCCAGATGTGTGGGGGTTGGGGTGTGCGGGGATTCACCAGAGACAGAGTGGGGAGCAGAATAGGCAGCTCTACTGAAATACACTGCTGAAGGAAGCAGTGGGAAGGAGACAGATGTGGTCCCCTGTGCCATGCGGGTTAGCAACCTGGCTGGGTATCAGACCCATACTGCAATGCCTGAAGATACATTCATAGTACTGAGACTTAACCTTTTGCACCACTAGGGAGGCCCTCAAAAATGTTTTTAAAGCAAAGACAAAGCTTCTTTTGGTTTTATTACTGAATACCTAAGCATATATAATAACACTATCTTTGCGAAAACTTTTATCTGTTTTTCTTCAAAGGCTTGTTTACCAGCTTAAAAGTGTCCCAATTTAACACATTTGTTTTTTAGACAAATGTGTTAATTATTTTTATTTAACACACTTTTTTTTAAGATTATTTATTTATTTATTTATACAAGCACTGGGTACAGTCAGAAGAGCGGGAGGGTGAGAGAATTCACCAGAGCCAGAGCGGGGAGCAGAGCAGGCAGAAGGACCGAAGTACACTGCTGAGGGGAGCAGCGGGCGGCAGGAGAGGTCTGCGCGCCTGTGGGACCCTCCTCCGGTGGCCGGGGGCGGGCGGCGCAGCTTCGCAACCCAGCGCTCAACCGCTGCGCCACCGGGGAGGCCCTATTTAACACATATTTTTAACTTATTTTATGTTAGTTATTATACTAGCTCTTGAGTATCATTGATAAACAACAGATAGTTTGTCCACCTACATGGAACCTAGAATTTGGTCATATATCTAAATGCTAAAGAAATTATGTCAAATATATTTATAAGTTACAAGTGCCCAACACTGTCTGAAATGTAGTTATAAATTCATAATTATAAACTCTAAATAAATATAATTATAAATTAAATAATAAAGTGTAATTTTATTTATAATTTATATATTATTTAAAGAAATTTCATAATTCAAATTCTCTACACATGTAGTAAAAACAAGTTATTCATTATTTCATTCTAAATAGGAGATCAATTTTTTTGTGTGTGTATTATTTACTATATCCCTTTGACTTACTGAATTAGAGTAACAAACATATAGGATATACAGTGTACAAGTTATATTACTTAAGTGGTTATAGCTAGAAAAAAGGCAAATGAATCCATTCTGCATTATTATATTGTCATTCAAACTGCAAAGGTAGAAAAAAGATGGATGGTACCCATATATATATGATCGTTTATTTATAAATCCTGACATAAGTTGAAACAAGTCCAGTTCAGATCATGGATATATGTGTACCCTTGTTAATTTTAGCAACTGATTTTGCATAACTGCTAAAAAGGCTTTATATGATCTGTCCAGTAATAAAGAACTATTGAACTCATTTTACCTCTATGGATAAAATAAAGTATATGCAAAAAGTATTTACAAATGGAATCTTCCATTCCCAATTGCTATGATGTAAAATAATATTTGGTCATTAGATGGCTCATTTCATCATTCCTACCACAACTCCTAAAAATAAAATCCACAGGGGACTTTCTTTTCTTCATTTAAAACATTTCTGTTTTAATTCCAGCATAGAGAATTAAGTTCAATGATTATTATTGAACTAAGCAAAACAGATGACAATGTCTCATAACCTATTCCCCTCATCTTATAGATGAATGTTCTCTCAACAATGGAGGCTGTAGCAACCACTGTTCTGTTGTTCCTGGAAGGGGAATTGTCTGTTCTTGCCCTGAAGGACTTCAGCTCAAGAAAGATAATAAAACATGTGAAATTGTGGATTATTGTAGCAATCATCTTAAGTGCAGTCAAGTGTGTGAGCAGCACAAGCACACAGTCAAATGCTCATGCTATGAAGGGTGGAAGCTGGATGTGGATGGTGAAGGTTGCACAAGTGTTGGTGAGTAGAGACATTTTGTTATATTTAAGGATAGCATGTGTCTTTTAGGTTTTGTGGGTTCTGTGTCTTGATACAGTTGAGCAGATCTTGGAAAAGAATTTCAAACACCTTCAGAAGACTAATAACTTAAGATTCAATGAATTTTAGATAAGGTGTTTATGTATAATATGTCATTTTAGACCAACTCTAAAACCTTTTGAGCTGAAAATATCACAATAATTCTTTATGACAATCCACCAGATTGTTGCTATTGGGTTATTTTTTGCTTAATTATCAATATTCCTTTCATCCTCCTCTTTAGGGGTTTAATTTTGTATGTTCAGAAGCTTTTGTTTTTCTCTTTACAATCTTTTTAAAATCCTCCAATGTATAGCCCTGCCCCACACTTCCAATTGTATTTTTACTGCTTTTCAAAACTGCCTTGGTATGGCTGTGGTCATATTTCACAGCGGCAAAAGCAAACAAAAAGTTTTGGAATCTGGCATTCGAACTCTAATCCTGCAGTTTGCATTCATTATGTAGTGACCTGCGGCAAGTTATGTAAAATTTTTTGAGCCTCAGTTTTCTCATTTTACAAATATCAATGTCAATTATAATCATTTCACATTATATTGTGTTGCAAGAATAACAGGAAGACTGTGCCTTGCATTTGCTGGGTACTTGATAGCTTTACAAAACCTTCCTGAGATCCTTAGTCTGAGTTCATAGGCCACATAGAAGTTCATACATAGAACAGGCAGGGTCTCTGATTTTGTGGGGGAAAGAATTTCACCATATGTTCTTTAACCTCTTACTAAAAGTCAGCATGTTTTAATTATTAATGTATGCCACAGACATTATTAACAGAAACTATAAATTTGTCTCTAAAATAATAGACTAATTCATGTCATATAAAAGTTGTTGCTAATATGGCAAAATATTTATATCCAGGCTTTGAAAACCACATTGCTACTTCCATAATGGGAGTCTCTGTAGCACTGCTCACTCTTTTTTATCCAACACATCAATAAAAAAGCATATACATTACTATAGCCAAAGTATATTTTAGTTAATTCCAACAAATGCATTTTAATAGATTTATTTCCTTTGTGTTTATATATTTTCTTTTAATTTTTTCTTAAATTTATATACCTTCAAAAATCTCTGATAAGTAGTGCACCAATTTTATCAGACTGCTAGAAACATACACATCAAACTATTTTTTTTTTTCCATTTTGTTCTCTACTTAGGTTGTTTCCATGATCTCACTATTGTAAATAAACCTGCAATAAATATTATAGGGCATATAGTTTTTAGAATTGATGTTTTCATGTTCTTCAGATAACTTTCCAAGAGTGGTAATGCTGGGTCATATGATATTTCCATTTTTAGTCATTCATTCACATCATTTTCTATATTGATTGTACATTCCCACCAATGTACAGTCTTTCTCTGCATTCTTTCTAGTACTTGTGAAAAGGGGTCTTTTTAGTATGTCTCTTTCTCATGGCTATGAGATGGTATCTCATTGTGTTTTTGATGTCATCTCCCTTGTTAAAAGTTATTATGCATATTTCCCCATGTATCTTGTTCTTTTGAATATCCTGTTTAGGGAACTGCCTTTTCAGATCTGCTACTCATTGACTAATAGGATTTTTTGGTTTTATTTTAAAATTGAATGATACCAAGTCTTTCTTCACCCATGAGGTCTTCTTTCAAATATTCTTGCTTTCCTTTTATTCTTTCTATGTCTACAATATTTTGTCCACAAAAAAAGGTCACATTCTTGGGCCTCCCCAGTGGCGCAGCGGTTGAGCTCTGGGTTGCGAAGCTGCCCGCAGCCTCTGTGGTGCTGGTTCCATCCCCGGCTGTTCCCCGGCCACCGGAGGAGGGTCCCACATGGCGTGCAAACCTCTCCTGCCGCCCACTGCTCCCCTCAGCAGTGTACTTCGGTCCTTCTGTCTGCTCTGCTCCCCGCTCTGGCTCTGGTGAATTTTCTCACACTCCCGCGCTTCTGACTGTACCCAGTGCTTGTATAAACAAAACAAACAAACAAACAAATAAATAAATAAATAACATGCCTCTATTAAAAAAATTAAAAAAAAGTCACATTCTTAATGTAATGTTTTATATCATTTTATATTTTCTTTTTTTATTTGTTTATTTTACATCATTGTCCATTTTTAAACAGTTTTTTATATCCTTATATATTTTCTTCTTTAGCTTTATAACTTCATATAATAACAAGTATCTTGAATCAGAAATCAAGTTACACATATTTTTCTCTTTTGTTTGACATAAAGTTCAGTTCTAAAAAAAATAAGAATCAATAAGCATATTTTCAAAGAATATTAAATTATATTTGAAATGTTATTTAATAGTTGTTTTTGTGCTTATTTTCTCTTGGCTATTAAAATTTGAGATTTTTGTTTGTTTAGTCCACTTTTTCTTATTCAGGTTTCTTACATAACCTAACTATCATGAAGGACTGAAAAAAAGATCAGTTTGTTGTTCTGATATAGTCATTTCCTTTAGGTACGTGTTTGGAATCAGGAAACAGATCAACTTTTTACCTTAGCAATAGTTGTTGTCATATTTTTCATGACAATCTGTTCCACATATGGCTTTTACATACAGAAGACAAAGTGATTGACTCCCATAGGGTTGACTTCGTACTCTGTGAAATTAATAATAATTCATGTTCCATGTTAAAATAATTCAACATTTTCATGTAAGTAATGGGATGCAAAGATTATTCTCTATATGGAATTGACCCCTTCTACTTTTGGCTCAAATCGTATCTTACTCTTAAGATTTCTTTGTTTTACACCTGGCTTTGTTTATAATTTAAGACTGAAACAAAGTAAAAGTTAAAATTAATATAGCATTGCTTACAGGGAGAATTTAATCTGCTGTTTCAGGAAAGGCACTGAAACATACAGGGTACTAAATATTGTCAGCATTTATATTCCAGATAATATTATTTTTATTAGGTATGGGAAAATATTATTTTTTTTTTAAAGTTTGGCAGATTCAACATTCAATAAAAATGAGTTATCTATAGGAAATAAAAATTCCCTTTTTTTGCATATGTTTCTTTTCTTCCTATTATTTTTCTAAGTTGACTTTCTCTCTATTCAATGTGCTATTTCTATTGAACACAATTTTTTTTTATCTTTGTTGACATTTTTAAAAAAAGTAATAGGATTCTTTATCCTTCAAAATAGAACCATCATTCCCCCCCCCCTTTTTTTTCTCTTGAATTTTCCTATGTAGTTCTCTCATTTCCATACTGCTCTTTATACTATCTTTTCTAAATTCAACATATCTGGCTTTTGATGAATTGTTGAACCAATTATATTTTCTCTACATTCACCCCAAAGATCTTGTCAGTTAAAAATAATGACTTCAATGAATGTTATTTATCATCATTATTTTTATTAATATTTATAAATCTAATTTCTCTTGATTATATCATTATTTTATTACTTCTTTACACATCCTTTACTATATAATTACTTCATCACTTTTATCTTGAAGTATTTGTTTCTTTTTACTTATAAACACATGGAATATTGCTGCTGATTGCATCTCTTTTGTTTCTGGATTTCATGTTGTTTGGAAGGCAATCCACTTATAGATTTGCAGCATATTTCTGGTAACATTGAAAAGAAAATTCCAGGGTCTCCCTGGTAGTGCAAGGGGTTAAGTCTCAGCACAATGAAGCTATCAGCAGCCACTGCAGCACAGGTTCAATCCCCAGCCAGGGAGATGACCCACATGGCACAGCAGACCTCTCGTGTCTCGCCCGCTGCTTCCCTCAGCAGTGTATTTTAGTGGGTGTAGTGGATCTGCCTGTTCTGCTCCCCACTCTGTCTCTGGTGAATCCTCTCACCCTGCCCCCACATACACACTTCTGGCCTATACCCCAGTTCTTGGATGCATAAATAAGTATTTTTTTAATAAAGAATATTCCAGTATTCCTTTTAAGTTTCCTCTTAGCCTGAATTATGTTAGATTTTTCTCCAATATTTTTCATTTTATTCTCTTTTTTTAATTTTTGAAATTATATTTACACTTCATTTATTAGGGAAAAAGATTATTGATGAAAACACTCAAATGCACAAAAACAGTGATTTAATATTGGTCCCTTATGCCCATAACCTAACTATTAATTTTCAGTGATTCTGTATGCTTTCCCTTGGAGAATTCCTTTCCACTCCGAGAACTTTCTTTATGACTGCAAATCTGAAAGATGAAATTGATGGGAAGAGGTAAGGTACAGAATAAAGTGGTGACAAGTAGATAGTCTACATAGGAGTACAATGTGAGATAAAGAAGAGGCCAGAAGATGAAATTGGGAGGGGGGTTATAATTTGGCTACCAACTCTCATTTATCTTAGTAAAATGACACGTAAAATTCTCCATTCATGAATTTTTTATTTATGGGGAAAACTTCAAATTCTTTAGTCGGCCATTTAAAACCTCTTTCCACCCTGGTATCTAATTATTCTCCACTGTGGATTTCTACTCCTGACACATTGTCACCATTATCATTAATTTTAGTAATGATAGTAAATGCATACTGGTCAAGAATGCATAAAGCACTTTCACATGTCACTTCATTATGCCATCTCCTTCATGACTCCGCTAATTATCATCGATGACCTTTCAGTATAACAGTATCCTGTATATTTTCTCTGGAAATTTGAATCCTATGCTATGTAGTCAAAACTTCCTCCTCCATGAATCATTTCTCTAAATGAATAATTATTAATAGGTGCCACTTCTCAAGCATCTAAAATACATCAGTCATTTATTTGTTACTCAAAATACACCTATTATATATTACTAATACTCTGATTGCATACCTTTGGAATCTGAGATCCAGAAAGATTATTTCATTTCCCAGAGCCTGTCATTAAAACACGTTATAAGAAAATGCTTGGATTTTATTCCTCATGACGCCAAAGTGCGAGTTTTACAAGCTACTACAGAGATTCAGATCATCTCTCTGTGTGGTGCCCTAACATTCCCATCACATATTTAAGTAGTCTGCGGATCGTGAGCTTTCTTCTATAACAAATTACACCCAAACTTCCTTAAAAATTGAAACAAGGTCCAATTATTTATACCCATTTGAAATGTATAAAAATTTGCAGTAAATGCTTGTTGAATGTTAAAGTTTGTTTTTTTTTTATTTTCATTTGTATTTATTTTTATATTTTATTTTAAGTGGTTGGAATCTTTCTGCCTTTTTTATGTTTTATTGTCTCAATTATTTCTTTCTTCTTTATCTTCTCTCTTAAACATACACACACATGCTCTCACACATACATACACATACACCACACACTATAGATACTTATCAGCAGGTAAGGTAATAAGGGAATAGGTACTTATTATCAGGTACAATAATAAGGTAATAGGTACTTATTAGCAGGTACAGAAGATTAGTTTTTTTTTTCTTAACCTGAAATATAAACAATTTAGAAAAAAAATGCAGATTATTTGTGTTAGATGATTAAGAACAGAGAAACAAAAAGCTGACCCTTAAGAAAACTTGATGGACAGTTGATACGTAAACTTTTAAATTCATAGGTTTGAGTAAAAATTGAAAGTCTGCCCTGTCCTTAATTCCATAGATTAGATCTTCTTTGCCTCATGTAACTTCACTTTAGTAATATTTATTCTTAATAGAGATATAGCAAAAAGAATGGAGGAAAGGAAGTAATAATATATATTGAGTCAGATGAATGACAGACCATTTACTACTTCATAAGTTTCTACTGTGTAAAGGAAATGTGCCTAATGATTGGGGCAAAGAAATTCAAATAAATTCTTAAATATAAAAAGAGAAGACAATAAAAAATCTGAGAAACCAAGAAAGAAAGCATTATAACTATAATATCACTTTTTGTTTGATGATATTATGTGTATGATAAAGAATCAGGAGCTATTCATATAGAATTGCTACTTGTAGAGTTATAATAAGAAGTTATCTGTGAGGACTATAGAGGGACTCTTAGACAAGTCATCTACCGCTTTCATATTCTATCTTGTAAACATCATTATGTGAACCTGTATAGGGACTAACTAAAAATCAAAGTGAACAAATTTATAGATAGAAGCCTACAGTCTTGAGTGTTTCTAAAAGCTATTTGTGATGTGCTACATTTATCAACATGAAATTCATCACAATAGAAAATGTAAATTGTAATCTTTGTTTTGCACTTATGTCACCTCATGTGAAAGCAGAAAAATTTCAAACCATTTCTATATTAAGAGTTCAGTGTGTTGGTTTGAGCTATTAAATTCAGTCATTTATGAGATGAGCTAGTATACTGGAAAAATTGTTAGAAAGCACTAAAAAGGAATAGCTATTTCACACTTGGCTCATGTTCATTCCAAATTGAGTGTTCTCCAAAAGAAGTTAATATACTTATATCAAAGTTGAAATAGCAGAAAATTCTTCACTATGTTTTATCTTCAAATATTTTATGTGGACTTTTTGGGGTTTTTTGGTTACAGAAAATCAATCATTGCAAATTTTAAAATTGAGCCTTTAATTTCCTGTTAGTTTATGAAATAACTTATTAGTTTATTCATTACATTTTTTTGTTATCTCAAGAGAAAGTAAATTTTAATAAGCCCATGACATCTTAAAAATACAGATATTTGAAGAAGGGAGAAAAAGCTAGAGTTCACCTATGAAAGGACTAGAATATTTTCTCTTTGATTCTTGATTAACGGTATACTATGGTAAAGCTTTACTATGGTTAAGTTTAATCAACTATTTATTGAACAACTATATCCTTAGTACAAAGTGATATAGTAAACACAAGGACTTGAAAAACATGTAAACATTTTAATAAAATAGTCAATGTAATGAGCATTTTCTTTTCTGGAAAACATATTTTAAATCTTCCTTCATTTTATCATAAGTTCTTTCAAATATACTTGAAACATGGGAAATAAAATATTTGCAACCTATATTTTTATACATATCAATAAGCTGTTATTTGTAATACATATCTTTTTCTGAAAGTAACAAATCTCCAGGTAGTTTTGAAGCCCCCTGTATATCCATTCCTCCATTCTTGAAGACAACTACGTCTGTGAATATCATCATAATGTATCTGGGCTATCATTATAGTTTGCATTCAATATATTGTGTACTATTTATACTTTCTAATGTACAAAGTCATACATTACATGCCCGTCTGTGACTACTTGGGATTTTTACTCAAAATATAATGTTGAGATTTATCCATAGTATTTTGCATAGTTCTATTTATGCCTCTTAAGTTATACAGTATTCTATACACTTTTTATGCATTATGGTCAAACTGATGTCACAGGTTTGACAGTCTTCTCTTATTTATGGCCATTGCAGTCATTCCCAGTGTTTTTGCTACATCACACAATGTTATAGGGCATGTCTTTATGGTGAATACTTGTGAAAATATGCACAAGTTGAAGCAGTTGTTCAAGTGTTATGTGCTTCTTCAGCTTCAGTTATTTATCTCTGTTATTGCCAAATATATCTCTAAAACTGTGATACACATCAACAGCAGTCTATGAGACTTCCTGATTCTGCAAATCACTGCTAACACTAGCTAGGTACTGGGTCATATCTATGTTCCTCCACTTACTGGCAATGTGACTCTGGCATATTAGCTCCATAACTTCTCTTGGCTCTGTTTCTTCCTGTGCAAAATAAAAACGATATCACTTATTTTGTAGGAGTTGGTGAGAATTGCATAAAGTGGGATTGATGAAGTTTAAGAAAAATTATACTATATAGGAATTACTCTCCAAAGGTTTGCTATTATAATAAAGCACAATATAATGGGGCTGGTCTTACTATCTTACTTGGATACACATTATTAGATCAGTTTCTGCAGTTATTTCATCATGGACAAATAACAAGTCTGCAGATACAATGTTGAGCACCTTCTGTAATCCCTCCAAATCTTATGTTGCTGTTTTTCATGTTTGATTAAAGGGCTTAGTTTTACTGATAAATCAATGGCTATAAATGTAACATACATGTTTATATGTTTAAGTCCTTTTAGTTCAAAGTTGGTAACATTTCTAGAGAAAATGACTTATTTTACCAAATTTCACATAAATGATTTAAATATGTATTTTGCTCTTATTTTTTATTTTCTATAGCCCTAATTATTTCCTATTTTCATTCTTCCTATTTTTTTTGTTTTCTAGCTCTATATAATCATAGACATATGAATGACATACGTATAGGTATGTGCATACACATATATATCTATGTATACATATATATGTAGGTATACACATACACACCATAGGTACTGCCATAGATTTATCAATTAATCTTACAAAAATTACTGGATTCTCTTGATAATCTCTTTTTATTTACTTTATCAATTTTTGTAGTTATATTTATTTTATTCTTTTAAATTTCTTTGAGAAATAAAAATAGTATTTGTACAGTTTTTCACTCTACATTGTTCACATTCACTACCATATTTCTATTCTTGTAACAGATAAATTTAGGTATAATTCCTATATGCTAAAAATCACAATTTAATAGTGAACAATACAGTGGTTGCAGTATATTCACTAAGAAGTATGGCTATCACCACTATCAAATTTCAGAATATTTAATATCTCCCCTCAAACAAACATCAAAAATATTAAAAATTATATCACATCAATCTCTATCCCTGTCTCTATTAGTGGCAATCTCTAATCTATTTTCTGTCTTGTTGATTTTCCCATTCTGGCATTTCATATAAATGGAATCATGTAGTATGTGGTCTTTTGTGACTGTCTTCTTTCACTTGACATATTGTTTTCAAGGTTCATCAATGTGTTAGCCTATATCAGCACTTTATTTTTACTCTGAATAATATAGCTATCATATTAATATGCCAACTTTGTATTTAACCATTCATACATCCATGAACATTTGGAGTGTTTCCATTTTTTGTGTGTTATGAAAAATACTGCTGTGAATATTCATGTGCAATTTTTTTGTGTGAACATACATTTTCATTTTGATCGGGTATATACCTAGGAATGAAATTTCTGATCATGCGCTAATTCAGTGATTAGCACATTTAGTGAGGAAATGTCAAACAGTTTTCCAAGGTCACTGATCATTTTAATGTTCTACAAATAATATATGAAGGTCGAATGTCTATCCAATATTCATTGTCAGTGGTTATTGTCCATCTTTTTTTTTTATTTATTTTAGTCATCTTAATGGGAGTAAAGTTGTATCTCACTAGGCTAGATTTTCATTTCCCTAATGACTAATAATGTTGACCATCTCTTATTTTCCTTGTTGGTCATTTGCATCACTTCCTGTGGGTAATGTTTATCAAGAGCATTTGTCATTTTGAAACTGCTATTTATCTAATTATTGAAATGTAATTGTACTTTATATATCCTAGGCAAACATTCCCAATCAGATATGTAATTTGGAAACATTTTTTTCCCATTTTATAGGCTGTCTTTTTTAATTTCTTGATTTCCTTTGAAGTACAAAACATTTTAATGAAGTTTAATTTATTATTGTAAGTGTCTTCGAGTCATAGCTGAAAAAAAAAAAAATCATTGCCAAACAGATCATTAGGATTTCCTCCCGGGTATTCTAATAGCTGTGTGGTTTCAGCTTTTACATTTAGGTCCATGATAAATTCTGAGTTAATTTTTATATATGGCCTAATGCCCCAATTCCATTATTTACAATATTTATTTATCTATTTATTTATTTATATATTTTGTGTGGAAAAGCTGGGGTGTAGGTCAGAGGTGCAACGGGGCTAGAGGATTCACCAGAGACAGAACCAGGAGCAGAACAGGCAGACCGGCTGAAATACACTGTTGAGGGGAGCAGCTGGTGAGATAGGAAAGGTCTGTTGCATTATACGTTGGTTAGCTACCTGTCTGGGGATCAAACTCATGCAGGAGTGGTGGTAACACTGAGATTAAACCTTAGGCCACCAGTTAGGGATCCTATTTTAAAAAAATGGTATTTCTTTCCAAAGTTGAATAGTTCTTGAAAGATTGGAACTTTAGTGGAACACTATATTTTACTTCCCTTCCCCCTCCAGTGATTTCTGAGCTGTTGTGACCAGAAGTCCCTTGAAATCGTAGAAAAGGGGCATGAGAATAGTACTTCTTATATTCCACAAACAGCTGTTATCGCTTATAGTCAGCAATTTTCCTTAAATAAACACTCCTTGGATTGTCTCTAGACATTGATTAATTTCCGGAGTTCAAAAGGTGGGTTAATTTTGCCATTTTTGCCAGTATTGTCATTGTTTGTATGGAGGCATCGATGAGCTCAACAGTCCTAAATATTGGCTATTGGTTTGGGGTATAGGGCCTTTATTAGACCCTTTCTATTCCTATTTTATTCAGAGTTTTTTATCATAAATGATAAAAATACTGCTATCTAACCAATGTTAGAATCTAATCAATGTTTTCTCTGCATCTGTTGATATTGTCATAGGAATCTATTTATACTTCTGTTGATATGATGTATTGCATTAATTTATGTTTATTAAACCACTGTATCCTGGGATAAATGCTACTTGATTATGATGTATTTTCCTTGTGATATACTGTTGAATTGATTTAGTTATTTTGTGGAAAATTATTGCATCAAGGTTCATCAGAGATTTTGTTCTATAATTTTCTCATGCTTTGTTTGGTTTTGCATTAGGGTGATATTAACATTGTAAAATGTATTATGGGGCATCTTTCTTGTAATTTTAAAAACAATGTGAGAAAAATAGGCATTAGTTATTTTTTTAAAGTTTTGATAAAATGTGCTTGTAAAGCTATCTCATCCTGAGTTTTTGGTTTTTCAAAGATTATTTTATTACTTGTTTAATTTCCATGTTTGTGATAATTTTTCAATCCATTTGTTTCTCCCTGGGTTAGTTTTGGTAGACTATATCCTTTAAGGTTTTCAAACTTATTGGCATATTGTTCTTTAAAGTAAGCTTGTACAAAGTAAGCTTGTATGATGCTGTGTATTTCTTTGCTATATTTAGTGATTTATTCTCTTTTATTTCTGATTATGTTTAATAGCTTGTCTTTTTGTTTTCATGTAGATAAGGGTTTATTTATTTGATTTATCGTTTTAAAGAAATGGCTCCATATTACATTGATTTTATATAGTCTTTTTAATCTCTATTTCATTTATTTCTTCTATTTACTTTTCATTATTTCATTCCTCCTACTTTGTGTCTTGTGTATTCCTCTTTTTCAAGTTGCTTTATGTGTGATATGAGATTATTTATTTGGGATTTTTCTTGCTTCTTAATGTAGGACTGTGCTATAATTTTCCTCAAACTTAAGGCTGTTTTTGTTATAGCCTATAGATTCTGGTAGCTTTCATCCTCATTTTTGTTCATCTCAAGATATTTTTAATGTCTGCTTTGATTTCTTCTATAATCCAAAATCTGTAAAAAAAGTATGTAGCTTAGTCTCCATTATTATTTTTTATCTTTATTTTATAGTTTTCATTAGGGAATTCTTTCTTATATTACAAAATTTTAATCCAGTTTTGTCTTATCTTTTGACCTTTTTTAATTATTTTTGTCTATTTTTTTTTCAAAATGTGCATTACACATAGGGATAATTCAAACTATGGATTTGAATGCCTTTAAGAAGTGATCTCTCTCTAGGTCACCATTTTTTCTTATTCTTGTGTAATTTGGTGTTCTTCCATTACATAGCTACTTATAGACATTCAAGCAAAAACATGAACACTGACAGTATTAGAAAGGAGACATATTACCTTTGAGGAAAAGATATTCTTTCCCTTTAACTTCAAAATTTATCTGTAAATTTACAAACCCATTATCTAGATTTTCAAATAACATCTACCTCTTAGACTACATTCTTTGGACACTCTGTTAGACAAGATAACTTGTGTAGACTTGACATATAGAAACCGATTTATCTGAAAGGAACGATCAATGAGGTAGCACATAGAAATAGGGTAAAACTTGTGAGTCTTTGTCCCTCCCCACCTCAAAATGCATGTTCATCAGGAGATTTTATTTCTAGTTCATATTAGCACTCTGACAGTACTTGGTACAAGACTTGATACATTTTCAAAATGATGATTTTAGTAACTTTCAAGTATTGAAGCTTTTTTTTTTTTTTTCATTTAGGTGAAAAACATAAAACTTTAAATTCATATATGTGTTCAAATTTTCCCCCATTTTCCAACTCAGTTCTAGTCCAGGCTCAAAAAACTAGTGGAAAAAAATGCATAGTCATTATTTTGCTGGATTGTGAAGGGCACTACACTCTTCCCTCTTATGAGAAATATTCTCTAGTTATAAGTCCCACAACAGTCCCATTCTTTAATCAGAATTAGGCATATAGAAAAGAAATAAAATCACATTTATACCTTATTTTAATGAACACACAAATCTAAGTTTTCCAGTTTCTTTTAAATTTTGGATTAAAATGTATTGTATTTTAATGACAGGGAATTATATAGTAAATTGTAATTCAAATAAATGGTTTATACCTCATTTTCCTTTAGCTATCAAGATACCTAAATATTTTCATAAACCTATTAAAATAATTTTAATTTCAGATCCTTTTGAAGCATTCATCATCTTTTCTATTCGCCATGAGATCAGAAGGATTGATCTTCATAAAAGAGACTATAGTCTACTTGTTCCTGGATTAAGAAACACAATAGCACTTGATTTCCACTTCAATCAAAGTTTGCTTTATTGGACAGATGTTGTAGAAGACAGAATATACCGGGGCAAGCTCTCTGAAAGTGGAGGTATAAATATAAATATATATGTACATATAGATACACATATATAACAAGTTTGACTTAATGTTTAGATTCATTTTAGTTGAAAATTCCAGGAAAATATGTTCTAATCAATATTTTGATTAATTTTGACCATTATTTCTTTATCTTCTACCTCATATATGTAAAACCAGGGATAGGTCCAGATATATGGGGGAGTGAAGTGGTAAAGTTTTGCAATTTATACCATTTTCAAACCATGGACTTTTCCATGGGTATTCAATAAAGAAATTGGTTTACAAGAAAAAAGAAAACTGCATGTATGCTACTAGTTGCATTTTTGTGAGTTAAGATATCTTGCTTTTTCTTTATTTTCTTATTTTCAGCATAATGGCAAAAGTATTGCAGAAATCATTAAAATATATGCTAATGTAAGCTAAAGCCTTTTGCATTATTTTGACTTACTCTTGCCTAATTCAAGACTTTTCTGAGTAGTAAGACTTTGAAATAAACATATGTAATATTCTTCTTCAGAATACTGCATTTGTGTAGCATGTTAAGGGCCAGGTATTTCTATCAAAGTCTAAATTCTTACTTAAATCACCTATGCAATGTTGAAAAATTGATAATATATAAGCATACAGTATACTTACGATGTGTGAATTTGTATCTTGTCATACTGAAAGGTGCTAATTGCAAATGATGGATCCATGGGAATAGTAAGCTGTTTAAAAAACACATTGGTAAACTATCTAACAAAAAATATTGGCAATGTCATAAACAGTGAAAAGTTATGCTGTTAGAAAAGGTGAAGATATTTTTTAATTCCAAACAATATTAAGGAATACATAGGAATATTTGTGGACATTATCAAATTGGTTGGTTTTAGTTAGGCCAAATTAACTCCTTCTCTTATTTGCAAATCTGATATATCCTGCAAAATTTATGGCCAGGAGATAATTGGGGAAGGGGAGAGTGTGATTTGGTGCTTATTTTTGTTGAGGTTAAATAGAGATTAAGCCATTTTATCTGTCATGCTTAAAAAAAAATAAAAAGTGTGGATGCTGACTAGCTATAATGCATGTTGCCTCAGGTAGATTTTTTTTTTCTTTATTCTACCCAGGTAGATCAACATTTGAATTGCATTGCATTGATTTTAATCAGCTTAGCATTATTATTCCCCAAATCCCTAGTTTTGCCTAAAGAGTCAGAAACAAGAAATAACTTTTTTTCAACTTAATCATTGTTATTAGCCTCAGAAGTTTTTATAAATTATTTTCTACCTAGCAGGAAGATCAGTAATTCAAAATTTGGAACTCTAGTTACCTACATGCCAGGCACTATTTTTGTACCATGTCTCACAGAATTTATATAATAAATTTATACAATGTATATAATAAACAGGATGTTCATTTTGTGTTCTTTAATGGGCAAAATTATTGTTCTCACATTTTATTGCAGGCGTCAGTGCAATTGAAGTGGTTGTTGAGCATGGCCTGGCGACCCCTGAAGGACTAACAGTCGACTGGATAGCAAGCAACATATACTGGATAGACAGCAATCTTGACCAAATTGAAGTGGCCAAACTGGATGGTTCATTAAGAACTACACTAATAGCAGGAGCCATGGAACACCCGCGGGCCATTGCTTTGGACCCCAGATACGGGTAAGGGAATGTATCCTTCACAGAAACACTTTGGTATAAAAAAGCATCTTTCAAATTAATATTGAATTCAATTACCTCATAAATTATGACTCAAAGTGTTTATTTGGTGTATGTGTATATATATATATATATATATATATGTATGTATGTATATATGTATGTATATATGTATATACATACATATGCATGCATATGTATGTATATATATATATATATACACACACTTACATAATTGTGTGTATGCATTGAGTTGTGTGTATGTTTATTACCTAGTTTAACTTTAAACTAGTTTTAAGTTTGTTTTTATAAAGCAGTTTAAGTTTATTGCCACATGGTTGGTTTCATAATTCCTTACTAGGTACTTTTGGAGAATAGAAAAGTATTTTTTTCTAAATATGGGCATTAGGTCTTATTGAAAGCTATTGCAACTTGTAGAGTCAGGAATGGACCTCAGTGTAGGTTCTCTGATCCCATGCAGACCGGGTAAAGGAGGAGTCAGAGTCCTCAGCAGTTTTTTGCAGGTCTTTTATTGGGGTTCACCAGGCATATGGCAGGCAGGGATGCTGGGGGGCCGGGAGGCTGGCAGGCCTCCCAGCCCCAGCAAGTCTTCACTTTATCTGGGCTCTCTGGCATTCTCTGCTTCTCTCTCGGCTTCTGCTACTTCTTTCTCAGCTTCTCTTTCGGCTTCTGCTTCGGCTTCTACTGCTGCTTTCTCTGCTTCGGCTTTTGCTGACATCCCCATGATGCTTCCCTTAAAAAAAAAAGCACAGTCTTAGCGCAGGTGTATCCCATCTACCTATGTCCACACCCTATTCCAGGTGCCCGCCATCAGGCATGCATTCAGGACAAGGATGCATCATCTATCCTGATGGCGGAAGGGCAGAAAAGCCTGACATTTTCTTTACCCTACACAACTATATTTTGAACTAGTAATTAATGAATTTCTTTTTGGCATACCAACAAGATGTTTTAATTATTTCTAATGGCTGCAAACCACAGGACCAATCTTCGGTTCAAACAGTCACTGGTTTAACCCCCTCACCCATTATTTATTTTGTATGTACTTGGAGTCAGTTTAAAAGAAAATTAGAATAAACTTGGAAGTTGTGAGATGCTGACTACTGGGGTATTTGAAAGACAAGGCATATGACTCAGGAGAACAGGGTCAAAAGTTAAATAACTCAGGTTATTGCCTCCATGATTCCCCTGTGTGTTCCTTTGTGAAAAAGCAGAAGAGAGACACTGGTTTGGAATCAGAAAATGTGGATTCAGTCACTTACTCTCTGGGAAAACTATTGTTTTTTCTTCCCTCCTTACAAGTCAAGGATAATGACCTCTTTATCATGAAGTGGCTTTGAAGGGAATGGTAAATATTCTTATTGATATATAATTGACATATGTGAGAACTTTATTACTTTTAGTTATTTATTTTTTGTAGGAATTACTTTGTAAATACAAACAATAGTCAAGTTTAAAGGGTGGTAGAAAGGATTTTTTTTTTTTTTTTTTTTGCTCAGTGCCATTAACTAATACAAAATCCAAGAAACACTAATGAAAGAGGGGTGTCAGCTGGGAGGGAGTTTAATGAGATGCAGGAGAGAGAAAACTAAGCACTGTGTTTAGTCAGCTTCCGGGCTACACTCTCTGACTTATACTCTGGTTATGCCCAAGACTATGAAATCAATACACTGGTAAGTTTCTTTGTTTTACTTTTCCCCAATTCAGACAGAAATTAAGGGTTGAAGCAGCTTGTTCAGAGCAGGTTTCCAAACTGGCAACTCTCATTGATGTGTTTGCCTCACCTTCCAGAATGTTTTAAATTTATTTGAATTAGTTGCCAAAATTGAAAATATCAACAGATTTTACATGCAGGCCTGGATTTCTGACTTCTTTTGAAAAACAGAGAGATCTGCCAACAGTGAGCTAATAATGCATACATTTTCTCCTGAAGGTGTGGTCTGTAGTTCCACAGTTTATACTGTCCCCTTTACCCCTTTAACACAGTGCCTCCTGTAGTAACAATTCACCAGGAATAGATCTGTTATATGTAATAATAAATTCTTTTTTTTAATGGTCTGCTCCTGAGGTTCTAATAGCTGATCCTGACACTTTATTTCCCACAAAGGTTTATTATCAATGATATTGTATCTTTAATGTAGCAACTGATATGTCAAAAAAGGTCAAATTTTCTATGTGACCTATCTAAGTTGTATTAGTCTCTTATCTGTGCAAGGGAAAAGTGAAACTTTTGACAATGTTGTAATCTTACCATGAATAACAACATGCAAGAAAAACCAAATACTTCCCAAATTACAAAAGGCACATATAGTGAGAAAAAACAAAAACAAAACAAAACAGGTGTATGAAAGTTTTGAAAATGATATGACCTGAACAAAGCAATCTGTATAGCAGAGGAAGCTTTGACCTGACAATAAGCAGGATAAACATATTTATCTTCGTTTGCTAGGGAATTTCCAACCTGAGAGGAAAATAAACAGAAACACAAAGAACACACAACTCATGAATACTGTTTAAGTAAAATGAAAACACTATTTTAGTTAAATAAAGGGCTCTCCAAAAGTAAAATATCATCTAAGAATTGAAAGTATAAAAATCTGGCCTAAGAGTAGACAAAAATTATTAATGCTTCTGCAAAAGCTGATGTCTTCTATTCCTAATTGCCAATATGAAATTGTGAGGCTAATTAAGACAATTAAGTTATTTGTAAAAGCAGGTAAATGACATTTGCAAAGTTGTTTCTGGCATAAATGACCAAAGTTGAGATCATAGTATTAATTTTCTTAAAATTTTCTTGAAATTTTCTTGAAAGGGTGATAGATTTGGTTATCAGGATCTGATAGTATTTTTATTGTTAAATTATTTTATAGATGATTAATATGATTAAGCTATGAGGCATATAAACACCTTTAAAGCCCAATTGTAGCAATTATTTCTGAAAATGTAGTGCAAACAATGAAATATTTTCAGGTATATTTTAGTAAAAAGTTCAGGATATTGGTATTTTCATAAGGTGTAGGCTGAGAATTGAATAGAAATAAGCACATATACACAGTGAACTACAAAGCTAAACTAAGTATAAGAAAAGCAACACTGAAAACTCCTCCACTGCTCTTGGTGTATGAAGTGTACTCAGCAAACACCTGTTGTTAGTTTATGCATTCATATGAATAGAATAGTATTTGCATGTAACTTACAGGAGCATAAGAACATACTAAAGAACAAAGTATACAGTAAAAATTCAGCTAGTGGATAATACAAAAAGTCTTGTCTCCAATTACCAAAAAAAAAAGAAAAAAAAAAAGTGTGCAACCAATCATTTTGCTTGCTGAAGATAACACAGACCATAACATCACCCTATAAAACATGTTTAAATCATTTGAACTTGCTATAGTTGTCAGGTCATTTTGTCCTTTTAAGATGCCAAAATAGAAATGTTCTTAATGGACTACTTTACTTCCCCTGCATAGAATCCACAAACCTTCATTTTACATTATGAAACATATATGTCATCATGTCGCATTCCTTCAGTATTCTGACCCAATATCCCAAATTGGAAGTCTTAGGGAGGAGTCATTATTCTTTCATTTCAATTTAAGGTAATACACTTATTGCTAAGGTGACCCCAAAGAGTACATAAATCTCCTCTAAACATCAAGCTTATTATTAGGGAGTAACAATTATCAGGGAGTTCAGAATCTACAGGTCACTCACTTCAGTTCTTGAACTTTTATTGCCTTTATTCTTCTGCAGCTGCATAGCCTCGCCTGCTGCATTGCTGGTATTTAGTTTTAATTTGTCACAAAAAAATGGACTCTGCTATAACAATTGCAATTGGTGGGAGCAGAAATAGCAATTGTAAAGATTAGAAAGATATCTAAATAAAATTTTAATTTTATCTGGAAGTATTCTTAAATGAAACTAATAAAGATGTTGGTTTAGAAGGACTAAAGATTGTAGATAAGTAACCTCTTTTTTTACCAAGATCATTTATTTTCACCTTATGCAGTTTGACCTGATAGATGATAATGGTCCTTTCATGCCTGTAATGGTGCAAGTTGTTCATGCTCCATTGACCCAATTTAATCCTGATACAGACTAACCCGTGAATGCAGGAACTGTAGAATCAGTAGACTGTAGTCTCTTTTTTTAAAGCAATTATGGCTAAACATTTCCATATGTCTTGCAAGAAGGGATATTCGGTCCTTGTATACTTGAAGAAATAATGCTATCACTGAAATGCTAATATGTTTTAACAATAAAAAGAAAGTGATAAGGAAAAAAGCATTCTTTTAAAATACCACATTGTAAAGTATACAAAAGAACACTTAGAATTTTATGAAACAATGATCCTTAAAAATCAACTTTTAAAATTAATTGTTAACTGTGTTATGGAAAGTTTAAGAATGCTTTTGGGGAATTCTAAAAGTATTAAAATTCTAAAAGTATTAGAAATTTCCCACATGAATTAATTAAAAGTTAAGACCACAGTGACCACTAAAGAAGAAACAGTTTAATACTGTTATATCTACTAAGGAAATGAAGGCATACTTATTTTAGAATGCTGCAAATTGTCCCAACCCACATGTGTTTCTTTTATCCATGAGAACATCTATTTTAGAGTCCACAGTGCATATTTTGGTAAGCCTACATACAAATAATATTGATTTGCATATTTACTGATATGTATATTGGATTTTACACAACATACAAGCAGAACCTGATAAAGAGTTAAAACAAGAAATAGCATTCTCCATTTGTTATACAGACAAAGGGCGATATTTTAGAAATCTTTGGATCATCAATTCAGAGTGTGAAGAATAGCCCTGCCTAGATCTGGTGGTGACCACCTATGATTATATATGATTCTCAAATTCAGTGTTTTCAAAGACTATATCCCCTAATATTTTCCAAATTTGCAAATATCACTACCTCACCTTGTTTGCCAAGAAATCACATTAAATTTGATTAACACTATGTTGATCTTGTTTCTATTTTAATTACTTTTTTTTTAGTCCTAAGTTTAACAAGAATTTGACAAATAATGTGCGATAATATAAAGATGTGTGGATCCAAAATAATTTGAAATGAGGTGCATAGTTCACTTTATGTACATTGTTTTCAAGAAAGACATTCAACTAAATCTGAATCGCTTACTTTCGTTATGTTAATTAATCTTTACTCCATTCTCTAATTAACAAGAAGTGTTTGTATGTACACACTTATAACTTATTTCATGCTATTTCCTGGTAGTTATTTTCATCTACAATAATCCTAACCTTAAACATTAATCTTTCAGGGAATGTTTCCCAATAATAAAATTTTATAAATACCCTCTGCTATATTTAAATGTTTTTTTTAATTGAGGTATCTATACTTTTAAACATTGATTATAGAAGTTTCTCAAATACATAAAAGGAAATGTATAATGAATCCCCTCATTTCCATCATTACCCAGCTTCAACAATCATTAGCTCCTGTTATTAATGTTCATTTTTATACTTTCCTTATAGTTTGCTTACTTATTTTATGATTAAACAATTATTGACTTGGATATTAACAAGGCCATGGAAACTGATAATAAAGCTGCCCATGAAATAAAATTCTTTTAAATTATAAATCCATTGCTTGCTAGGCATTCTGTGAGGTAAATCCAATCCCATAACCTACACCTTTGAAAGCTGTACTCATGGCTATGATTCATGTTTATAAAATTAATCTACCATCACATTCATGCTATTGTAAAATTTAAATATTGAAAATATCATTACTTCTCATTCTCTTCCTCCCAAACCCAGTTATTTTAACAGTTTGGAAAGACTGAAATTTTGCCTTTGAATTATTTATTTTCCCTGAATATGTGTGTGGGTGCATGCACAAACAGTTTTTCTATGTGCTATCCAACCTATATGCTTAATTGCTTACACTTATTACATCGTTGAATGTTTCCAATAAGTGCCTACAGTTATTGTTCACATTTACAGATGAGAAAATTGATTCTGAGCTAAGTATGCTGGAGTAAGTGACAGATATCCACCTTGATTATTCCAAGTTTATTTGATATATAAGAGCAAGAATATAGATATCACACAATTCAACACTGAGACAAGTATTTAATTACATTTATTGCATGCCCAGAACCTTAGTTGAGTATGAAATTGCACTCTTACCAAAAAGGCAAGAGTATTCATTCCATGTTTGCCATACTCTTTCAACATACATACTTACTAAATGCATTATATATTATTTTGAGTTGTCGTGAAATGACTTTATATTGGTAATTCCTTTGTCCTCTAAGAGATGATATACTTCTCAAAGGTGGAAGTCATGATAAACTCTTAGTTTGCCTCACTCCACATTTCCTTAAATAGACAATAATGACTTTTAAAAAGTAATAAGTTGAATTGGATTTTGATTTTTTTCCATAAGAGTGTTTCGTATCCCATGGTTATTTATCAAATGCCTATGCTCAACTATCTTACAAAAGGATCAAAAAATAGCTAAGCTATTATAAGAATAATAAAGGACAAACTGATTTTACCAATAACCATCATTTATCAGCAAAATGTTATCAGAACTGATAATAGGAAGATTAACTGGACTGTCACTTTCTCTCCAGTCCTTTGTCTTTCTTTCCAAATCTCCATAATACCCCTTGGTTCTATTCCCAAAGTGGAGAAGACATGCACCATTTATCACCAGCAATGCTCCCATTCCTGTACCAGATGCTTGCCTTTTGTTATTTTTTTTTTTTTTTAGTGACATGACATTATTGAGTTAGATGTTTAACGTGTGCAAACAGAAATTAGGCTGTCCAGTTTCCCAGCCCCATCTGCCACTTGCTAGCTACGTAATCTTGGTCATGTAATTTAGCTATGTTAGCCTTTCTTTCTCATATGTAAAATGTAGATAACTTTAGCAATCACCTCATGGTCAACTAAATAATTTAACCTATATATAACACAGAAGACTGCACTTAGCATAGAGTAAGCACTCAAAATATATTAGCTAATGGTAGTTATTGTGGAATTGTGTAAATATACTACATAATTTGCCATAGAAACAAGCATCAGCCGTTTAGGCCACTGTGTCATTTCTGCAAGCTCTTCATGATCTTAGTCTCACAAATCAAGTGCACATAAAGCACTTACTGTCTATTATATATAACTGTTTATGCACTGTGATTTTTTTAGGGTTACAAATTGTATGTTACCAAAAAAAAAAAAAAGATTTTAAACATATAAATAGGTACATTTTAACAGTTACTTGTTTGTGCAGTTCAAGGTATATGATTCCCTTCTGGTTTTGCTCCACATCTTCTGTCGTATGAGCTATTTCATCCTGTGAATCTAAATGCCATCTCTATACTGAGGACTTCCAAAATCATATCTCCAGGCCAGCCTTATTATCTTAGCTTTATCTTAGCAAACCACTCAGTTTTCTGGAATCCTTCTTTTTTGATATCCTAAATTTTCAAAATCAAAATATTCATAACTAAACTTTTGATTGCTGTCTATACATACCAAGCTCTTGAAATCTACTCTGCTATTATTTTCCCTATTTCACTTAGTGGATTCCATGCACTTACTTTCCTTATCCCGAGTCTGAGTTTGGTGAAACAAAAACTTGACAGTCACTAGGATTCTATTCTCTAGCAAATTCTACATCTAATCCAGGCAACTCTTCTTACAAATATACATTGAATCCATTCACTTCTCTTTACTGCCACCAATACCCTTAGACCATTTTCTTCTTTTAGTGGTCTTTAAAAATAACTACTGACATACCTATGATTTTGCTTCATTATAATCAATATATATCTTCTATGTGTGTATTCATACATGCCTCTTAATCTCATAGAATAATATCCCAAATAATTGCTGGCTTTCCAAGACCTGTAAGCTCAGCCTCTTCAAATTCATAGTCTCCTCTATTCCCCACACACCACATTTCTAATATATCAGTCTTATGTCAGTTCAGTAAATCACCCATGCAGCTTTTCCTATCAGGGCCTTTCTATCTACTGTTTATTCTACTTGTCATTTTCTTTACACTATTCTCCTGATCCTTCCAATTTTGTGTAAATATCACTTCTACTAAGTACTTTTCTCCCTGATTGCCTACCCTACATGATAACCCACCTGCTATTCTCTCTCATGCCAAAACTTTTTTCCAAAATATTTCAGAATCTGTAATTATGAATTTGTGCTTAGCCTGTCTGTTTTACGAGGGCTGCTAATACATCTGGTTGTCTTATAACTGTTTACCTAGCCATTCCATTCCATAGGTAAACACTCAATAAATACTTGTGAATGAATGGCTGGAACAATATTATCATTTTTTTTTCCTTCAGAATTCTTTTCTGGACAGATTGGGATGCCAATTTCCCTCGCATTGAATCTGCTTCTATGAGTGGTGCTGGGAGAAAAACGATCTACAAAGACATGAAAACTGGGGCTTGGCCTAATGGACTGACTGTGGACCACTTTGAAAAAAGAATAGTTTGGACAGATGCCAGGTTTAAAAACAAATCTCTTTTCTGTTTAATAAATAATCCTTCTATATTTTCTTTCTCCTTCCTTAAACAGCTTTTATTCATTTATTTTTAATAATGAGGTAACTGGTTTATAATACTATGTGTGATTCAGAGGTATAGGATAACACCTCCTCAGATGCATACCATCACACCACACCACACCCACCATCAAGGCCCCCACAGTCCTCCATCATAGACCATAGGAACTCCACACTTTGCTCTCCACCATGCGTCTTTCCTCTGGAAATCAGATATATTTCTTAATTTGTTATTAGCCAGGTTCTCTCTGACCCTTTATTTTGTTTCTTTATATACCACATATATGTGAAATCATGTGATATTTCTCTTTCTCTTTCTGACATTTCATTTGGCATCAGACAGTTTTCTTAACATCAAAAGATGGCCTAAAAGTTTGTAACATGCATATATACATTGAAACTTGTCAGCTTTTTTTGTTTTATTATGGTGATTTTCCAGCCTTATTATTTTTCCTTTCTACTAATCACATAGGCTCATGAAATATTTTAAATAATATATATTGTCATTAAATGGTATTATGAAAATATTATCATATCACATGTTATGTGTGTGAATTTTGAAAGTTACTGATGTATTTACCTTTTTGTAGGTCAGATGCTATTTATTCAGCCCTCTATGATGGAACAGGGATGATAGAAATCATCCGAGGCCATGAGTACCTCTCTCATCCTTTTGCTGTGTCTCTATATGGGAGTGAGGTCTACTGGACAGACTGGAGGACCAATACATTGTCTAAAGCCAACAAGTGGACAGGACAGAATGTCAGTGTGATTCAGAAAACCAGTGCACAGCCATTTGATCTTCAGATATACCATCCCAGTCGTCAGCCACAAGGTAGGTGATTAATATGAATTAACATTCCAAAAATTATTTTCACTATAATCATGTAATATGTGAGCTGCAAAACAATTTATGTTAGCTAACAGTTAGCAATATTTCATGTGTAGTGTATGATGGGAATGGTTCTATACTTTATTTGAATTAGTTTGGCGTTTCATTTTCTCTTTTACAATAAAATAGAGAAATCTTAGAAATTAAAGGTTTTACACAAAATTCCCACATTTTTTGTTATTGCTAGTACATCAATAATAAAAAAAAAAAAAAACCTGTAGCAAGCTGTAGAAGGTTTTCCAGAATTGCAAGTAACTAATTATAAACAGTAAATTAGAATAAAATATAAAGGACCCATTTGTGTAAATCCCCCACATAGTCACTGTGTTTTGGGGGGTGAGACGGAGTGTTGTATGAGAAGAGATTCATCATCTGTGTATGTTTCTTCATTTTAGGAAAATTTTGTTTACAGAAACATATGTGCTACCATCCCCACGTGTTCCACATTCTGGTTCAATAGCAATCATGATCTTTGTTTTGTGATTTCATTTCATGCACTCAATCCTTATAAAATGTTATCAATTCTAAGTTTCATATTTCTTTTTTTTTTCTCTTCCCCTTGCCCCCAGAATATCACAACCATTTGGTAGAGTTTCAGTGTAACCCTTATACCTCTTGCTTGACTCTTCCCCATTATAACATGTGCTATAAGCTATGGAAGCCTCATTCCTCTGCAAATAGTGTTCCCTTTGTCATGATTAGACATATGAGTCTCACACCAAGCTCTTTCCTACAGGGAGTGTATCTTTCCCTTTCTCCCCCTGTTAGTGTAGAGTAAGCAGATGGCCCAATTTACTGAAATTTCTGATCTTATAGAACATACTTCCAATCTTATTTGAAATGTGTGTTATGTTATCTTCTAGACTTGAGTAACAATAATCACCTCTCTGATTCATAAATTTTGTAGCTATACTTTGTCTTTCCTCAATGCTTAGCTTTCATTTTTCCTTGGTACTATTTTCCCTATCAAGATTTCCTGAGCTATAAGATTTCCTGTGCTTTCTCTCTGATTTGAATCTTGTTTTCTTTCTAAATATTTTCAACTTCAATTTGGTAATGTAACTTATTTCCCTTTGTCACATGAGAGTTTCTGCAAACCATGAACTTTGTGAGCAATATTTTTTTCCTACCATTCCTAATTCCTTAACTCCTTCACTCTACAAAGCTGCAAAGCATAAAGGAATTGAAGGGAAGAGGTACAACTTAGTATATAATAGGCAACTAATAAACATTAGATTTGACTAAAATGAAATAAGACAAGAAACTGTGGTTTGGATTATCAAGATGCCACTGGTATAATAAAAGATGTTTTCTCTAAAAATTTCCCTTATCAGAATTTTTTAGTCACAAACTCTGTGAAAGACACTTATAAGATAGGATTTATTTTAATTTTTGTAAAAACAAAATTATGTGCATGTAACTTTTGTCCCTCAGATTGTTCAGTATTTTGTAGGAAGGAATTGTAATTTTTATGTTCAGAGTAATTTAAAGGAATTGGATATGAAAAATGGCCAAGGTCTAAGTATTACATCACTCTCTTCCTTAAAATAAAATCAATGTATTTCATTTACGATCAGGTTTGCCCACACTGACATTACCCCTAGAAAATTCATAGAATGTCAGAAAATAATACGATGCTTTCAAGCCGTGTGTGTGTGCATGTGTGTGTGTGTGTGTGTGTGTGAGAGAGAGAGAGAGAGAGAGAGAGAGAGAGAGAGAGAGTGAGAGATAGAGGGGGGAGAAGGAGGGGGAGGGGAAATGCAATGCATTTGATTAGGGGAAGGGAAGTGTTCTTGCCATCTTGAAATATTATTTACATGTGACTTCATTTTGCATAACATAAGCTAGTTTACACTACTGCAAAATATTTTTCCAGGGCTCAAACCAGATATTCTAGTTTTTACACACATTAAAGAATGTCACCTATAAAAGGAACTTGCTTTTCAAACATGAAATTCTGAATTCTGTCAGTTTCCCATTTGGGAAATTATCAGATTACAGTCTACTTTTCACTATTATAAGGATCACTGAGCATACAGCAAGCATTATCCATTCCATTTATCCGTTTCAGTAAAGTAGCATTTTTACTGTTAGAAGAAGAAAAGCAAAGAGATGCAGGAGCATATTGGCTATTGTATTACCAAAAGTAAAATCACAATAAAAATGGGGACAAAGGTTCTATACAAGAATATTAATAATATTTTCTTCCCTATATTCTGGTGAATAACAATAGGGGGCTCATGAAAAATAAATTATAAAAATATATGACATTCAGTGCTATGAAATTAAAACTGATATATCACAAATTAAAAAAAAATAACTCCTTGAAATATTGTTTTAAAGCTACCTCATCCTCCATGTAGGGAATTAACAAACATTTTCATACCATTTTTCAGTAAGCATTTATCATATACACCAATTTCCAGTTTTGTTTTTGGATACTTAAGCACAACATTTTAAAATAGATAATCTGTTTCCTTTTGTTTCCTAATATTACATGGGATAAAGAAGAATTAAATATTGCTTGTTTATGTACAGTGAGGCACATTATTAAGGACAGTAGTGGGTATTTTAAGTCTAATTTAGAAAATTTCATAGTGCAAGAACTGAGCTTAGTGTTAAATGGTATGGGCTTGGGAAATCAAATGCCTGAGTTTAAATCTCAGTTCTGCAATATATTAATTGTATGATGATGTTGGGCAAATACTTCACCTCTCTGTTCCACAGTTTATTAGTAATTCTTTTTTTTTATAATAAATTTTATTTTTATATTCCCCCATACAATTGCAAACCCCCCATTCTGACCCCAATCCCTCCCCTCCAACCCCCCAACCCCCAAAAAGTGTCTCTGGTTCATAGTTTTTTGTTGATTTTGATTTTCACTTTCTTATAGTTATTCATTTTCCTGGTCCCTTATTTAAGTTTTCTAGATTCCTGCTATGAGTGAGACCATCTGGTATTTTTCTTTTTCTTTCTGGCTTATTTCGCTGAGCATGATCCCTTCCAGCGCCATCCATGTTGCTGCAAATTGCATGTGTTTATCTTTTTTGAATGCTGAGTAATATTCCATGGTGTATATGTACTTCATTCTTTTGCATGTAGCGACCCAGTTTTCCCAGCACCATTTATTGAACAAACTTTCTTTGCTCCATTGCATAGTCTTTGCTCATTTGTCAAAGATTAGTTGACCATAAATCTGTGGGTTTATTTCTGGATTTTCGATTCGATTCCATTGGTCTGTATGTCTGTTCTTGTACCAATACCATGCAGTTTTGATGATTATGGCTTTGTAGTATAGTTTGAAGTCTGGGAGTGTGATGCCTCCATTTCCTTCTTTTTGTTTCAGGAGAGCTTTGGCTATTCGGGTTTTTTTGTGATTCCATATGAATTTCATCAATAATTGTTCTATTTCTTTGAAGAATGACATTGAAATTTTGATTGGAATAGCATTGAATCTGTATATTGCTTTTGGTAGGATGGCCATTTAATAATGTTTATTCTTCCAATCCATGAGCAGGGGATGTCTTTCCATTTCTTTGTGTCTTCTTCTATTTCTTTTAACAGTGTTTTATAGTTTTCTTTGTATAGGTCCTTTACCTCTTTTGTTTGATTTATTCCCAAATATTTGATTTTTTTGTTTCGATAATAAAAGGGATTTTTTTTTTTATTTCTTCTTCAGATTTATTGTTTGTGTATAGCCAACATTACACTAATACCAAAACTGAATAAGGACAACACAAAAAGGAAAACTACAGGCCAATCTCCCTAATGAACACTGATGCAAAAATCCCCAATAAAATTTTAGCTATCAGAATCCAACAATGTATCCATAAGATAATTCACCACGACCAAGTAGGATTCATTCCAGGGGCACAAGGATGGTTTAACATCCGAAAATCAATCAACGTTATCCAACACATCAACAAAAAGAAATATAAAAACCATATGATAATATCAATAGATGCTGAGAAAACTTTCGACAAAGTGCAACACCCATTCATGATAAAAGCCCTTGAAATTCTTGGGATACAAGGAACATACCTCAACATCATAAAGGCCATCTATGACAAGCCAACAGCCAGTATTATTCTCAATGGTGAAAAGCTGAAAGCAATTCCATTAAGATCTGGAACAAGACAAGGATGTCCACTCTCACCACTGCTTTTCAATATAATGCTGGAAGTCCTAGCCCGAGCAATAAGACAAGAGAAAGACATACAAGGAATCCAAATAGGAAAAGAAGTCAAACTATCACTATTTGCAGATGATATGATAATATACATAGAGAACCCCAAAAACTCCACAGAAAAACTAATTCAACTCATCAATCAATTCAGTAAAGTGGCAGGATACAAAATCAACACGCAAAAGTCAGTAGCCTTCTTATTAGTAATCCTTAATAATATTACCTATAACATAGGATCTAGCAAATATGAGTTTAATAGCCATTTTATGCAATCATATTAACATGAATAATATGTAAAATACTTAGAACACTGTTACACACATAATCAGTACTATGTATTTATATACACAAAAGTAAATCCAAAATTATTTGCAAGTTTATGAAGTACAAGAGAAAGAAAGGAGGCAACTGCATATACTCAGGTGGGCAGTTTTAAAGGACAAGAACTGCCCAAAGTAAATCATATTTTTAAAAGTAATGGTTGTTGCAATCATATCATTTTCCTGAACTCCTTGAAATTTAGGTTACAATTCAATTTTGAGACATTTTGAATACTTATTTCCTCACATTTAAATAATTCATGGTGGTCTTAATATATAATTTTCTGTATATTCCATTTTTAAAGAAAAGTGTCAATAAAATGTGAATTACAGCTATAATGAAGAGCAATATGGTTGTTATATCAAAAGAATTCATATATTCCACATGACAATATCAAATTATCCTCTCCACTCACATGACCATCTAACATACCTCGTAGATTCAACGTAAGAGCTGTCATTACACTAGTAAATGGATTGTTCAAAAGTTCATTTTTATTACAGTAAAACCATATTTTCTCACTACAAATGCTATATGATTCAGAAAACAGGGAACTACAAATGTACACCCATCTTTTTAGATTTCACATATTACAGCGTTGTTTCTTCTAGTTGTTTCAACAGAACTATTGAATAGCAAAAAGTAAATAAGACTATCCCTATTTAGAGAAGAATTATTACGTGATATTTACCTTTTATTTTTTCCATAATCATCAGAGTCATCTAACAAGGTAGTTATTCCCTTTTTCATGAGAAAATGGAAGCTCAAGAAAGTGGAATAACTTGGCTTAGAGAATAATAAATCCCTTCAGAGACAGCACCAGGGGTTTAATGCATGTGGTCAACTTCATAGTTAATTCTTCATTCTTTTCTAAATTAAGAAATTAACATCTCTTCAAATTTAAATAACACTGAATTTTAAATTTTGTAACTGTCTTTTTTTAACATTAGCGTTCTAATAATGAAAAACAACTACATATTTTCATCACATTTGACTATCAATATTGTTCACCTATCCATCTATTATGGATCATTTAGTTTGATTTTGTTCAAATTATTCTGCCACTAATATTTTAATACATATATCTATACATGAATATTTTTCCATATTTAGCAGATTGTAAGTTTGTTGTTTTTAGCAAGTTATATCATCTTTTGAGTTTCCAGGAAAAAAAAAAATACATGATCTTAAACCCTTAAAAACAGTTATAAGATCACTAAGTCCCAATGGAAATGAGGTCTATTTTTTCTTATAATAAAATATTTTTAGAACAAAACATAATTAAACCTCCGTGATGTATATGTACCACTTGGGGGACATGTGATCTCCCAGTGGTCTTAGTCTACCTGGGTTCTTAAGAAAATAACCCATAAGAAAAGGACTATAAAATATGCTGTCAATGTCCATGTTGAAAATCAAATGTAAATAAGTTAAATCTAACCCTGGATTTAAAGAGAAACTAGAGCATAAGTTGGATTTAGTCCAGGAATAATATGAGGGGGGTTCATGGAAATAACCAGGAGGCTAAAACCACTAGCTCAATGCCCAGCTTCCCTGACTATGTTGTTCTCCAGAAGTCCTAAGTTCTCTTTGAGCATAGTGTTTTAGTCAAAGTATGGGTAGGCATAAAATATTTCTATTTATTGGGGTGATATATGGAATTTCTATAGCAGCCACGTAGTTGTTGCTGTTAAAGTAAAGATAGGTTGAGGAGAGATTAGAAATATGACAGATAGTTTTAGGCATCTGACTATCAGAATCAAGCCAAAAAAAAGTTTCAAAAGGAGAGCACAAAAAGTAGTTTTATTGTGAAAATTATGGTAGGCCCTGAGGACAAAATTGTGAATGTAAAATATTGCGGAAATTTAGAACTATAATTTCACAAACAATGTTCAGTAACTTCACACTGGTTAGAATCGTCATATTTTATCACCATATGATTCTGGAACATTTATATATATTCACACTATTCCATCAATTCAACTGATCACTGGCCACTTTAGCCTACATTCTCTATTTTCTATTTCAAATGTGTTTTGTCAATTTATAGAATATAGTTGATACTTAACAGCCAGCAACTGAAAAAATACATAGGAGAATGTTATTTTCTTAGAATAAAGGGAAGTCATTAGTTATATTTGCTAACTTTATTATGATTAAGAACACCAAATTTATAGGTGTTCTTTTTAGTTAAAATAAATGAAATAAAACATAGCTATTAATTGAATAAAATTTGAGTATATTAAAAATAAAAATTTTGATGATAACATCTTTTTGAGACATGTTAGCTTTTGTTTAGATATTGATATCTGAATTTGTCTATGTTAAACATTTGATTAAACATTAGATAAAGTATTTTCATAATGATATTTTAATAATAAGGAAGATAGGTACATATATCATATTTTTATTAATGTTTTACAGATATTGCTCTCAATCTGCTCAAAGGTTTACAAGAACTATTCTTCTGAAAGTCTTTCTTACTTCAATGTCACATATAAATCTTTACACTATTCAGATTTCACCTCATTTACATTCATGTTTCACACCACAAAAGCTCTTTTAGCACTTAGAATTTTTATGGCTATTTATTATTTTCCTAACTCTAATTTATCTATCCAGTAGTCTATAAAATAAGTAATGGCGTGTCATTTATTTACTTATATCAACTATAGAGTCTAAATCCTTTCTAATCACAATATGAATAGTTAGGAAATAATAGCAGGTGACATTTGCTAATTATTATTACTATTCTATGAGGAAGATTATTAGCAACATACTTCTACACGTAGAACACCTAAGAGCAAAGAAATGCTGAATATTTTGCACAAAATCTAATAACCAAGGGATGATTGCCTAGTTATATGACCCCAAAGAGAATAAACCCAGAGCTATTGGTTTAATTAACCACTATGTTCCACCAGGCAGAAGACACTGAGTTCATGTGTAATGAGAATCTCCTTAGAATTGTTATATCACATCACCAGATGGCAATAGAGAGTCATGGTTTATTGGCACATTCATATGGGATAAATTGTCTTACCTTCTTGATGTTGATATATTAGAAAGGGACAAACTAAACTGGCAACTAGGATCAATTTTATTGACATAATGGAAGGCTTTTGAATGTAAGCAGTTGGTAAATATATTTTAAAAGATAACAGGATGTAATTATGCAAAGACCTTGGACTTATATTTCTTCAAGTCCTTCCTCTGTCACTAACCTATATGGTTAGTGAAGGCAAAATAATTCATTTCTGGGTCTTCCACATTTTCAGGTTGAAGCAGCTAGAGGTAAGGAGAGAATAAATGGGAAACACCATTGGGCAGGGTTCAGACCATGAGTAACTTAAATGTTCCCCTTGCAAAAGAATTTCCATCTATATACTATAGGATTAATTATTCCACTGATCTCAGACTTGAGTGTGCATCAGAACTTCCTGGGAACTCAATAAAATAAAGATTTCTGGGATCCACCTCAGAGCTTCTGATTATACAGTTTTGGGGTATGACTTAAGATCTTACAATTTTAACAAATCCTGATGAGATACTGTTTTTTTGGTCCCTTAGAAACCACTGTACTAAGAGAAGGAGAAAAACATGAAAAATAGTTTTTCAGGGCCTCTCTGGTGGCCAAAGGGTTAAGTCTCAGTGCTACCACCTCAACAGCCTGTGTGCAGTTCCCAGCCAGGAAGATAACCTATATGGCACAGCAGACCTCTTCTGCTTCACCCACTGCTCCCCTCAGCAGTGTATTTCAGTCAATCTGCCTGTCTGTTCCCTGCTCTGTCTCTGGTGAATCCTCTCATACCCCCATACACACCTCTGGCCTATACCCCTATTCTTCTATGCAAAAAATAAATTAAAAAAATTAAAATGTAATAATTTTTTCAAGGGAATGAATACAGATTTGTCTATTGGAAATTTGATTTCATCTAAATAAGACTAGATTAGAGAAAGACATGACAAGACTGTAGGTAGGAAACTGGTAAAGATGCTGCTTTAGTAGTCAGGAGGGGACTGATCGGTTCATAAGAACAGAAAGAATGTTTGAGTTGTGATATACTTAAAGGCAAAGCTAATAAAAAAAAAATGTGTAGAATCTTATGGACTGGAGGAGTTTAGAGAGACAAGGAAGAATTTGGGATGCTGTTAGTTTCCCAGTTTCTATAATTGGCTTTAATATCAAAGTGAGACTTTAAAACCATGGGAGTGGATAAAGAGAAGAGTCAACAAACATTCTGTGAAAGGCCTGCTTATAAGTATTTTAAGCTTTGTGGGCCATATGGTCTCTTTTGCAAGTTTTCTACTCTGTTGTTGTAGTATGAAAGCAGTCATATGGAACATGAATGAGTATGGCTGTGTTCCAATGATTTTTTTTATTTATGGACATTGAAATTTGTTTTTCATCTAATTCATGAGCTCTGAAGTATTATATTTTATTTACATTTTCCCTGCTATTTTAATAATTAACTTATAGTCGAATATGGCCCTCAGTTCAAAGTTTACTGATAATTGGTTGGAAAAAATAGGCTCAAACATAAAATTTTGGATACATTGAATTTGAGGTACCTCTAGGACACAACAGATTATTTTGGAAAATAAAATGGATGAGTTTGGACTGTGTCTAGAGCTTAGGTAGATATTTAATTGCAGGTTGAAGACAAAAAGATGGATAAGATTTCTTAAGATTATTACAGAAAATAAGATGAGGTCAGATCCTTGGAGAAAAGATGCAGACAAAGAAGAAAATAACCAAGGGGTTTCCTAGCCAAAGGAGCAGTCAAAAAAATAAAACAACTAAGGGAAGAGTTTCAAGATGATAGTAGTGAACAATGTTAACTCTTACAAAGAAGTCAAGAAAGTTAAAGACATACATGTATTAGATTTGACATCGTGACGAATGGTCAACCATAATTTTTAGAGTAAATTCAATGGATTTCTTTGCAAATATTCTGGTAATAGCGAGTATGCTTGAAGTTACATATTAATATGAACTTCCAAGTCTTTTTACTAAAAAGCATATTAAGCAATACAGCCATATTTTTAAATAACCCAATATAAATGCAAAACAGACAACCTTCAAAGAAATCTGTTTAGGAGAGGTAGTAGTCAAGAGAAAGATTCTAGAGTAAGACAGTTTGGTTCACATTCTGATTCTGTCATATCCTGACTGCCTGATCACTATCTACCTTGGAATTTCATCTGTAAAATGGAATCATTGCACAGATAAAGTGCATTGGTCTATCTAAAGCACATAGATGTACTGTATATGAAACATATACAGTACGTTTCTGCATATTATATACTGTATATGCACATGGTGTACTGTATATGAAAGAGTCAGTTGTCACATGGAAAGATAGATGAGTGAAGGGGAACGGGGAGGGAGTGAAGGATGAGAAGTCACCTTCTAAGGGGAGTTATTTTTAACTTGAAGGAAATATGCCTTTCGTCTTTTGAGTGGGCTCCTTTTCCCATGGGACTGGTGTGCCGTAAATCTCTGTGTCCTCTCATCCTACAAACTGCTTTCTTGGTCACAACTTTGGTTGTGTTTTAATACCCACTGGAATTGAACTCTTACATCAATCCAGAAAGATCCTATCATTCTGTTTCTTTTCTCTTTTGTTTTTTCTATTTTCTCCCATATCTCTTTATTTTATTTCTGATTGGAAACTTTGCTTAAAACAACTCTAGAATATGACTGTTACTTTAATGTTACAATATTACAAATACATTACCCACTAGCTTATCCCAAGTACAAGATGTTTTTCCCCTCTTGAATAAACTTTTCCTTCTGAGAAGGATTTAGTTCAGCAGGATGTAATAAATATGTGTGGATAAAATCGGTATTATTTTGCAAGGATCATTTTATTTTCAAAGACGGTTACTGACTCAGCTGTCCCATTTTGTTTTGTTCCTGAAACTCATAGTTACTGACAAATGTATAATTTTACATATATATATATCTACTTTACATATGATAATATCCCTCATAAAAGCCAATCAAAACCCAGAAATAGAGTGAAGTAGAAACAAGTTTTTGTGTTTATACATATATATAGCCTATATATTATTAATTGTGTTTAAATATTGTTGTTCTCACTGTTTAATAGTATCAGTAGGAAATTTGTTTTGACATGCACCCTATTTTAAAATGCTAATATTTCTAAAAACAGTAGGAGGATGTGAAATAATTCAAAAATTCTTCCACCTTTGCAGTTGATATCAGCAACTTTGAAGGAATGAGAATTCTGACTGAAGTGAAGTAGAAGGCAGGTTATATTAAAGCAAGGAGACATTTTTGAAATTTGACTAAACTTGTGAGGCTTCTATAATCAGGTGCTCAGAACCTGTGCTATACTGAAAGCCTATTTTGAAAGAGAGAGAGAGAGAGAGAGAGAGAGAGAGAGAGAGAGAGAGAGAGAGAGAGAGAGAGAGAGATGAGCAATGAAGAGGAGAAATGAGATTTGGACATTGCCAGAGGCATGTTGCTCCACTTTCCATTTACTGAACTCACTTCCTCCTTCTTCTATCTCTTTCCATAACATAGCCCTCTGATCCCTATACCAGTTATATGTATTGGCACCTAAATTTCAGTTTCTTAATGAATGCTGATGTATCATTGTGATAAGAAAAAAGTATTTTCAGGTTTTTTTTTTTTAATTTTTTTTCTTCCTGGAATAGTTATCTATAGAAGATCAGATAAAATTTCTAAACATTCTAATTTATTTTTCACCAAAATGAAGTACAGGATAAAATTCATCATAAAATATTTGATGAAAGTAGCTCCTGTATACCTAGTATTGCTAGAATATTGTAAAGCCAAAACAATAGGAATGTTTTTTATTTGGCAATATATTGCTCTGTGTGTGTATTTTGTGCACATTTTAAATAAGGAATTCACTCTAGTTCTTTCATGTCTTATGTTAAAATTATAATTTGAGGATATTTGTCAAAGGGAAAATAAGATTTCAGATTGATATTTAATTGAAAGATCCTTATGAAATTTCCTTCCCTTGAAAATATTAAACTCTTTTCTAAAAGGAAAAATATAATGTAGATGAATCGCTCTATTACATTAGCAATGATTTTTATACCCATAAAGTTGAATAAAAGGATGAACATTAATTACTATAAAAATTGACTATATGGGAGGAAAAAGAAATCTTCCTCTTATGCAACAAATTGCATCCTGGCATTCTGCCTTAAGTATAGTTTTATTAGGGAAATAAATATCGGACATATTTTATATTGCATCAACATTTGCATATATTTATTTGAATTTAATGGGTAAAATAATTGTTTGGCTTTAAAGTGTTTATTTTTTGCTGGTAAGAAATGGACTGCAATTAAACATAGTTTGTATGAAATATGAAATTATTTTTAATGATACTGTTTTCTTCATAGAACAACATCAGTCTTATGTGATTACATAATTAACATTTGTTTTGCCTATACAGTATTTGCATTATTTAGTCTTTTCAGCTACAGCTATGATGTCTCTTAGAAGATTAACTCACTTTCTAAATTTTTAAATCGCTGCCCTTTTAGAACATATACCCACACATGGAAATGATCCTGCAAATGAATTCAAATGTCTGTAAGTCTAACTCAGTAATAGATACCCTAGAAATTTTAGGAAAAATATGTATGTATGCATGTATTTAGTTAAGTCATAGTTACTGAGATTCTAACACTTATACCCTAACTGAGAAGCTGACAAATCAGCCCTCTCAGCCGAAATGTAGCCTTTTGCATATTTTGTAAATGAGATTTTATTTGAATAGATTCACATATCTTAATTCACATATTGTTTTGTGGCTACTTTTCTGCTACAATAGAAAAGCTATATAATTACATGAAAATTATAAAGTCTGTAAAGATGAACATATTTATACTATTTTGCCTTTTATAGAAATAAACTTGCCAACTCCTGATGTAGGTAGAAACCAATGTAGGGGTAGAGAGGAAATCCCCCCCATATCCCTTGGATTTTTCTTGGGGTGGTCCACTAATCAAATTAGCATTGGACAGACTGGTAGGAGAAGAGAATAAATATAGCAATCTTAGGAGAAATTGTAGTAGATAAGATGAAGAGTTTGTCAGTTAGACAGTTGTTAGTTTCCTGAGAATTTAAGTAAAGCAGCTATTAGTTCAAGTCTGTATTTTAGAAAGATAGTGGGTAATTATGGGCATAGATAAAAAGTTACTACAGCAATCCGACTAGCACAGAGTACACAAATTGTGCCACTGACCCAATTGGAGAGTTGGTACATAGGGTTAGAGAACATGCTCTAAAACAGTTTGGTCCATGAATTACGTCTTGTCTACTATTATATTCTAATATGTTAAAGATAGGTCGGATAACTAGGTACTTCATAATATTTACCCAGTGCCTAAATGTAAGGAGGGGATGTTCATGTATTTCTAAGGTTCTTCGCATGGTCAAATTTGTAGATAAATGAACTGCGCCTAGCTTGCACCAGCTGTATTTGAACTTTATCTGTGAAGAATCCTTAGATTAGTCAACTGTACATTGACTAATCAGTGTTTCTAACTTTTGAATACAAATAAATCAGATAGAGTTGGTTTTATAGGAGTCCACACCTCAGTATTAATATTGGTCTGTGCAATACTATTTCTTATAAAAGAGTTAATTGCTTTATATCTAGTGTTAGGAAATCTTTTCTGTAAAGAGCCAGGTAATAAACACTTTAGGGCTTCATGTTTTATGCCGTCTCACTGAAACTATTAATTCTGCTGATGTAATGTGAAATAGCCATAAATAATATGTACATGAATGAGGATATATATTGCAACTTCTCATATCCTCTAAAATTTTATAATACCCCGTAGATTTTTTTTTATTTTTTTCATCTTTAAAACTGCAGGAATGATATTAACTACACTGAGCTGTAGTTCTACCTGTTAGAAAGTGTAATTCCTTGAAAACTATAATTCTATTGGTAGAATCAGAAGATTTAACTCCTTCGTGCTTCAGTTTAGCAGTCTGATTTTAGAGACTTCAAATGACTTAATAGGATCCATAAAAATGAGATTTAAGAAAATAGTTATTGATCAGTTGAGATTAAAATCTCATGATGACAGAAAAAGAAACACAAAAGAATGAGAGAATGATACTGAATTACACAATTTAATATATCATTCTATATTTGAATATAACTTATTTATTCAAGTGGAATTTAAGTATGTGTATATTGAACTGTCAGTGCATGACAAGGGATGCCCAGGAATCCCCAAACACTAAAATGGGTTTCTGCCATCCACTGCATAAAGACAAAGCAGACTATTGGTGTGAAAGAACATTAGTGGAATTAGTATACACAGAGAGAGAAGAGGGAAGAATATTCTGAATAAAACACCAAAATTACCCATCTTCTTGTAAGCAAATTGGGTCGGCCTGAAGCCACGGTGCTTAGGCTCAAAAGTTTGCTACAAGTCTAGGGCAGCTTCTGGCATGGAATCCTATGAAAGGAATCAGAAGAAGCAGGTCTCAGAAAGCTGGGGCAAAAGGAAATATCACATCAAGATAACCATGACAACTGTCAGTCAAGTGTGTCTCACCCACTTGTCTCTTTTGAGTGTCTCTATATGACTGTCTTCCATGCATTCAGTAGTTCCAGGGTGCAAGTTGGGTTGCAGAACAAGGGATTCACTTCCTTTTTTCTCCAGAAGAAAGACTTATCTCCACCACCTAGTTCCCAGTAGTTAGTACAAGCTGGCTGCCTATGAGTAGGGTAGGGGAACATGATAACTCCACTAAAAACTTTAGCCATGGAATCACTTAATATGAAAAAACAAAATGAAGTAGATGTCTTGTTAATAAAGGAAAATAAATATTTTTTTTTCAAAGAGGAAATGACCCAAAAGAAGGATATTCATGTGACAATAGTTTCCTAGGGAGCCCTTTAAAAGTAGATGCTAAAACAAGAAAGGAATCCACATGATGGGTTAGGAAAATGACATCCATTGAAAGTCCCAATATCCTGGACTATTGTAGACTATCTGAGCTTACTGTATGCTGAATTAGTTATTCCTGATTGTTTCTCAGACTAAATCCTTAAAAAAACCTTTACTTCTAAGGCAATCAGATGCATTGCATTCATCTTAAAGGAAATTGAGGCAGTTAGTTGTTATCTTTGAGGAGGAGAAATGTTTTTATTAGTGTAATTGCTATGTATGAATGTCTATTATTGTCATATTAATCACCCTAGTAATGGGTACTATGGAGGGAACTTCACATTGAATCATTCAATGAATAACCCTTGTCAACCTCCGAGGTTCCCTAATATATTCCTCCTTCTACACTGTTAATATTTCACTGTGTAATTACAGCTCCCAATCCCTGTGCAGCTAATGATGGCAAAGGCCCCTGTTCACACATGTGTCTGATCAATCATAATAGGAGTGCGGCTTGTGCGTGCCCCCACTTGATGAAGCTTTCCACTGACAAGAAGACCTGCTATGGTAAATTTCTTACAGTTCTCATTTAAACTCCAAATTGAATTCTCATATTGTGTTAGCATTCAAATTTTCCTCAAAGTACAGCAGAAGAGGTTTTGAACATCCTTAAAAACATTTGAGATTGTACCATTTCTAGAATCTATTGATGATTCATCAACTTTTGGGGAGACTGACATATTCTTTAAATATGTGATATGCTGTGATTAGCTGTTTATTGCTTTATTCCCTTTTTTTTGTGACTCTCTTATTTGGTGAGTTAGCAGAATTTATCTCTACAAAACAGGGAGTTTTGTAAGTGAAAGTGTTTTATCAGAAAATGATGATGTAGGTAACCTGCATGCCAAAGAGGTATTAGCTTTAATCTTCTCTTGCTCTTCTAAATTTACTTTTGCATACTTTTCTTAGGGATTATCAACCTGAAGGGGGGAGAATGTGGTAAAATACAGAAGTTGGAAAAATTTGTAAAATACAGTGAAATGGCACATTTGACAAAATTTATGAATGCAAATCACACTGTGGAGTTCTCTTTCAATTTTCAGTAATTTTATTTTGAAAGCAAATCTTTAAAGATGGAAAATAATATACTCATATCTTAATTGAGAATGCATTCACTTGTGTCTTTAATTAATTTTATACAATAATAGCATAACTCAAATAATAATAACTCCAAAGAGAACAATGAAAGACTGCAATACCAGTGATTCCTCTTTCTATTTAATCTACAAATATTTCATAAATATAGTGCAAGAAAGTACTAATGGGAGTAGAAATTATATAGTGCCTCACAAAGTGAGTTACAGAGATTTACAGTATTTTCAGTAAAGCATTCTTTAATATTATTTGAACTCAATTTTTATAGGGAAGCCATGAATATGATTTTAAAAGCAATGCTTAATTTTTTGCAGAGTTAAAAATCTATGAACTCATTAACAAGAAATATTTAAAATTTCTAGACTATTTCAATGTTGCATTAAACTAATGCAATGTTATTACAGTTACTTACCAAAAAAATGGTTGACATTTGTAGATTTCATGTTGTTTTAGCAAGGTTGCTTGAAATACTGAAATCAAATCAATCCTGAGAATTTTTTGGCATTTCTAAATAAGAAGAATTTTGTTTTCTTTTGTTTTTACATTTCTAAGTATAATGATGATGTAAGGATCCAAACTTATTTTACATTTGTTTCCATTAAGTATCTTAGTTTAATGTTTCCATCAAATCTTAAACATGAGTTTTGGAGTTAAAAATATATGAACTTATTAATAAGAAATATTTAAAAATATCAGAACTATTTCAAGCTTTCCAAACTTAGAAAAAAAAAACTCACTTTCTATTTCTTTTCTAGAAATGAAAAAATTTCTTCTTTATGCAAGGCGTTCTGAAATCAGAGGAGTGGATATTGATAATCCATATTTTAACTTTATCACGGCGTTTACAGTCCCTGATATTGATGATGTTACTGTGATAGACTTTGATGCATCTGAAGAACGTTTATACTGGACAGATATTAAAACACAAACCATTAAACGAGCTTTTATTAATGGAACTGGATTAGAAACTGTTATTTCAAGAGGTAAAAGATTTTCAAGTATTACAACTTAAAAATGTTTGTTCGATTTGTGAGAATCAAAGTCTCTTTTGTATTCTTTTTCTATTATCTAATTCTATGTTGTTAAGTGAAATATGGAATTGATTATTCAGACACTTAATAATATGCTATGTTTTAACAATTGTAGAATGCTATGATTATGTTGCACATATTGGTCTGATAACTAGAAATTTAGTTACACTGGAAGAAAAAAGTTCAAAATAGACATTAATATTTAAACACATCTAATATACAGATTTGGAGATTCCTATTTTATTGATGGGGGAATAGTTATATTTGCACAGAGAAAACACAGGTGGTTAGGAAGGATTGGTCAACCCCTCTCATCAACCTTATATCTACTTCCTTTTGCATGTAATTTTTTTTCTGAATTAAACTACACTAATAAGATAGGAAACCTGTTTGTATCCACCTCCTGACCCAGAAGGTTGAATTATAGGTTCTCAGTAAATATTGATTAACCATTTAAAAAAGAGTACTTTTCCCAATGTAAAAAAAACATAACTACAGTGAGACATACAAGTAAATGCAGTGGTTGAATTCTAAATAATTAGCATTTGAATTAACATCCTTGTGTAAAGTTTGGTATATTGTGATTTCTGGGTCAGTAATGATTTTATCAAATGAATCTTAATTGAATTTACTCTTTATAGTGAATGTGGAACCAAAGAAGCCTGTTTCTCTTTATTTCCATACTCCCTAAGTATGTTATTGGGTTTTGGGGGAGAATAGAAGAAGGAATAATCCATAAACTATATAGATATATCAAATGCCTATACATGAAAGCATACTGAATTTTTTAATTAGACCTTTTTTTTAAAATAATAAAAGCAACAAGAAGTACAGGTTTGAAATCCCGATGTTTAAAAGAAATTTCATACGTACTATTTGAAAACTGCTTGAATACCACTAGTAAATCTGATAGTATGTCACCACTAAAATGATATTGTATTTATGTTAATTCTTTACCCATCTCAGATAAGTATTTTTGAAGCTATCGAATTGTTTACAAGCTTGTTCAAATATTTATCCCAAGGTTTCCGTAAGAGAAATATCTTTCTGAAAAGATAATACAAAAGTTTCTTCTTCAAGATTTCTTAAGGGACAGAGTGAAAAATGACAGGATAATCATTGCCAGACCAGATTTTAATTATTTTAACACTTTCAGAGACATGTTAAAATATGCTAGATAGTCCCCAAGTTTGGCAGTCATGAGAAATTTATCAAAGCCTAATAGAAACTTCTTCAAGCACATTATCATAAATATGAAATACTCCCCAAACACTCTGTGAATTGGATAAAGGAAAGGATGTTCTACCTCTCAAAATTTGTGGGATAATTTTCTGTCTTAATTATAACTTGGTGATTAGTAGTAATTTAGTAAGTGTATCTTTGAGAAAATCATAAAGACGTATTTCTATTTAACAGACTCTGTTTACAATCATTGACCAATTATTGAGCAATAATATTTCTGAGTACTCATTAGAATCAATAATTATTAATTCAGTAATTATGACAAATACTAAAATATGTTTACTTAAGTAAATGAAAGAGAATCAGTTTTGAATGAGTAGTACAGAACAAAGAATGGGAAGAATGTGCTAGTACAGAACAAAGAATGGGAAGAATGTGCTATGTACTCTGATGGAACTAAAGAAATGGAAGCCAAATCATTCTAGTCTTTATAGGATATAGTCTCAGATTTTATGTTAATAATAAAAATGAAGAAAATCAGGAAAATTTGTTTTTAAGAAGGGTACAGCTACTTGATAAGCTTTGAATGTGGGAAATATCACTGTAGATAGCTTTTTGGGAATAAAGTAAAGAAGACTGCAATGGGTGTAAATGAGTGGTGGACTCTGGGGGGCAAGTTGGCCCTTAGTGGTACTGTGTTTTCAGTAAGAGATAATAGATGCCTAGAGCAGAAACAGAGAAATGTGAAAAAACTAAAGAGATTTCAAAGAGTGAAAAATAAAGAGACTTCATTGGGAAGGAAGATAGAAGGATAGGTATTGCCAAAACTCCTCCATTCTGGTAAGTTCACAAATGTAATGGCATTGCTTTTTCCTTTCTTCTAGAATGAAACCTTGTTAAGGTCTGATATAGCTCTCCATTAATAGAAATCTTGTACTGAACTTTTGACAGTCAGTTTCTGAACTCATCAGAGAATTTCAGATCCATCCAGTAATTGTAGTTTATTTTATCCTTTCATCTTTGGATGCTCTGTGACTCTCTGACCTTCCTCTTACATCTTATGCTCTTGACCTCTGCATTACTTCACTATCCTTCCTCTACTAAACTTTTACTTGAGAGACTTTCCTTTCCTCTAGACTAACTAAGTGTAATGTGAAACCAACTTTAAAAATCTAGTCCCAGATCTATCCATTGCTCCAGTGCTCCGGTAGACTCCCATTGTTTTCTTCTAAGGTAAAACATTTTCTGAGGAAAACAGTGAATATCTTTGGGTCAAGTTTTCATGAGGAAACCTGGAAATAATTTGCCTGTTTATCATTCTCTATGTCCTGAAACTCTAGACTGTTCATAATTTTTATATTACCCATATAATTTGTTTTCTGTAAACTTGTACTTGTTACATTTCAGTATGAGGATATATTCTAATAGATGACTATAGGCACATTCACTGTATAATTTAACAATTTTGTGTATACATATTTAAATGTGTCATATATATACAGACGTAATATAGGTATACACACATGCCTCTTTGACACACACAAAAATCAAAGATAAAATTATATCTTTATATATTATATAATTATGTATTTGAAGAAAAAATAGGACCTTCCTGGTGGATCAAGGGGTTAAGCTTCAGCACTATGAAGCTATCTGCAACTACTATAGCATGAGTTATATCCCCAGCCAGGGAGGTGACCCACGTGGTGCAGCAGACCCCTTCTGACTTGCCTGCTGCTCCCTTCAGCAGGGTATTTCAGTACATCCACCTGTTCTGTTCCCCACTCTGGCTCTGGTGCATCCTCTCACCGCAGCACCTCTGGCCTATACTCCAGATCTTGTGTGCATTGATAAATAAATCTTTTTAAAAAACTAATATTTAATAGCAAACCTTTTGTTACCATTCCAGTAGTCTGTAGCTATCACTGGTATTAATTCTATTGAGTCACTGTTTGTGACTCAAGACTCATTCTCTCAGGTTTACTTATTTATATTTTTTATTGGTTGTCATTGTTGTGGCAAGTACCATGATAGTATTTAATACTCTAAACTTATTTTTATAAATTAATTCCTATTAAAATCATTTCTGTTATGATGATGGGAAAACTTAAGCACCCATACCAAAAATTTGTCTCAAAACCAAAGTGAGGAATGACAAAGACAAATTCAGGACTATATGTTTAAAGCTGCCACCATTCTCATATCCCTGCAATAAGAGGATTTGGGACTTTACCCCAAGCAACTAGGTATTTTTGTCCTTTTAAGATGGTCCCAGAAGTTCATGTGCTCCTTCCCCCATTATTCAAAAACTATTCAGAATTATGCCTTATTGCATAAAATATTATTTACCAAAATTCTGAAGTATTACTTGCTATTAGCATAGTGAGAAAAAAAATCACTATACTTTAAAGCTCCTAAAATAAGCCATCAGTATGACGTTTCACATTTGTATATATCCTTATTTAATCTAACATGTCTTCCTCACATCATGATTTTAGGTAAATGTTACTATTTGGTTTTATAGATGAGGAAGCATTTTGTTATGATTTGCCAAATGTTAGGATTTGCAGAGCTTATTGCATACAAGCTCAGTTTCAGGACTTTTGACTCCAATATTATGCTTCTTTTTTTTTCTAAAATGTGTCTTTCTTTTACAAATATGAACCTCAGTCAGATGGATAGCAGAGACATTACTAAAAATACATGATTTGTATGTAACATTCTTCCCCAGCATTCACTTAATATATACTCACAGCACAGTCTGTGGTTTTCTAGGATCATTGGGGAAAGTATAGAGGTTATTTCATTCCTTTGAAACGTTTTTATTGTTTATTCTGAAATATAAGGAAAAGCTTTTAGATACTTTAGCAACTTTATGTGATTCCAGGTCATCATCAATAGAATCTCATTTTTCTTTGAAAAGGCAAATGACTTACCTGGTTTTCTAGGGCAAAGAATATGTTGTATAAATCTGGAAAATGCGTGACAACTTTAGGCAAGTACAATTGTTTGAGCAATTGTTGTGTGTGTGTGTGTGTGTGTGTGTGTGTGTGTGTGAATGTATGTATGTATGTACTAGAGACATATACTACCTAAATTAACTGGATTGTTAGGTTGAGTAAAGCAGAAATCTACAAAAGGAAAATGAAAATAAATTTAAAATATCTGTTTATTTAGAATTTTCCATGGCATGGCAGTAAACTATCATATAAACTATCATACTGCCATGTCATGGAATATTCTAAATAAACATATTTTATTTATCATATAATTTTAAACTATCATATAATCATTTTTAAACTATAAGATATAATTCATTTTAAAAGAAGGCCTTTGAATCACTTTACAGTTACATAAAATTGAATCTTCATTGACACTTTGAATCAAATTAGACCTATTTCAGAATAGATTTTCTTTAGTATTTGAAACTTATCCATTTCTGCAAATAATAATTTTATGAAATAATTATTTAATTCAATCTTTCTATTTTGCAAGACAACCATATTTAATTGTACCCAGTAATAAAAATGCTCAGAAAATAAAATTATTATGAAAATTGGTCCAAAGAGAATGGCAAAAAAATTAAAAAGACCAGTAATAATAATAAGATCTAGGTTTTTTGAAAACTGGTTTTGAATTAGACAGTTTGAATAGGGAACATCTGTTGTTTTGCCTATTTCTGAATAAAATTTTCAGTTTCATTTTCACACAGAAAGCCTTTTGGTGAAAGAATACCAACATCTGTGATTTAAAAATAAGAGAAAAGAAAAGAAAGACAAAGCCACACCTATAAATTTGAATCCATTAATTATGGCAATGGGTACTAAATGATCATACTTCTTAGGTTTATTTATTTTCAGTTAGAAGGATAAAAATAAATTTTATTTTATGCCTTTCTTTTTTTTTTTTTTAATTCATTTGGTCCTAGATTCTACATGTGAGAAATTGGGTGGGGGAGCAATTATTTTGTTAAATCAGTTCATAACTGCAAGGAGCTTCATATCTGTTCGAAGAGTAAGTGTGAACAACTTACCATATAAGGCTAAATTAAATACAATGTTTATCAAGGGTGTAAGTAACTTCTCAGAAAATTAGCATATGGAGTACTGAATTCTTAAAGAGGATACCAAAATGCTTTCTTAGGAGGTAGTAGTCAGACTAGGTATAGGGTGACAATGTTAACCTGATCAATCCAGGCTGAGATATCAGTCAGTACAAAAATCTGTTCTCTATAAAAAATAGAGGAACAATAGTGGGGGGTACCTACACCTTAAAGAAAACTAAACTATGTGGTTAATATGAGGGCAGAGGGCCTCTCTTATGGTGCAAGTGGTTAAGTCTCAGCACTATGAAGCTATCTGCACCCAATGCAGCACAAGTTCTATCCCTGGCCAGGGAGCTACCCACGTGGTGCAGCACACTTCTTCTGTCTCACCCACTGCTCCCCTCAATAGTGTATTTCAGTAGATCTGCCTGTTCTGCTCCCCCACTCTGTCTCTGGTAAATTCTCTCACCCTCCTGCACCTCTGGCCTACATCCCAGCTCTTTTATGCATAAATAAATAAATCTTTAAAAAATATGCATGAGGGAAGATCACAGAGGGCCTTGTACCAGGATAAAGAGCTATTACATTTTTTCCCCCACAAGGCAATGGGAAACCACTGAAAACTTTTCCGGATTCAAATACTTTGAAGATAAATCAGATGGAAATCAGAAAGACTGGCTGAAAGATTGAGAAATTATAGACAAAGATAAAATTAGAGAGCTATAGAAACATCCTAAATTGGAAACAAAAAGTAAACTAGAACAATGAGATGTAGAAGACATTGATAGATCCCAAGGGCATGACAGATGTAGAAGGAATTGAAACTAATAACTGTGAGAGAGGTGATGTTACTAGATAATTAGAAAGGTGTTGGGGATGTTGATCCAGATGAAATAAAAGGACTGTTATTTAGAAATTTTCCCAATCAGCTGTATGGAATAATTGTACTTAGGATATTAAACGTGTGAGTGTAATCAATAAGCTATAATTCTGCTTTCCTATATTCTCTAGGGAAAAAAATGGAGATTTTGGTTATATACATATGTGTTAAAACATAAATTGATGGGCCTCCCCAGTGGCGCAGCAGTTGAGCGATGGGCTGCGAAGCTGCCCGCAGCCTCTGCTGCGCCAGTTTGAACCCCGGCCACCAGCGAGGGTCCCACATGGCGCACAGACCTCTCCTGCTGCGCCCACAGCTCCTCTCATCAGTCTGCCTGTTCTGCTCCCCGCTCTGGCTCTAGTGAATTCTCTCACCATCCCGAGCTTCTGACTGTACCCAGTGCTTGTATAAATAAATAAATAAATCTTTAAAAAAAAAAAAAAAACATAAATTGATAAGTACTAAACTTTAGTGTAAGAGCGGCATACAATAGTAAGTATGAGCACAGAGGATTCTGCAATATTTGTAATGCTTTATTTCTTAAACTGAATTAGGGGTTTATGGATGTTTTAGTTCCATGTGTAATAAGAAATTTAAATATACATGTAACTTATGCTTTCTTATTCTTACAATGTCTCATATTTGCAATGAATAAAATATTTGACACAGTTCCCTTGAGAAGGTTTTCCAAAATGCGTTACCAGTTTGCTTTGCAAACTTATCTGAGAAACATACCTCTAAAGAATTTTGAGTGATGTAATCATTGTGTTTACCCCAAGAGCTTCTAAAAGTTCTATCTAATAGGACAAAGAAAAAAGACTCTCATAGATCATTTACAACCAGTCCTCATTTGCTTAGATTTATTTACATGCTAACCAATTTATGGGGTTACCTTCATCACTCTTTCATCTAAAATCTCTCAGAGTTCAATTTCCTTCTTTCTGAATTATATCCTTTAATATCCCTTTAATTTGGTGAGAATCTACTAGTGATAAACCAGTATCTGAAAATGTATTTGTTTAGTCTTTGCTTTTGAATGATGATTTTTTAAATTATGGCTAAATTCACATAACATAAAATTCACTGTCTTGATCACATTTAAGTGTTCAATTGAGTAATTTTAAGTACATTCACTTCGCATAACTGCTCTCTAGAGTTCCTTTCTTCTTGCAGAACTGAAATGCTATGCCCATTCAACATCTCCCCATTTCTGCCTCCTCCCAAATCTTTTCAACCACCATTCTATTTTCTGTCTCTGATTTTAACTATTTAGGTACTTCTTATAAATGGAATCATATAGCATTTGTCTTTTTCTGAACAATTAGCATGAAATCCATGAGTTCTTGTGGTTGAAACTTGGTGTTTACCAAGTAGCCTGTTATGAATGATGTTTAGGCAAGTAGAGATGTGATAAGAACATAAGATTCAGGTGATTTCCTATATGTTGCAAAGTTTAGGACAATTCTCTAAATCTGAAAACACAATAATATAACTGAAAAGTAAGGTAATGGTTAAAAAAATATTGAGAAATAATGTCAGGAGGGTTGTTGTATTCAAATTATATAGAAAGCCTGTCAAAGGAATTTAAATATCAGTTTCTGGGTGGTTCGAAGCTATTCAGCATTCTCAGGGTCAGCAAAGGTCAAGATCCAGAACTAGAACTCTCTAGTCACTTAGAGCATAGCAACAACTAAATCAATTGCTTGCAAAAGGACAAAACTGGTTACCCTTGCAATTTGAGAGAGCATGAAACATAAAATCGACCTGAACTAAATATATATTAATAGCTTCAATTTGGATATGTTTTCTAATTTAAGAGTACTCTCTGGACCATATGACTAGGAGTCAATCAGGAAAGAATGAAAGCATGTTTATCAGCAGAGACACCCAAAGAACTTTGATGAAGATGTAGTAAATATAAAAAATATATATTATTTTTTCCAATGCCAAAAAATCCAGCGTACAAATATAGTATTAAATGCTTTGAAATAAATTATACCTTAATCCTAAATTAAACTGAATAAATTTAAATAATATATTTCACATAGCTCCTATGCCTTTTATCTATAATTAATTCCATTATCTTCATAAGAAAGGTTCTGTTATAAGGTTCTGAAAAAACATTTAAGTGACTTGATGAATGAGAAAAAAATAAGCAACATGAACCCTAATCTCACTACAGCAATTCTCAACAATTACTTGATTTCAAAGAATGAAGGAAATGAAGGAATAATAACATTGATGTGGCAAAAAATATATATGACAAGTTTAGTTTTATACAGCTGTAGTCTTCTTTCTTTTTTTTTTTTTTGAGACTAGAGGGATGAGGGCAAATAAAACTAAAATGAAATTTCAAATTCTGAGTTGAGAAATGCAGGAACTTCACATTCAAAATTCACCAACTCACCGGTAAATTAATGATGAAAAGCCACAGAGTGAGAGATTCTTGATTTGAGGAGAACTTGACAAACATGGGAGATAATGTCTAAGTGCACTGTAATTATAAACTATCTAGAAATAATAAAATAATTTTTGAACAGAAAAGTAGGTTCCATTGAGATTTGAGGAGCAAATGGTGGTGCCTACCGTACTGCCATTGTGCTTTGTAGTCAACAAGTCTTATTTTGTTCTTTAACATTTTTAACTACTTGGCAAAGTTTTATAAATCAGGAATTTTTTTTTTACATAAATATCTAGCTTTGTGGTTTCCTATTTTTAATGGTAAAAAAGGAGGGTGTAATAATTCAACTGGAGATAAGTAGAAGCTATTCTGAGATTTTGGACGTGTTTGGATAAGAACCACTTGTCTGAAGCAGAAGCAGTCATACCTGGGAGCCAGGCAGAACTTGCAGAAATGTAGAGACCTTCCCAGATTACTGAATCAGAAGCTTACTTCAACAGTCTCCCAGTAAGAGGAATAGATCAGTGTGCTAGAAAATATCACCTTGTAAAGACAAAACCAGCGTGGTCAAATGCCACAGATTGGGGACTAAACTACACTATTTGATATATTAATATTTTAAAAAGATTTCCTTATCTCTATTATTTGTAACATTTTATTTTGTGTCTTTAAAATATGCAGTAGTATTTAAGTCTAAATTCATTTATTTTTTAAGATTTATTTATTCATGCATAGAAGAACCAGGGTACAGGCCAGAAGTGTGGGAGGGTAAGAGGATTCACCAGAGACAGAGTGGGGAACAGAACAGGCAGACTGACTGAAATACACTGCTGAGGGGAGCAGCAGCTGAGACAGGAGAGGTCTGCTGCACCGGGTGGCATTCTCGCTGGCCAGCCGTGATCAAATCCGGGATTGAACAGAGGCTGCAGACAGCTTCACAGCACTGTGATCAACTGCCTGTGCCACCAGGGGAGGCCCTAAATTCATTTTTTTTTAAAGATAACTCATTGAGTAATCAAGCAATAGCATCCCAAATATTCTTATTGGTTTTAATGAATCAAAACTTAATTAGACTTCAGTAATTGCTATAGAACGCATGTTGAAAGAATGTTAAAAAGGATTGCAGTTTCTGTCCTCATATCTCATTCAATTTCTGTTAATCATCTACTTTGAAAGATGTTCAACTCTGCTAATTCTTTTAGGAAAGTTGAATTGTTTTATTTCATTCCAGTAACAAATTGGCACTTAAAACATAAAATACTCCATTTTTTGATGGCCCGCAAGTACTTTCTCCTAACTTGAAAGACGTGCTACTAACTGGAGAAGCTTTTACTCTAATTTGAATTTTGGTCACCTTCGCCCATAAGAATGCTGCATGTGTCTGCCTCTAAGTGTTTACTAGTGAATCATTGACTGTTAGTATAATTTCAGTGCTAATTGTTGCTTCAGGTTTTCAAATGGCTCAACATTAAGACATTAATGATTATCCAAGCCTTCAGAAGGGCTGATAAGGGAATGGGATTACAATCTCATACAATTTTAGCTAGCGAATTAAAGTGTAAATTAAATTTTCCCTGAGATAGAAAATAACTTACTTGGAAAGCCAAAATAATGAGAAACTTCATTCACTTTTAATTTTCTTTTTCCTGTTTTACAGATATTCAGAGTATCAGAGGGCTAGCAGTGGATTGGGTCTCACGGAATTTATACTGGATTAGCTCAGAATTTGATGAAACACAAATTAATGTGGCTCGACTCGATGGCTCCTTGAAAACCTCAATTATCCACGGAATCGATAAGCCACAGTGTCTTGCAGCTCACCCAGTGAGGGGGTAAAGTATGATTATTTTTTAACGTTTTCAAAAATTTCACTCACCTATTCTATAATGTATGAAAATACTACTTATTTCATAAGTCACATAAGTCACTATGTAAACCATACAATCAAAAACATCAATTGTGAGAAGGGCGGAGCAACATGGCGTCGAGGAGACGCTGCGAGTAAGATCTCCCATTAAAAAAAGTGAATAGGGAGGAAAAGCGGCAGGTCCCAGTGAGAAGTGGGACACGGAAGATAAACGGGTGACGCCAGCAAACTGCCCGAAGAAGAAAGTGGCCATAAAAGAGGACTAGAAGGGAGGGAAGCGCAGAACCCTGCTCCCCTCCCCCGCCCACAGAGGCGGCACTCTCCGACCGGCAGAGGGGAGGAAACAACAAACCAAAACGGCCAACAAGAAAAACGGACGCAGCAAGCGGGACTGTGAGTGGAAAGGAACTATTGCAGCCACCACACCCCGTGAACGGGAGCTGTGGAGAACCCTGCAGGATCCGCCGCGGTGAGCGAACGGCTCCGGGCGCCAATAGAGAAGAACAAAGACCCCGGGAGACGCGCACACAGCCCGGGCTGCCGGTAAGCTTGCGCGGATAGCGGCGCGCTCGGCGCGCTTGAAAAGCAAGTGCAGACCAGGATCGCGGCTGCCCAGGTCCCCGCGCCTGCGACCTAGGCTTGGGAGACGACCTAGGCTTGCGGGGAGGCGCGGAGGTCCTCACTGAGGTGAAGGTCCCTCCCTGAGTGAGCAGGAACCAGGCGCCCAGGCACGGGAGCGGTGCAAAAGGCGCCCTTCCCGCGCCACTGAACTGGGCTACAGCCCGCGTCCTGGATCTGAGGGCTTTGGAACTGAGACCCGGGGCACGAAATTAGGGGCGTGGGTTCCCCACGACGGTGGGGCACAAGGCAGACACAGCACCCCAAAGCCGTTGAGGTGTACCCTACCATCCCCGCTTTGCTCCCTGTCCCACTGCGTGGAAAATCAGCTCCCCAAGGGCTCTAGGAGAGATCTTTGGCGCCACCTAGCGACTTGTAGACAGCACAGGCTCCTGAAGGAACTAGTGGCCAGCTGGGGAGTTAGCCCACACCCAGCCCCTTCCGAACAAGTAGTCTGAGCCCACAGGGAGAGCGAGCACCCACAGCCAGGGCGGACCAGGCACGCAGAAGAGTGTGCCTGACACCGGACGCGCAGGGAGTGTGTCCCGCATCACCATTTTAGAACAGGGACATTTCTTCAGTAAAGACTACCTGCAGAAGGCTTCCTCAGGAGCCAGAGGTGAGCGGGGGAAGTTCGCCCACGCCAGACCCCCTCTGGCCTGCAGTCCAAGCCCAGAGGGGGAGCAGGAACCCACCTCCGGGGCAGACCAGGCGCACAGGGGAGTGTGTCCCCACATCGACATTTTAGGACAGGGACCTTTCTCCAATAAAGACTGCTTGAAACTGACAGATGACTCCAGGAGGAACCAGAGGGGAGAAGAGAAGCCCACCCAAGATGCCAGCCAGTCCCAACAACACAGTGTCCCAACGCATACGGCAAATTAGAAAACAGACAGTAGGGAGGAGAAGAACCACACGCAACCTAGCAACTCTCCAGAGAAAAAGCACACCACAAAAAGAAAACCAGCCCCCAGATTGCAACGACAGTAACTTGGAAGAACTTCTGAGCCTTCCAGAAAGAGAATTTAAAATTGCCGTGATTAAAAAACTGACAGAAGTCATAAAGGAAAACAATGATAAGGGAAAAATAATCAACGATCAGAAGAATGAAATTGAGTCCCTAAAGAGGGAAGTAAAAGAAATGCAGGAGATCAAAGAATTAGTGGAAGAACTAAAGAATTCTGGGAAAAGCAATGAAAGCAGAATTGATGAAATGGAAGAACGAATAAGTGCTCTTGAAGACACAGAAATAAAAAGAACCAAAACAGAAAAGGAAAGAGAAGTACGAAGGAAAAAGAATGAAGAAAGACTTCGGGAACTATCTGACTCCATGAGGAAAGGAAATATAAGAGTTATAGGAATACCAGAAGGAGAGGAGAGAGAAGTAGGAACAGAGAAAATATTCAAAGAGATAATTGAAGAGAACTTCCCAAATGTGAAGAAGGAGCTGAAAATTGATATACAAGAAGCAAGAAGAACACCAAACTTCCACGACGAAAGAAAAATACAGCAAGACACATAATAGTAAAGCTCCCAAGAATCCAGGACAAGGAAAAAATAATGAAGCTGGCAAGAGGGAAGAAACAGATAACATTCAAAGGAAAGCCAATCAGGCTGACATCAGACTTCTCCGAAGAAACACTACGGGCAAGGAGAGAGTGGAGGGACATAGTCAACAGACTCCAAGAAAACAGATGCCAACCAAGAATACTCTATCCCGCAAAGCTCTCCTTCCTCTTTGAAGAAAGAATATGGACCTTCCCAGACAAAGAGAAACTCCGGAATTTCATTGCAACTAAACCCCCACTCCAAAAAATACTACAAGGAGTCCTAAAGCCAGAACCTCAGAGGGACTAATAACAATGAAAGAAGGCCAAAAAAAAAAAAAGTTATTAAAAGAATAAATAAATAAAATCAAAGGAAAGACAAACACAATGGCAAATACAGATGTTAACATATCAATATTAACTCTAAATGTAAATGGACTAAACTCTTCAATAAAAAGACACAGAGTTGCAGCCTGGATTAAGAAACAAAACCCAACCTTTTGCTGTCTCCAGGAAACACATTTAGCTACAAAAGATAAAAATAGGCTCAAAGTCAAAGGATGGAAAACAATCCTACAAGCAAATGGGCCAAAAAAGAAAGCAGGAACAGCTATACTTATATCAGATAAAACAGATTTCAAACTCAAAAAGATAAAAAGAGACCCCAATGGTCACTACATTATGATCAAGGGGACAATACTTCAAGAAGAAATAACACTCATTAACATATATTCACCAAACGAAGGAGCACCAAAATATATCAGACAACTGTTGTCTTCTCTGAAAACAGACATCAGAGAAAACACATACGTAGTGGGAGACTTCAACACACCACTATCAACAATGGATAGATCAACAAGACAAAAAATAAGTAAAGAAACCAAAGCTCTAAATAAGGACCTAGAGCAATTGGGCTTAACAGACATCTATAGAACACTAAACCCAAAAAAAACGGAGTACACATTTTTCTCAAGCGCACACGGATCATTCTCTAGGATCGATCACATACTGGGGCACAAGACAAACATCAACAGATACACCAAGATTGAAATCATACCAACCATCTTTTCTGACCATGAAGGCATCAAACTAGAACTAAACCATAAAAAGAAGGCAAGGAACTTTCCTACCTCATGGAGATTAAAAACCACACTACTGGAAGACCACTGGACTAATGAGGAGATCAAAGAAGAAATTAAAAAATTTTTGAATTGAACGACAAGGAGGACACCAATATCCTAAATGTATGGGATGCAGCAAAAGCAGTAATAAGAGGAAAATATATAGCAATAGAAGCTCACATCAAGAACAAGAAAGAACTCAAAGAAGCAACCTAATCTCGAAGCTCAAAGATCTAGAAAAAGAACAACAAAAAAACCCAAAACCAGTAGAAGAAGAAAAGAATAATAACCAAAGCAGAAATAAATGAAATTGAAACTAAAAAACAATCCAAAAGATCAATGAAACCAAGAGCTGGTTCTTTGAAAAAATCAATAAAATAGACAAACCCCTAGCCAGGCTCACAAAGGAAAAAAGGGAGAAAGCACAAATAAACAGGATCATCAATGAAAGAGGAGAAATCACAACGGACACAGCAGAAATCAAAAGAATAATCAGTAACTACTATGAACAGTTATATGGAAATAAGTTTAATAATCTAGAGGAGATGGACAAATTCCTACAACTCTACAATCACCCAAAGCTAGATGAAGAAGAAATAGAACACCTAAACAGACCAATTACAATTAGCGAAATTGAAATGGTAATAAAAACCTCCCCAAAAACAAAAGCCCAGGACCTGATGGATTTACAAATGAATTCTACCAAACATTCAGAGACGAATTAGTGCCTATCCTTCACAAACTCTTCAAAAAATTGAGAAGGAAGGGACAATACCAAACACGTTCTATGAAGCCAATATTACACTAATACCAAAACCGAACAAGGACAACACTAAAAAGGAAAACTATAGGCCAATCTCCCTAATGAACACTGATGCAAAAATCCTCAATAAAATTTTAGCCATCAGAATCCAACAATGTATCCATAAGATAATTCACCACGACCAAGTAGGATTCATTCCAGGGGCACAAGGATGGTTTAACATCCGAAAATCAATCAACGTTATCCAACACATCAACAAAAAGAAATATAAAAACCATATGATAATATCAATAGATGCTGAGAAAGCTTTCGACAAAGTGCAACACCCATTCATGATAAAGCCCTTGAAATTCTTGGGATACAAGGAACATACCTCAACATCATAAAGGCCATCTATGACAAGCCAACAGCCAGCATCATTCTCAATGGTGAAAAGCTGAAAGCAATTCCATTAAGATCTGGAACAAGACAAGGATGTCCACTCTCACCACTGCTTTTCAATATAATACTGGAAGTCCTAGCCAGGGCAATAAGACAAGAGAAAGACATCCAAGGAATCCAAATAGGAAAAGAAGAAGTCAAACTATCACTATTTGCAGACGATATGATATTATACATAGAGAACCCCAAAAACTCCACAGAAAAGCTAGTTCAACTCATCAATCAGTTCAGTAAAGTGGCAGGATACAAAATCAACATGCAAAAGTCAGTAGCCTTCCTATACACAAACAATAAATCTGAAGAAGAAGAAATCAAAAAAACCATCCCTTTTGTTATTGAAACAAAAAAAATCAAATATTTGGGAATAAATCTAACAAAAGAGATAAAGGACCTATACAAAGAAAACTATAAAACTGTTAAAAGAAATAGAAGAAGACACAAAGAAATGGAGAGACATCCCCTGCTCGTGGATTGGAAGAATAAACATTATTAAAATGGCCATCCTTCCAAAAGCAATATACAGATTCAATGCTATTCCAATCAAAATTTCAATGTCATTCTTCAAAGAAATAGAACAATTATTGATGAAATTCATATGGAATCACAAAAAACCCCGAATAGCCAAAGCTCTCCTGAAAAAAAAAGAAGGGAATGGAGGCATTACACTCCCAGACTTCAAACTATACTACAAAGCCATAATCATCAAAACTGCATGGTATTGGAACAAGAACAGACATACAGACCAATGGAATCGAATAGAAAATCCAGAAATAAATCCACAGATTTATGGTCAACTAATCTTTGACAAAGGAGCAAAGACTATGCATTGGAGCAAAGAAAGTTTGTTCAATAAATGGTGCTGGGAAAACTGGGTCGCTACATGCAAAAGAATGAAGCTTGACCACTACCTCACACCATACACAAAAATCAACTCAAAATGGATTAAAGAACTAGACATAAGACCTGAAACCATAAAATATATAGAAGGAAATATAGGCGAAACACTACGTGATCTGCACATCAAAGACATCTTTACAGACACATCACCCAAAGCAGTGATAGTGAAGGCAAAGATAAACAGCTGGGACTACATCAAATTAAAGAGCTTCTGCACAGCAAAAGAGACAATAACAAAAACAAAGAGAAACCCCACCAACTGGGAGAACATTTTTGCACCCAACACTAATGATAAAGGACTGATCACAAAAATCTGCAAAGAGCTGATGAGACTCAGCAACAACAAAGAAAATAATCCAGTCAAAAAATGGGCAGAAGAGCTAAAAAGAAACTTCTCTGAAGAGGAAATGCAAATGGCCAACAGGCATATGAAAAAATGTTCAACATCACTTGCCATCAGGGAAATGCAAATCAAAACTACCATGAGATACCATCTTACACCAGTGAGAATGGCACATATTAAAAAAACTAGCAACAACAAATGCTGGCGAGGGTGTGGAGAAAAAGGAACTCTTCTGCACTGTTGGTGGGAGTGCAAACTGGTCCAACCACTGTGGAGAGCTGTGTGGAGATTTCTGGACCTACTAAACATAGAGCTTCCATATGATCCAGCAATTCCACTCCTAGGTATTTACCCAAAGGACACAGAAACATCAATTCCAAAGAACACCTGCACCCCTATGTTTATAGCAGCACTGTTTACAATAGCTAAGCTTTGGAAACAACCCAAATGCCCAAAAATAGATGACTGGATCAAGAAGATGTGGTACATATATACCATGGAATATTACTCAGCATTCAAAAAAGATAAACACATGCAATTTGCAGCAACATGGATGGCGCTGGAAGGGATCATGCTCAGCGAAATAAGCCAAAAAGAAAAAGAAAAATACCGGATGGTCTCACTCATAGCAGGAATCTAGAAAACTTAAATAAGGGACCAGGAAAATGAATAACTATAAGAAAGTGAAAATCAAAATCAACAAAAAACTATGAACCAGAGACACTTTTAGGCGGGCGGGGCGGGAGGGGAGGGATTGGGGTCAGAATGGGGGGCTGCAATTGTATGGGGAATATAACAATAAAATTTATAAAAAAAAAAAAAAAAAAAAAAAAAAAAAAAAAAAAAAACATCAATTGTAAACTTGGAAATTATAGGATCATTTATGGGAGATTCCAGTGAAGGACATAAAATCAAGTTTTTATATACTATATGATGTGATTAATTTGTTTCTAATGACTGTTAATAAAAAAGATTCAAGGAAAGGTCTTTGATTTCATTTTGACTACTAACTAATCTACTGCATATTGATATAGTCACTGTTACTCTCCCATCTTCTGGGTAGTTACTATTTGCCCACATGGAAAGCTTGCTCAGGGTAAAAAGAAATTCTTTCTCCCAGCACTTTCAACAGGAACCACTGAAATAGTTTTGCCTTCTTATATGGTATTTATTATTGCCAAGTCAAGAGAATTCAATCTTGATAAATGAGTGTCAATGGAAATAACTTGCTGCATCCATAGTTAAGTATTCAGTTTTAAATGTAGGAAGAAAAAAAGGAAATGAAATAACTTTCCTTCGATGACAGGAAAAAGGAAAAGCTGTGATGTTTTCTTTCCAGGCAAATATGTAGGTTACTGTTAGCAATTGGGTCAACAATTTGGTACCGTCTTGGAAATAATTAATCCTGAGCCCATAATTTAACTTGATATGACTTTGTTCTTCAGCAAGTAGATCTGCAATTAACATTTTCAATCTACATCTCTCTTGAATAAGGAAACTCTACTGGACAGATGGAAACACAATTAACATGGCAAACATGGATGGCAGTAATAGCAAGATTCTGTTTCAGAATCAGAAGGAGCCAATTGGTAAGTTTGCAGTTTTTTAATAGTTAATGACAAACTTGTACAATGTACCTTTAATATAGTGACTGAAAGAAAATATTAAAGATTAGTAATATAAATTAAATCATGAATTTACCAATTTTATCGATTCTATTGTGTTCATATGGGGCAGAAAATAAATTATTTTTTGATAAGAAAACAAATCCTTTCAATAAGATTTTTTGGTGTATTAAATACTTTATTTGCTTAACACTTGATGTAATTAATAAATATTTTTACTTGTGAATATCTGACCTGTTGCTACAGTGACAATATTATGTACTGAGGCTTCCCTGGAAATCAGTATGTAGTCATTATTTACAGTTACAGTTTTGAGTTTAAGAATTTAGTGTTTAGATTTCAGCAGTTTTTATTTATTCTGTGATATGCTGAGTTTGTTTGTCTACCTTTGTCAACCACAGCAAATCCTCAGATAAAATACGATGGTGCTAGGGGACTGTCGTGAGGGTGCACTGGTGAAGAAAATTCTATGGGACTACACCTGAGGGGGTAGCAAATATTCTTTAAAAATGAACAGTGATGTAAAAAATAAACTTTGTAAAAAAAAAATACAATGGTGCTGAAAAACAGCTCAACTCATTCCCATAAATTATCTTTAAAAATCTTAAGCACATTCTTATAGTACATCATATGTATATATTTGCTTATAGATACTTATACATATATTTTTAACTGCAATCACTCTTTCCTCATATTTTCTTGTATTTCTTTGAGCAATAAGAATTATCATAGTGCTTAACTGTCTTCTTATAGTACCTTTCAAAAAATCCAACAATGAAACTGAATTTTGATACTATATTAATTGATAGATTATAAAAATAAAATCATGGTTTTGTTTTGAATTGAAAACAGTATATTTTTTAAATCTGATAGAGGGGAATCAATATACCATGAAGATTTACAGCAATTATTTACTTAGTTTTAGAAATGTAGATGTGTACTTGAAGTGCTTTATGTTTAATAGTAATGATTCATTAAAATTGTAGCATCGCCAAACTTTGTACTAAAAATTATTTTTATGTAGTCTACATAATAAAAGCTGTGTTACATAATAATGCTATTAACAGCTCTTTCCTTGGGACTGTTCTGAGATTTGGTACATAACTGAGATTTGGTACATAACTGAAATTTGGTACATAACTGAAATTAGAAATTAAAGGCAAATTGAAATGTTAACACTTCTCTGTGGAAGATGGTAGAAGAAACATGGGGCTTTACACCATTAGGACCCACAATAGAGACTATTTGGACTAAACCAATTCAATTGGTACTTATCTGTAATTGTTCAGAATATTTAAGATGCAAAAGTAAGTATGATGGAAATGGCATAAGCAAATTAAGTGTTTACAGTATAATTTGGTCACCACAATTTATATCAAAGTGTCAAATTTATGTGCTTGTATCTATAATAGAGAAACCTTATCTTCTTTTATACCAAATATTAATTTTCCTGCTCAAAATAAAGGAAAAAAAAAACTAGCAGCTTACATTTTCAAAGTTTATAAAACGGCAATTTCTGTTACTATTACACTTCATAGTTAATTCTATAGATGTGAACCAAATGCTATTTAAAATGTATATGGGTGGAAAGTCAGTATTTAAAAACAGATATTGATGTCTATTAGTTATCATTATATCTGAAAATTTACTTTGAAATAAGCTCAAAATGGCAATATTAAATTTGGTTAATAAAGATGTACTATATCACTGGGGATAACCCAGAATATCATAACAAACAATATCTTAAATCTGTATTATTGAATACAAGCTCTAAGTTAGAGATTATTCAATAAGCAGATTTTGATTATCATATTTTGTATTAGAACTATTGATAAAAATTTAACGTTGTCCTTTTACTTAAGGAACACAGGAACCTAAGTCATTTTAGATCCAATTAGCTATATTTAACTCAGTAACCTTGAGCAAGTTACTGTTTGCTTGGTGATGCTTAATTTACAAAGTTCTCTTAAGAATTGTATGAGGAGAACATCTGGTCCTTAATAATTAGGACTTAGGAGTAGTAGTAATAGCAATAAATAATTGGGTCCAGTAGAATGACATTTAAATGATTTGCTTATCTGCAGTATTAAGAATATAATGAGTTCCAGGCCTCCCCTGATGGTGCAAGTGGTTGTGCTCTGCTCTGTAAAGCTGTCCACAGCTTCTGCAGTTTGGGTTTGAGCCTGGGCTGCTGGGAAGATACCCACATGGCATGGCAGACCTCTCCTGTCTGGCCGCTGCTCCCGTCAGCAGTGTATTTTGGTCAGTCTGTTCCCTGCTCTGTCTCTGGTGAATCCTCTCACCCTCCTGCATATCTGGCCTGTACCCCAGTTCTTGTATGCATGAATAAATTAATCTTTTTTTTAAGAATATAATGAGTGCCATGAATAATAAGCACAGAATAGTATCCATAGAAATCTAGCAGACATGTATATGTTACCAAGTGGGCCACTGAGATAAGCAAACTTTTTTGCAACTGTGGGGATTTAATTCTTTACTGTCTTGCTGTTATGCTAATAGGCAAACGATTTTTAAGTAACTTTCACTTAAGCTTTCATCTTCCCAACTGGGCAGATAAGACTACTGGGCCCTCATCTAGTTCTCACAGTGCTTTTGAAGAATTTTATAAGTAGTTGTTATAAGTTCTTTCTGTACCTTTTCTACTGTAGCTAACTAGCCATGGGTTGAAGGTGTCAGCAATGCTAGAGACTATGCTTTCCATTTGTGAATGGAACAATTTATGTCACCTTTTTTATGCTACCAAAATTGGGATGTTCTGTGACAAATCCCCAGCCTGCTGTATTCCATCACACTGCTGCCACAGATATCTTTATTTTATATACACAAAGAAAGAATGTGAGCAGCAAGTGTTCCCTACCTCTCTGTAATGAGCAGTGTTTCTATGATTTCTATGTTGTTGGGTGACTAATCTCTCCTTTCACAATGTTTACCTCCTTAAGTAATACTCCACATTATATTAATTAAATTGTTCAAGCTATAGAGTATAAGAGCAATTGAATTTAAGCAATCTGGAAAGTAGGGATAGCTTATAACACATTTCACATTCATATAAAACATTCCTTGTGCAGTATTTAGTTGAAAGCATGGTTGGTACAGTTATTTGGGGAGTGAAACAAATCTGGATTTGAGTCTCTACTTTTATTTTTATTACCTTTGAATGTGTGTTTTACCTATTCAAAGCTCAGATTCATTATCTATAAATTAGAGATAATATTATTTTGAAGGGATTATTTTTAGAATTAAAGTCCCATATGCAATAATTCATGTCCCACTAACTCCACACTATAGAAGTGCATGTTGTTTATGTATGTGTGTGTATATTACTATTTTTTTCCTCATTAAGTTTCACTGAGATATTGCACTGTAGGCAGTTGTGGTAATTATTGTTTTTTGAGGAGCTTATCTAGACTATCTCTGGCTTAAAATTGCCTGCCATTACATTTCCTCAATAATTTCCATGATGAAAAATTAGGTGAATAGAGACAGAAAAAAACACTGTTTGGTTGATTTTATCCTCATGAATATCCACATGCATATTGACTGTCAAATTAGAAATTATTATTTTCCTAGACTGTGAAAGGAAAACACAACATTCTGCCTGGTGAGACTGGGAAGTGCCATTCCTTGACAATCATTATAACCCCTTATGATAATTGTATTCTGTTAGCACATGATGAATGGCTACCCAATGTCCCCAAATTGTTAAGGGGTACACACCATGAAAGAATTCAAAACATCCGTGAGCACAAAGGCAAAGGGAAGAAAGCTTTTAGTGTGAAAGATTTTTAATAGAATTAGTGTCCATAGATAGAAAAAGGAGTTAAAATAATAGTTTCCCAATAAAACCCCCTAAACTACCCATCCCTACATGTACAAGTGCCAGCCAAACAGATTTAGCCTGAAGTGAGGACAAAAAGCTTGAAAGTTTGCCACAAGTCTAAGGTAACTCCTGATAGGCAGCCACAAGAAAGCGGTTAGGTAGTTTCCATAGAACTGGGATGAAAGTAAACACTCAGAATTCAAAATATACCACATAATCCAACAAGAAACCAATATAATGGTTTCCATTTCCTCTGCCCAGGACCAGGTGCAGCTACCACATATGTCTCTCACCATCAAGTCTACTTCAAGTGTCTCTGCCAAGTTTCTCCACGTTTCTCCTCCACATGTTTCCTATCATGTTCCCCCTTCCAGCAGTGCCAACATGTGAGTCAAAGCTGACACAACCAAGAGAGTAAGAGTATGAATGTCTACAGTTATAAGCCAAGTATGGCCACTTGAATCCAGTCCTAGTTCCCAGTAGAAACTCATTCAGGAAGAACAGGTTCACGGCATGTTGGGAGTTGTAATGCTGGTATCTGGAATCTTTTTGGTGTGGAGGTGGGAGCGGAGTATGTACAAAATGTTAGGGAGTAGATTGTGCCTATAATATCACCATGAAGCCATATCTCTGTGTTTGCATCCACTAAGCTTGGCTAAATGATGCAGAAGAGCTATAATCACTTTGGCAACAAAAGTAACGTAATTGTAGTGACTTCTTTTAAAGCACTTAGAGTATGTCAAGCTCTCACAAAATCTTTACATTAATCACCTAACAGTAATGATTTCTGGAAGGCTTTCTTATCCTTCCTTTATAGATTCAGAAACTAAGGTTTGTTGAAAGAAGTTAGTTGCCTGTGATGAATGGTAGAGCTGGTATTCAAATCCAAATTTATCTGCTTCCAAAGCCACATTAAATCTTAACCATTATGCTATGCCCAGAGAGACCAATATCATATCGTAATTACCTGACCTCCAGCAAAGATCAGGGAATAAAACTGGTATTCTTTCAAGCATGGAAATGGGAAAGAAAAATCCAGAGCTTGAAAGTCCTGAGAAATGTGGGCCCAATTAGAACACAGCAGTCAGCTTTTCTAAGCAGCCAGGAGTATGCAAGAACCAATTTTACCTCTGTGCCAATTGTGCCTCACAATTAATTATTTCTGAATCTTTAAATGCTAGTTTTAACCAGCAATGTCACTGATACACTGGGGCTTTCTCGTGTGTGGAATCATTTTTATATTAAAATTCACGAAATCTCCCTTGCCTTTTTGTTGTTAAATCCATGTGACATATTCCAAAAAGAAGTGCATCATGTTATTATCAAAAACACTCAACTTGGCATTTTATGAGTGTATATCACTGAAGACTAACTAATTGCAGCTTCAGGCAGTTTGGACTGAATAACTTTGTTTCTGTTAAATACAAATCAACATTCCCCTTATCCATTGTTGAACTAAATATTCTCAGTTAAAATTTATTGCTCAGTCTTGGATACATTAAGTGCTTAGAGCAGTTTTCATAAAAGAGGATTTTAATTTACTACTTAAAGCCATTTTCATGTTTAAAATGTTTACATATTATAAATTTTATCCCTTAAGCCTTATATAAAGCCACCTAGCTTGTCAATCAGCATTACCCTTCATGGCTTATTCTGAAGAATCTTGTGTTCTATATATTTTTCCCTTTCATTTCAACTGTAATCTCTCCCAAAAGACATTTGTTTACCCAGCTTTTGGCACCTTTTTGAAAATTTGAAAAAATATTTTTATATTATTTAATCATTCCAATTCTATAGTGTGGATTTTAAAATCTTTTCATGAATAACATTCTTAATCACTTGTACCACATCTAAATAGTTCAAGTCACCTCATTTAAAAAAAAAATAAAACAAGACACTAGATATGTTTTTGATTGATATGTCAATTTAAATAAATTGGAGCAAGCAAAATTTAGATTACTAAAGAATCAAGTGTGAGGATCCCAAACCAGGAAGCATTCTGACAGATTTTACTCTATTAGAACTGTTCCAACAAACACAATTTTGAGTTTAGATTTATCATTGATATTAAAAATGTAAAGATATGTTGATACAGACCTTCCTACTTAAAGTCTCAGTGCTATGAAGCTATCATCAGCCACTGCAGCATGAATTCCATCCCTGGGAGCTGACCCACATATGGTGCAGCAGACCTCCCCTGTCTTGCATGTTCTCCCCTCAGCAGTGTGTTTCAGTGGATCTACCTGTTCTACTCCCCACTCTGTTTCTGGTGAAAATTCACAACCTATACCCCAGTTCTTGTACACATAAAGTGGTTAGATAGATAGATAGATAGATAGATAGATAGATAGATAGATAGATAGATAGATAAACTATGTGTGTGCAGAGTGAAGCAAATGTGGGGAGTTAATAACTTGATTTTTGAAGAAGACACACTGGAGATGCAAATGCTAACTAACCAATAGTTAAAATGCTTATGTGAGTCCTTGGTCACTTATGTGACTTATAGTCACTTATGTGACTCACTTATGTGAGTCCTTAGTGGGATTTGAGAGCCTGGTTTCCTGTCAGGCACTAGATTCCTACAGAGGCTACTGGGTGGAGCCTGTTCTGACTTTGTCTAGGAGATGGTTTTTGTTCTCCTACTAGCTTTATTGAGGAGAGGGGTCCTAGAAAGATCTACAATATGTTCATAGATATAATGTATATTTGTAAATACTTATTGCTCAGTACAGCCCCTTTTTGATTACATGAAGTATAGTCAATATGTAAGACTGTATACATCAAAAGAAATAGTTAAAATAGGTTACAATAAAGGTCAGAGGAATTGACAAACTTTTTTAAACTTTAAATACTAAAATTGCACACGTATATACACACACTAAATTGACTTTTTTATCATTCATATATTCATTCTTTTGAATGTTATTTAGTGTAAGAAAAATGTTATTTAAAAAAGGTTGTGAACCACATATTAGGTACCAGACCTTGAAAATAAAACCTAGGACCCATTATCAAAAATCCAGTGAGAAAATAAAATACAGTGAGGAAAAAGATATATATGTTTAGGACAATTAAGAAAAACAAAAATAATATTCATGAGTATTATCTTCCTTAAACCATAAAGATAATATTAGTAGTAAAGATAATAGTAGTAAAGATAACCATAAAGATAATATTAGAAGACAGAGGAAACAAACTTTATCTGTGGGGAAAAAAAATAGAGGGCAGTTGTAACCAAATTTATGATGTTTTAAAATTCCAGGTGGATCTTAAAGGATAAGTACACTTTTGTTTTTAAGGACATGAGAGGAGAAGGACTTTCCTTACTTTTAATAAAAAGGTTTAGTAGGCACAGAAGTGTGATATTTATAATAAACCATTACTTTTTATGCTACAGAAAAAATTAACATAATAATTTTAGCATCATTTTTACAGAAACTATAATTAAAACATTCAAATGGCATAATCCAGTGCTTTAATAATATTGTGTTCTATCTTACCTATGATGCTATATAATATCATTTTGCCTGATTATAAAACTATAAGTATTAAAACTTTTTAAATGATCTTTTAGTACAAAACATTTCACAGGAAAGAACGTGTCACTGATTCTGGCTTTTCCTCTCTTTTTACATGTGTTATTTTCACAAAACACATTATTTTTGCTAATCACCAAGAGCTTGAAATATAGGATAAAATGCCCCAGGTAAAATGACTTTTGTGAGATAGTGGAGGAGATGCTGAAATCTTAGCTTGATGTGATGAACAATAAGGAACTAAGTTAATTAACTTAGCTCTGCAAGTCTGTATTTTGTTAATGACTTCTTAATGCAGAGTGAACAAAAAGGATGATTTCGAGAAAGAATTTAGATCAGGTTAAGATAGGGGCACTATAGCTACTTGCACAGGAGTTAAATAAATAAACAAATGCAATTTTCCCTGTATGCTCCTATGTTCTCTGGCAAGGACCCTGGAAATTATACTAACGTGATAGATTAAAATATAAATGCAGCATTTATTAATACAGGTAGCATTGATTCACATAGGAGAAACTCATTGATGAGTGGCTTGGGTTAGAATTTGGGCTCATAAAAGGAGCAATAATTTGTAGAGAAGAGACAAGATGAAGAAAAAGCATTTTAGACTTCTGAGAGAGTCAAACTGGTAATGGGAATATAATGGGGACTCTAATGAATGATAAGATTATTTTAGTAAGGTTTGCTAGTTAGGTCCCTCTCAGTACCATCTCTAGACAGATATGAATCTAGACTTGTGATTAAGAGTATATGCCTGCTTTTACTCAAATAGTTAGAAAAACAGAAGTTTTTTTTTTTTCATTTTTTTCTTTTATATATTTTTACATCATTTTTCATTTTTGCACAATGCATGCATTTTCATCTTGGTATAGCCCCCATACAATTCCCACCCCCACCCTCTTGTTTTGATCCTACTCCCTCCTCCCTCACCCCACACACAGTGTGTCTCTGGTTTATAGTTGCTTGTTGATTTTGATTTTTGCTTTATTATAATTAGTCTTTTTCCTGGTCCCTTATTTAGGTTTTCTATAGAAACATTAATTATGTGTGTGTGCGAGTATGTGTATATGTGTCTGTTTTTACTCAGTTGGCTTTGACTCAAAATAATATTTGAAATAAAGTGGCATATTTTGGCATGACATGTTCTGATTTCCTTCTTACTGAAGTGATTATTGGAATAATGTGTTTTTTTAATTAAAAATTTTATTGAAATAGTTTAGATCCATAAACATAAAAAAATTTCCATGTATACATGTCCAATTGCTCTGATTCGAACATTGTATAAAGCAATATTAAAGTCCAGGCAGTGACCTTAATACAATCCACCAATCTGACTCAAATTTCATAATTTACTTGTAGTCATTTGTGTGTGTTTATGTATTTAGGTCTATGCAATGCTGTAACGTGTGTAGGTTCCTATATGCAACTCCACAATCTAGGTATTCATGTTGACCTTTTATAGCCATGCCTACTTCTTTCTGCTCACTACCTCTTTCCGCTTTTATCTCCACATCATCTGTCTTCCATTTTAAATGTTAAATAGTTGAAATCATATGTCATATATATTATGGAATGACTTTTTTTTTTGAAGATTTGTTTTCTTTATACAAGAACTGGGGTACAGGACAGATGTGCAGGAGGGTGAGAGGATTCACCAGAGACAGAGCAGGGAACAGAACAGGCAGACTGACTGAAATACACTGCTGAGGGGAAATACACTGAAATACACAGCAGTCTCAGCAGGAGAGGTCTGCCTCGCCATGTGGGACCCTCGCCAGCCGGCTGGGATCAAACCTGCATTGCCGAGGGTGTGGACAGCTTCACAGGGCAATGCTCAACCGCCTGCGCCACCAGGGGAGGCCCAGGAATGACTTTTCATTCGACATATATGCTTGCAGAGTCATAATTGTTATATGTATCAAGAGGTTTTTTTTTTTTTTTTAATAACTGCTGAATAATAGGCTCTGGCTTGTCTGTACCACAGTTTACTTCACCTCTCTATTCAAGGAGATGTGCTGATTCTAGTTTTTGATTATTACAAATAAAACTGCTGCCAAAATTCATGTACAAGTGTTTTATGCATAAACTTAAATTTTAAGACTTAAATAGTAAATGTCCAAGAGTAAATTGCCAGGTCCTATGGTAATAGTGTCCTTAGTTTTAAAAGAAACTTCCAGAGCCTCCCTGGTGGTGCAAAGGGTTAAGCACCGCAATATGAAGCAATCTGCAGCCTCTGCAGCACGAGTTTGATCCCCAGTCAGCCAGGGAGCAACACACATGGTGAAGCAGACCTCTCCTGTCTCGTCTGCTGCTTCCTTCAGCAGTGTATTTCAATCAATCTGCCTGTTCTGTTCCCCTCTCTGTCTCTAGTATATCCTCTCACCGCCCACACCTCTGGCCTGTACCCCAGTTCTTATATGCACAAATAAATAAATCTTAAAAAAGAAAGAAAGAAAAAAAGAGAAGAAACTTCCAGACTGTTTTCCAAAGTGGCTACCCCATATTATATTCCTGCCAGTAATGAGTCAATGATTCAGTTTTTCTCTGTATCCTTGCCAGCAGTCAGTGTTGGCACTATTTTTATTTTAACTCATTAATAGATGTATAATTTTAATCTACATTGTCATTTTAATCTTCATTGTCTTATAATGTTTAACATATTTTTGTGGACTCAGTTGTCATTAGTATTTCTTCTGTCAAGTGTTTAGTCTTCATAAAATTTCTAATTGTACTTTTTTTGCCTTTTACTGGATTTATTACTTTAAAATGTAATTTTTTGTTTAGGTGATATTATCTAAAATCAAGTTGAATACCATTTTTCATCAATCTGTATATTCTACTACTGAAGTTTCTAACTAGATTTTTTGAACATTTATCATTTTTTCCATTTTTTAGACAATATTTGCTTCCTTGGATTTTTTTTTTTTTATTATTATGAATTTTGAGAGTCCCTTTGTTGGTATCAGCCTTTTGTTAGACATGTGGATTGCAGTATTTTCTATCAGGCTGAATCATACCTTTTACTGGCTTTCACTGAACAAAACTTTCTGATTCTGATAAGCCTGTTTAATTAAGAGACTACTGTATTTATGAATGGAGTGATACAATTTGAATACTTCTCATTATAAAATTATCAAAGTTATCAATTATAGGAATTATCAGAATGATGGTTGCATGTTTTAGAATAGGAATTTAGCTTGAAAGTATAGGAAAACCTATGCTATTAATAAATATTTATCATTTATTTGTTTGGTGTTTTCTGTGGCCCAGACATTACTATGTGGTGCAAATTATTGCTCTTATTACTACCTCACAATGTTGAAGGGAGAGTGTAGCCAAGTGTAGAATGCCTAAACTCTGTCAGATGAACCAGAGACACTTAGACAAAATGGAAGGGGGCACCTTTTATTTGCAATAATTTATGAGAAAACGTCAGAATAGAGCAAGAGGGAAAAATGCTAAGAATGTTTATCATTAGAAAGTTAATTTTAAAATTTTCCTTTTCCTGTATCATTTTTGTTTTAATTCTATTGTATAATATCAATTGATTTAATTTTGAATCATTTTAAAAAGAAAATTGAGACACATAAAATGAACTTTCAAGTCTTAATTGTAACACCATTTAACACTTAATGGACTTAAATTTTAGTAGTATGTGAAAAGAATAGTTATATATATATATATTAAAAATATTATGAACTTATTTTGTATCCTAGTATGTAGATTATTTCTATTATGAGAGTAACTACAGAATTTGGGAAAGTGCATGGTCTCCCTTAAGCAATAAACTGTCTGTTTAAATCAAAATGTTTCAGGAAAATGACAAAGGAAACCCTTGGCATAAATTAGACTATTAGAACTGAAACAAATGAATTAATTCTACATTTTTATCATAATAGGAAAGATAACTGAAAGGGCAATTTTTTCCTTTCTGTAAATGTTTTTCAATTTAAGTGATGACTTTTCTTTCCTTGATTTACCTACTTTATTATTAAATCCAACAGGATTCCTCTTTCAATTACCAAATTCACATGTTTTTAAGAATAAACAGAGTTTTGCAGAAATGAGTCTATATTGCTAACTATATTTTTCAGTCAAGTCTTACAGTCATGAATTTTTTTAATCTCAGCCACCCTCTCTGAGAAACTTCTTATACATAAATAATTATATTTCTGTGTATATGTTTCAGGAAAGATTTATAAACTTTATTTGATGTTTTCTCATGATGACTTGATGTTCTAAAGTTATCGAGAGGTTTCATTTGCAACAAAACTATTCTCTGTGTGGTGGTTCATCTTTTGCAACAACACAATAGAGATCTGATTCAGAAATAATTCCAATATTATTTATGAAGTAAATCTTCAGTGTAAAAAGGAATTACACTATTATTTGTTCTTTGAGGATAGCTATTTTAAAAATCTTGTTATGCAAAAGCATTTAAATTAATAAAGCATAAATATGTACTTCTAAACTGATTTCTTAAATTTAATATAGGGTTTTTAAAATATTTCTATTCCCAGGCTTAATCCCAAATTATTCTATATTAATATTGATATAATACTGACAAAAAATTAATCCATATCAAGTGGACCTTTTGAGCCCTTCCTTCTTATTGCCAGAGTATCTGGGCTTAAGTGGTATGTGATAAAATTCTTTGCTAGGATAATTTGACTTTAGAAGGCTACACTCCCTGAAGACAACTTAAAATTTTCATAGTAGAATTAAGTCACCCATTCATTCGTTATTCAATGTTTATAAATTTTCTCCTCTGATTAGGCATTGTGAGGCACTGAAGGTTAAAAGATCACTATTGCACAGTTTCTTTACACATTCACAGTGCAGAAACAAAGATGCTGAGTAGTAGATTCTGAGTAACTGTGACCCAATCTCTGTAACCCCCCTATTCTGCTTTATTCAGCCTAAATTAGGACTAGAAACTGCTGTGTGTTAGGTAGAAAGAAAATTGTGAAAGTGTGGGTTAATTTGGAATTAGGTGAATTCATTGTCAATGCACTCTCTCCTTCCAAAAAAGGTATTGAGAAAACTTAAGCAAATGCATTTCCTAAGAAAGGTCAGGCAAGAATATTGATTAAAAAAAAAAAAAAAGTTGGAGGAAAATAAGAGATGAGGCTGTTGAAGTCTGGAGAGAAGTTAGTAGTAAAAATGCAATTCCTTTACAATTACAGGAGATGGGTCACACATCTGACTTTTCAGGTTCCTTGCAGTCAAAGCAAAAAGACAAATATGATCAGTTACAATTTTATATTTTCCACATATAGCTTTTTCTGGCAGTGGTCCCTGAAAGAAATTTGTCCCATGGGTCTTTGTATAGAGAGGTCACTGTGTGATGTAATACTTTCAGACACTATGTCCTGAGAAGTAAAACAGTGTGTTTCCTCTGGCTACTTCTTATAGCATTCTTCATTTAAACCAGGGCACAGTGCCATATCTCAATTCTGTAAGAAATTCAGAGAGGGACAAAATCCCTGTAATCTAAAAATGCACATAGAGCTCTGTTATTGTTGGTCTTGGCTGAGATAGAAGTTTTAAATTCTTACAAGGATTGTTAACTTTTCTAAAAAGGAGTTCTTCATAAATGTATTTGTTAATTCAGCAACAGAAATAAAGATATACTTCCTTGCTGATTAAAGATATAATTTTGTGCTTTAGATAGTAAGTTAAGCAGAATATAAAATCATACACTTGAGAAAATTAAGTGGTCTAAATCAGCATTAATTTATGCTAGAAAAGATATGTGAAGTTGGCTTAGGAAGTACCTGCAGAATAACCAAACTTTAATAAAAAATTGATTGAACCCTGAAAATATTATACCATAGAATATGGTAGTATATCATATAGCTTTAATTGATATTTTCCCATGGTAGATAATTTCATCCCTGTACCATCTAATTTAAAGATTTAAAGTTTTATGATTTTTCTGTGAACTTTCCAGATTAGCAACACATATCAGCAAGTCAGTAAGGAGCTAGTATATTGTTCAGACTTGTTGGGTTATTACTACTTGATCGAAACTATTCTAATACAATAATTCTGTTCTCTGGCTTGGGACAATGTTTGGTTATGTTTCTTTTTTTAAGATTTATTTATTTTATGCATACAAGAACTGGGGTACAGGCCAAAGGTGTGGGGGATGAGAGGATTCACCAGTGACAGAGTGGGGAGCAGAACAGGCAGAATGACTGAAATACACTGTTGAGGGGAGCAGCGGGCGAGTCAGGAGAGGTCTGCACCACGTGGGTCACCTCCCTGGCCTGGGATTGAACTCATGCTGTAGTGGCTATGGGTAGCTTCATAGTGCTGGGTATTAACCCTTGCATTACAAGGAGGCCCTGTTTTGGTTATGTCTAACCCTTTGGGTGTATTTGAACTGAGGTGATTAGGTGATTCTCTCCACTTATTCATTTCCTTCTTTCTTTCCTCTTTTACATCTTATTTATTTTTTTTAAGGAAGGATTTTTTTTGTTGTTATGATTTGTTCACTTTATTCTCTAAGAGAGATCTCCAATTTATTGTATTGTTTGTCTGTGCATGTGTCTACATGTGCTTTTCCACAAAAATATTACATTATTACAGTGCAGACCCTGAAACTGCTGAATATGCCAGTACATCAAATAGACATGTATTAAATACCCTTGACATCAAAATGCCTCAGAACTGTGAAATATGTGAGTACCACATAGAGGGTCTCAAAACCCTATGTTGATTCACATAGTGGCTCATTTGTTCCTCTCCCCATACCAGTTTCTAAGTGAACCCAACTCAGTTCTGTGCTTCAATGAAATTACTAAATGTTGAAATTCTTCTACCTTTGGATTTAGCTAAAAAGAGACTTGATTCTACCAACTCTTTTCTAATCTATAACTACCTAAAGTACATTTTACTGAAAGCAGAGGAGGAATTATAAATTTTATGTATGAATTTAATATCCTAAATGATTTTAAAAACAAAAATTTCTTAACGTTTCTGTAATATCCACTTATTAGCTATGCACTCAAGCATATTATTTTAACTATTCTGGTTATCATTTTCCCTATTGATAAAATGGCAGTCATTCCACTCAGTGTCACAGATTGTAGTGATAATCAATAGAGATAACTGTTAAGTGCCTATAAAAGTTTATTGTTTCACAGTTAAAACAATAGATATATATTTCTGAATTAGCCATACATATTTTAAGACAAAAATCTGAGCTTGCAGCTGATTTCTTCCCTTCAAAACCATGCAAGGTAAATATTACATTTTAAGTGACTATCTTTATGTTTAAGTTGTATAATTTAATTACAGGTCTATCGATAGACTATGTGGAAAACAAGCTTTATTGGATCAGTTCAGGAAATGGAACCATAAACAGATGCAACCTGGATGGCGGTAATTTAGAAGTAATAGAGTCAATGAAAGAAGAATTAACAAAAGCTACAGCCCTAACCATCATGGGTAAGTGCAATGGTTCTATAGCTAGTATACTTCATATTGATTGGAGGTTGATTAATTATGACCTGTTAAAAGCTTAGAAAAGTTACTGCTCCATTAACAGCAAAAGCACATTCAAATTGCACATCTCTATGAGTTTTTCCTTTGTTTTTTTTTTTTTTTTTTCCCATTTTAGCAAACATACTTGTAAGATTTTCCAGATCAAGGACATAGTGATGCTAGCAATACTAACTTTACTGTTATTGATTCTAGCTTACTGTGACCTGTATTATTTTATGATTATTTTCTGTGTTCTACTGCAGTATTCTAAACTGTAAGGGCTTTGTACATTTGTGACAATAAAGTACAATCTGACTTAGCTCTACTTTCAAGGATAAATTGACACAGATAATTCAAGAGACAAGACCACTTGGCCAATTGACCAATGATTGAAATTATTCCACCACCAATAATTATTTCCCATATTTAGGTATGAACAGAAAATTTACTGAATTGAAGCTCATTTATATTTATTCTGTTCATTCTTTAGGAAGAAAGACAATTAGGAAGATAAGAGACAGTAATGGCTTTCCATAGAAAAAATAATCAGTCCGTGGTATATTGATGTTAGAAGCTAATTTTTAAATGGATTTTAAATTTAAGAGGTAGTTTGAGTTTTTAAAATGATACAAGAGTAGATAACATAAAAATGCTATTTTGAGATGAGGATGCTCATGCCTTTACTTGGTGAGTGACGGGCTCTAAATTGAAGATCATGTTAGGTCAACAGTATGAAGATTAAAAATTCCACATAGAATCTCAGTAGTTTTATATGTTTATAAGAAATCAGAAAACTGATTTTGCAGTTACAATTCTGAGTATCAAGATATGTTTAGGATAATACTAGACAAATATTTACTGTTTATAAAATTCTATTCAAAGATACATTAAAAATTTTATTCACATAGGTCATATTAGTTATTTTATTTGGATATTCTTTAATTCAGCACTTCCAGCACTTCCCAGGTTTAATATGAGGTATTTTGGGTTTTTATTTATTTTTTTTAAGATTTATTTATTTATTTATACAAACACTGGGTACAGTCAGAAGCGAAGGGAGGGTGAGAGAATTCACCAGAGCCAGAGCGGGGAGCAGAGCAGGCAGAAGGACCAAAGTACACTGCTGAGGGGAGCAGCGGGCGCAGGAGAGGTCTGCGCACCATGCGGGACCCTCCTCCGGTGGCGGGGGAGCAGCCAGGGATCGAACCAGCGCTGCTGAGGCTGCGGGCAGCTTCGCAAACCAGCACTCAACCCCTACACCACCGGGGAGGCCCTTTATAAGTAGTTTTTAAGAAAGATTTGAAAATTTATTTCCTAGAGACAAACTTGTTTTATCATGTTTAATTCTGATTGAATTAAAAAGTATCTGAAAGAAAATGAATAAGGTTTAGACATAAAGTTTAGAATAAGGTTTAAATTATCTATTTTTTTTAAGCTGACATGTGTTCAGGTTTTTTATTTTTTTTTTAAGATTTATTTTTATTTATTTATACAAGCACTGAGCACAGTCAGAAGCGCAGGAGGGTGAAAGAATTCACTAGAGCCAGAGCGGGGAGCAGAGCAGGCAGAAGGACCGAAGTACACTGCTGAGGGGAGCAGCGGGCGGCAGGAGAGGTCTGCGCGCCATGTGGGACCCTCCAACAGTGGCCAAGGAGCAGCTGGGGATTGAACCGACGCTCCAGAGGCTGCGGGCAGCTTCGCAACCCAGGGCTCAACCACTGCGCCACTGGGGAGGCCCCAAATTATTTAATTTTTTAATTCAAGTCAATATGTATTTAGTGTTTTCTGTGTAGATGTTGTATTTGGTTTTGAAGCATAAACATAACATTGACACTAGTCTGAACCATAATTATCTAAAGTAGAGAAAGAAAAGGTGATTGTTTAGCCATTCATTTAGTGCTAAAATTATCTTTTAATATTTAATCTCTAAAACATACAGATTTAGATATATTGGCCTAAATCACAAAGTTGTGAGAATTATGTTGAAATGTATAGAAATGCACCTTTAAAAAAGTACAGTTTTATGTAGACCTCAAAGATCGATTTGGGTGTTGCTTAATTTGATCATTAAAGCATTCTAACATGTACCTGGGCAATTTCAGTGTATTTGCCTTGATACCATAGTTTGACCAACCCTGAAATATAAAGATAAATGTAATAAATACAGTAATGATTCTATTGTCAATACATTAACTAGATATATCAAAATATACCTAGCTGTTTAAGGACTTAAATTTATAGGTTATCACCACAAATAGGAGAGTAACCTCCATCCATTTCACCTAGTTTTCTAGTCTGTCTCTGACCTTACTCTGCTAAAATTCTCCCTTCTTTCAGAATATTTGAACTCTTTCTCTTTGGAAATGGAATAAAGGATGATGATCTGCTACCTGCTGAGGCTGAATATTATTTCATATATATGTATATATCACTGAAAAAGTACTAGAGGAGAATCTTGTCCCTATCCAGGGGATTACTGATAATTATAGTTGTAAACAAGTAAGAAAAAAAAATTCTCCAGTTATGTGGAAATTACACATTCAGAAAACAAAGAAATAATTGTGCTATGACCATTTACTAGTGTTTGTTAGCTACTCAGAAAGGCTACCTAGGCAAGGAAGGATAACTCACTAAAATGACAGAGTACTTCCTTTTTGAAACATAGTCAAAAAAAATCTCTGTGAGCATTTCACAAATTTTAAACTTTAAAGATTTTGAAGTGTAACCGCATGGGGTTCCCAGGTTTGCTTGGTATATTATACAAAAACAAAGTGAAAAGAACTTTACAATACTAAAATTTGATAAATGAGACAGTATTTGGTGATACCTCAATTAAAATAGAGCAATTATTAGATGAGTCAGTTGAACCTAAGTATGACAAGACCATGTTTGCCATATCTAAGTTTTCCCAACACTTTGATACCTTTTTCTAGAAGTAGAAATGGAACTCTCCTCCCCTTGAGCACAGCTGGACTTAGTGACTCCTCAGGAATAGACTAAGGCAGATGTGATACTGTGTGACCCTGTAAACAGGTTATAAAAGACATGAGTCTTTCTCCTTGTTCTCTAAGTCTTGCACCACTCACTCTGGGCAAAGCCAGCTGACGTGATAAAGTCACATAAATGTTCAGTGGAGAGTTGACACAGGTTACTAAATATTCTAGCCAACAGCCTCGTAAGCCCTTTTGAAAGTAGAAACTCCAGACGTAGGGCTGCTGCCCGAGTCCATGATTTATAGCAACCTCAAGAGAAACTCCAAATTAGAACCATCCTGAAGATGCTGGCCCATAAAAATTATGTTAATCAATAAATGTTTATTGTTTTAAGTTACTGAATTTTGGGAGTTAATTTCTCACACAACAACACATAGCTAATTCATCTACAGGGCGCTAACTCATTTATGAACTAATTACAAATTCAAATATTTGTTTAAAAGAGTCTGGTAATATGGTGTCTAAGTGTCAAAATGTGTAGGATGTAATAAGCCCCAATGGCTGCAACATGATGATGAGTAACAACTGAATCTTGACTCACTTGGAAATGGCAGGACTGATAAACACAGAGAGAGCTGATATACTACTTGATGTACAACAACTCTCAGCTAAACCTCTTTTTACCATCAGGCACTTTAACCAGTTATTCCAGATCTTTTACTTCTTAACAGGAACAAGAAAATACAGATTTTTAAGGCCATCGTTTTTTAAATGTTAACAAGTAATCACATTTAAAAATATTGCTATGCAAATTAACATACTGTATAGACTAACTATGAAGGCTGAAACATACATGCAACCTACCAAGCAAAATAACCACTACACCAACCATCTGTGTGCTTAATTCATCCCAGAGGACATTGGTTAGTTGATATCACTGATCATCTATGCTGGTGATACTGAATTGAGCGAGCAAGATGCAGTTAAGCCCAGCTGTACCAGGAAAGGGACTTAGTAGAACATAAAAATCACCTATTAAAGCTGACATTTTTTATACAGGAGAAACTGTAATTTTTTCTTAGATATATTTTCCTCAGAAGTTGGCAATTCTTCTTAGGTGAATTTGTATTATGAGTATACTTTTGGACCATGAAATAATACCTGAAACATTTTCTTACATGATTTCCAAGTAGTCTGTGTTACAAAATAGTGTATAGTCAGCTGTGCTATATTTAGCTATTGATTACCTACTTTTCAGATACAGAGCTTTTTTGTTTGTTTCTATTCACCATTCTCATAATTTTTGCCATTTTCTTGATCATTAATGTCTGCAGGAGACAGTGAGGTAAGCTCAAATTAATCAAGTTGCCATTCAATTTTAAGTGCCTTTCTGAGGAGGTTGAGACTATTGACTAAAATTAGGGTTTGTGGGTTATTTACGGATTATAGTTAACAAACTATTCCTTTTCACTGTCAGCATACACAGTTTTAGAGCAGACTGCATATATTGTATTCATATTGAACACAAAGTTAGAAAAAATCAATTTAGGGAGATGAGAGAAAATACAAATTACTAACAGAAATAGGTTTATTTGTATTTGGAGAAAATGAGGATAGACTTGAGGAAATAGTAATGTATTTCATTTTTTTAGGGCAGTGCAGGGAAGATCTGGTGCAAGTGGACCACAGATTTAAAATAGAAGTGAGGGTATAGAAATCATCCAAGCAAATATGAAGAAATATCTGACTATAAAGAAAATCCTTGGCATTTGTAGATATAATAGCCTTTTATTTAATCACAGGTGATCTTAACACCATCTATTAAAATATGTCAGGTAATAATTAGTCAATTTTACTAGGATAAGGGTTGAATTCTGGAACAGTATACAGGGTATGAACTTGAATTTAAATCTCCATCCCTCCCTCATAGCTATGAGCTATTTATTCATTGTTCTCTGTTACTTCATCATATGTAGTTACTTTCATTGAGATTCAATTGTGAATCTATATTTTTTATGGTGCTCTGTGACCTCTGGATTTGTTTACTATATATTTATAAATAAGAATTCAAAAATTAAAATGACATTCTTGAATGTTAAGGGATATCTAATTATCAACATCTCTGTCTCTATCATCTATCTATCTATCTATCTATCTATCTATCTATCTATCTATCTATCTATCTATCTAAGTATCCATCCCTCCCTCGTATCTCTCCTCCTGTCTTCATATATGAATGATATAAATTGGGTTAGTAGTCTATATTGTTAAATTATAAATTGTTAAATTATAAATATTTCAAATTAAATGTAACCATATAGATCATTAAATTATCATCATTATCAATTAAAAAATAGACTTTAGGTCCCCTACTATTCAATTACCTCTGTAGATCTGGAACAAGTACTAAACTCTAGGCTTCAATTTTCTTGCTGCAAAAATATTAAACAGATGAGCTTGCAATGTCTTTTTAGTCTCTATGGTTTTAACACTAATGGGTAGATCAAGTGTGCAGGAAATAGCTTTAAACAAACTTTATTTTAAATTGAAACAATATAAGAGAGAATGAAATTTGTGAATAAAAATAAAGTTCACTTGTGAAATTATGCTAATCAGATTTCATATTAATCTAGTTTAGAAATTAAGCAAAATTTTTCAATTTTAACTTCTAGTTGAGAATAAGTTGGATGTTCACAATATAAAATTGCTTAAATCTCTTGTGTACAATAGGTTTGTACTTCTTACAGATACCTAAGTAGCTATCTCCAATACCTATCTAATCATAGAATCACTTAAAATTGGTTAACTTCTCTGTAAAATGGGAAAAAACAAACAAACTTTGAGTCACAGGTAAAGGAAAAAATCTTTCCTTGAGTTATACCCTGTCCACGGTTAGTCAATTTCCTTACAGCTGAACTTTTCTGTGTTATTAGTATTAAGTTAAATTCACTTTTGACTTGTTTCAAGTAGCAATTTTCTAGAAGAGGTTTAATTAAAAATATTAGAAGGATATTGAATTTTGCCTACTCTTAGGCTCAATCAAGGAGATGAAAAGGAATTTCCACGTGCATCTTCATTCTCCTATTAGAAACAACTCAGCTGTGTAAAGTGGAAAGTTAGCTTCTGCTATGTTTATGTACACATTTGTTTTAAATCAGGTTTAAAAAATAAATGAATCACTTGCCCTTTATGGAGGCTTTGAAAGAGTTTTACAAATGTAACCATTAATATATATATATGTACATATACATTTCATTGGCTCATTTCACACATTTGAAGCCACCATAATAGTGAAAACCTATGCATAGTTTGTCATGGGAAAACCAAGGCTGCCAGATAAAATTCTTCCAGAATGGATACAGTGTTACCATTGTTGAGGATTATATGTTTCAAATGTTCCCACTAGAGTTTCTACAACAAAGCATTTATAATTGTCTAATATCTCTGCTGATGAGAAAGAAACTCTAAGCTGATGGCAAAAAATTAGTCATTACCTACACTTACATTTCAATTCTCAGCTAATTTCTCAATAATATGCTTTTATCATTGGTATCTCTATTCTTTTCAGCAAAATATTATTTGATGTGATGACTGCTAGCATTTATTAAAAATAAGGCATTTCTATCTAGCACATCAATTTTCATACTTATGAATTTTCTCAGATATTTTATGAATAGTAATAGAAATTTTAAAATACATATACAATAAACACACCAGTAAATTGACATGCAGGAATCATCAAATTTTTTTCTTATTTCCTAAGATAAATTATTATGGCCAGTTTTCATGGGCATCTTTAGGACATTATAAATGATAGCATGTTTCAGACAATCTGGTGCTTTTAGTCTTCTTAAAATCCTTAGACTGAACATTTACAGACTCACACTAAAATTAGCCTAAAAATATCCTGTGTGCTGTCTTACCATGACAAGGCTTCAAGTGTAATAACTTGGAAGTTCTTCTTGACTTCAGTCTTCCACCTAGAGTCATTTTCTTTGTAGTGTATGTTGCAGCTATACTTTGCATGTTGTCAAGTACAGATTTTTGGTTTTTGCCTTGTTTGTAATCAAAACTTACCAAATATTTCTCTGTTTCTGAACACAAAGAGCTGAAACCCAGTTTCAAATGAGTCCTTGCTTTTAAGGGATTACTTCTTGCCTCCCTTTCCCCCTTAATTCTTTCTTTTTTATTAATTCTTTTTTAAGATTATTTATGCATACAAGAGCTGGAGTACAGGCCAGAGGTGTGGGTGGTGAGAGGATTCACCAGAGACAGAGTGGGGAACAGAATAGGCAGATTAACTGAAATACACTGCTGAGAGGAGCAGCAGGAGAGACAGGAGAGGTCTGCTTTGCCATGTGGGTTGCTCCCTGGCTGGCTGGGGGATCGAACTTGTGCTGCAGTGGCAGCATACGGCATCATAGGTTGTGTCTTTACCCCTTGCGCCACCAGGGAGGCCCTTAATTCTTTATTTTAATTCTCCTTCCCTTCCTCTGTGCTATGTACTTTCAATTTCGTTTTTCAAAAATTTAATTGTTTTGTGCCATTACTTGTTGTGTTTTGTTTCTTTAGTTTGTTTTCCTTTCAGAATTTAGTTAGGCATTTACATCTTTTTGCTGGGTGACTGCAGTAACACCTTAACCATGGTCACTCCCTAGGCAGACTCCAAATTAACTTGAAATAAGCAATCACAAATTACTCCTAAATGTTCATTTTTTTCTCTTTTTCATTCACTGAAAATTATTTGTCACAGCATTACTAGTTTGATGTCATAGATAAAGGAGTCAACAAGATTTGTGAAAGCCTTGTCTTCTGAGACTCAAGCTCAGGGATTTTAACTCACTTAAGTGCTGCTTCTACTACCAGTAAGATTCTTCCCTGTCACAAATTCTACTTTTCATTTGATCCTTCTCTATATCTATCCATCATCCAGGTGCAATGCATCCAAGGAAACTGTTCCCTGTATCAGATTATGCCCTATTTATTTCTTTTTGCCTCACTATTCCTTGTTTCTTCTCTGACGTCCATATTTATCAGTGCCCCAGTGGGTGAAATACCACCCTTTCAGGCCTACTTCCACTTTACCTCAGTGTGATTTACAAATTTTATCCCACTGAACTCCTTTGTATTTTAATACAGTGGAATAATTTTTACCTTTTCTTCTAATACTTGGACATGTCACACTTTCCATAATCTGGGCCTATACTTAATTCATAGATTCGTACATTATCATTAAGACACACAACAAGGTACTTTACACTGAGTGTATATATAAAAAGCAATAAAATATATGAATAAACAAAAAATGACCATTTACATTCAAAAACATCTGCCACATCTATCAAAATGTATTTTCCATTAAAGCTGGCAGATGTTTACGTAGCTTGCTAATAGCCATAATTATTGAACAAATTAATATGTATTTAAAAAACATTAATAGAAATTTCTTTCAATATAAAGATTTTACTTGAAAAGGGGAGAAAGTAAGATAATTTTATTAAATATAGTCAGTCATTTCTGTCTAATATATGCATGCATATAGAAAAATGCAAGAAGAAAATGGTTATATTTGGTTATATTTGTTCTCAAAGGGGAAAAAAAAAATCAGCTTAGTAAAAGAGCAACAACAACAAAATAGTCCATAGACATAAAGAAGCAAAATAATTCAAAAACAAAATAAAAACTTTGGTGTTTGTGAAGTCTTAGGATATTAGAGGTAGTTTCTCACAGCTGGGCTTAACAGCATTTTTTCCCCCAATGATACGGATTGATAGTCTATAACAGGATTCTAACTCCAAAGTTACAGCTCTTTTCACTATGTCAGTGATTCTCAATCCAAGGTGATTTTGTCTCATGGGAGCTTTTGGCAACTTCTGTAGACAATTTAGATTGTCACAACTGCTAGCTAAAGAGAGGATTTGCTCAAATTCTGGTCTTTAAAACACTGGATACTGGTGAATATCTTATAAGGTTTTGACGGTCCCACATAACATGAAAGTATTTGGACATAAATATCAATAGTACTGAGGTTGAGAAACATGCAATACACCAAAAAGTTTCCTTCTGACCCTGGTCCGTATGAAGCCTGATATTGTGAAGCCTAATATTTGTGATTTATCATCACAAATTTTAGTTGAAAGAGAAATTACTTTTAAAAAGTAAATGAAGGTAAACACCTTGTGTTTATAAGAGCTGACAATATAAAATTTTCTTGTAGGGGAAAATAGGGTATCAGAGAAGGAAGGCAAGATCCACTTCTTTATGTTTGTTTTCTTCCTTTTAAATATAATTTAATGAAATCATCCATATTTTCCTCACTTATTTCTACGTTTAAATACCCTATCATATAATACATATAGTATGCTTACATGTCACAGTGATCTATTTACTCATTTCAACAATTTTTCGAGGGATTATTTAAGTTCAGTAACACAGCAAGACATAAAATGGGTAAAAATTCCCTATAATTAAGGTGTTCATATTCTCAATAGGGGGAAAAGTATATAAACAAATAAACAAGTGAGATAAAATTTGTTAGGTGGTGAAAGGTGAATTTCCTAATAAGGAAATTCAACCAAGACATAAAACAAAACAACAACATCAACAAATCATGTGTAATTGGTCTAGGAAGAAAGAATCAAGAAAAAAAAAATCACAGTTTGAAGTAGAAAGGTCAAGACAATTTTTACTAGGAAATAATAGTTGATGAAAAAAGTAAAGGAATGAGTGTTGATGCATTGGGGAGAAGAACTTCAGGAAGAGATAAAATTAAATACAAATTAACTCTTTCACCATATTCTCAATTATATTTTGGTTACAGGAGAGCCTTAACTATTATTTTAAGGCTGTGGCATCCAGCTTTCTTTCTGCCTCCATGGAAACTTTACTATATTTGAAAAATACCTGATGTTTTACATAGATTTACTGCTGCCATTGAAGTAATCTACTAAAGTGGAATATATAGTTAATCTATGTGTGTCATATGAGCTAAAAGTAGTAATCTACAATAGCTCTCTTAAAGAAATGCTTTTAGTTTTCATGTATATGAAATTCTTAATGATGATGAAATTAGTTCTGCCCCATATGCTTAGATTTATTTCAAATTTATTATCTACGATGTTACCATTACTGATTATATACTTTAATAAAAAAGAGAAATTTCTAGTAAATGTGATCATTTCAAGCTTTTATGGCTAATGTTTATAAAAATAATAAACCATAAAATCAGTCATATGAAGAAAACAATTCTAGTTATTTAGAACAAAGTTAATTTTGAAGAACTCCTAGTTTGTTGCTTTGATTTCAAAGGCTCTGAAATTATAAGTTGAATGATTTGCCAGTTTGTGGAATTGTATTATGGCTGATTAAAATTACATAGATGTAAGAAATGTGACTTGTTCTTTAAAACAACATTTGACACTTAAGAGAATTATCTCTAGACACCAGATCATGTATTAACAAAATATTACATAGTAGAACGTATTCATGAGGCTTATAATATAATTTTTGAGAATAGTTTGTTTAATTATGAGTCTTGATACAGATCAGAAAAATAGACGTTATCGCTGTCTATCTCGAGTATAGAAAAAAAATGTTAATTCTCCTACACATGTGAGTGATCATCAGTGAAATTATATTAGATACTTACATAATTATTATTGTGTATTTATACCTGACTGAGTTATGTGAACATGTTCTTAAGAAAAGGTAAGTCCTAAAAACATGAACAAATAACATCATTTAAAAAGATTCAAACACTATTCTATTTAATTAGCAATTGTATCTAAGTTCATTTTTTAGCAAAATATCCAGTGGTTTGTCATATTTGTATTACATTTCTATATGTAATTCAATATATACAAACCAGTTTATTTTAAATGCACTATAATTGTGCTATATATTTTAGGTGATTCTTTTTAAAGTCATACTTTTCAAAATGAAATAACTAACTTTTTAATATACATTGAGCAATGACACTTAGTTCAAGGAACTTCAAATATATCCACCTAAATTTTCTAAGCCATCAGTCTTCTAATTGCCATAACACTATTCATTAAAGTAACAGTAATATATGAAATATATCCAGGCAATTTGCCCAGCACTAAGTATAGTACATAGTTGTCTTCTCTAAGTACTCAAACTACCATTAATGAAAACTAATAGCCCATCAAAATTTACATTAAAAGTACTACAAGAAATCTCTAAAGGACTATATGTGATACTATTCCAGCAATTTTTGTCACCTTAAATTGCTATGTTCCAATATGTTGCTCTTCTTTATGTTAATTATCTAACAGAATGGATAAATACTACAGTTGCAAAGTACATCATACCATTTTTTAACCTGATTATATCAGTGATCAGATAATGGCCTCATTAACATAAATGGAATAATTAGATCATCTCAGTTTAGCCATACTTAAGCATTATATAGTAATTATTCCCCCTTTGTTAACTACTAAAGGATGCATTTTATGGTATCATCTTTAGGGAAAAAAATGCACTTTTCATGTTTATGGCATTCAAAAAGGGACAAATTTGAAAATGCATTTTTTGAGTAGAGATATAATAGTTTTAAATTACTGTGTATCTCTGCTTTCATTTAAAAGGAAGAAAGAGTGAAATGTTTAGAGTAAAAAAACAGTATGTTTTAAATTTACAATATATTTTTGAGTTAATCTGATGAAAACACTTTTATTTTTTTATATTTTTTTATTTTTTACATTATTGTTCTTTTTTTTAAGATGTATTTATACAGGAACTGGGGTACAGTCAGAGGTGCGGGAGGGTAAAAGAATTCACCAGAGACAGAGCAGGGAGCAGAACAGGCAGATGGACAGCAGACACTGCTGAGGGGAGCAGTAGGCTAGGCAGGAAAGTTCTGCCACAACATGTGTGTTTCTCCCTGGCTGGCCGGGAATCGAACCCGCACTTGCAGAGGCTGAGGACAGCTTTACAGTATGGCACTCACCCACTGCGCCTCCGGGGAGGCCCCATCATTGTTCATTTTTAAACAATATTTGCTCTCCCCCCCTTTCAGGTGTAGTCCCCATAGTGTTTCCTTCACCAATGCACCCGTGCACCATCACCTCAGTCCCCTGTGCTCCTCCTTCCCTCCCTCTGATCCCTCTCCCTCCTCCTCCCTTGCAGGATGTCTTTGATTTATGATTGTCTCTTTTTGCTTTGTTGTGTTTTGTACTGTTATTATTTTTTTACACTGATGTCTTAGTTGGTTCCCCTATATTCCTACTATAAGTGAAACCATCTGATATTTTTCTTTTTCCTTCTGACTTATTTCACTGAGCATAATTCCTTCTAGCTCCATCCACGTTGCTGCGATGGCATGAGTTTATCTTTTTTTGATTGCTGAATCATATTCCATTATGTATATATGCCACGTTTTCCTGATCCAGTCATTTTTTTTGTGTGGGGGGGCATTTGGGTTTAAAACAACACTTTAAAGGAACTTAAAAATTAATTAAAAAAAAAAAAACAAAAAAAAAAAAAAACAGAGTTCATCCAGAAGTCCAAATACTCTACAGATATTATGTCCTATTTGAATATAATAAATAGCTTGCAACCGTGTTATGATCTGGTGAGTTTTATCCATTTAAACCAAAGCTAAGCAATCAGACTGGAGGTGTACAATTTGACAATTCTTTTCAACCCAAATTAGGCTTGGATAGGTGGCATCTGATACAGGAGATTTTGGAGGAGAGGCATATATACACTACAGTATAGTGTAAACATAACTTTATGGGCACTAGGAAAATGAAAATTCATGTGACTTTTTTATGGCAATATTCAATTTCTTGTGCGGGTGTGGAACTAAATCCACAATATCTTCAAGCTGTGCCTGTATTTGAAGGAATGGTTTCTTGAATACCATGTGTCTTATGGTCTTCACACCTCTGAATACACTGCAAAGTCTTCTTGGAGCTCAGGACACCACTATCCAGTGTACTGTGGGTTCATGTTCATATAAATGAAAGTAAAAGTAATAGAAGTTGGGAGTCTTGAAAATCAGTTTAGTTTTCTGCTATCCATACCATCCAACTGTCTCTAGAAGGTGGGTAAATTAAATAGATAATTAGTACCTGAGCATCAATATGTATGTAAATTTCTCTTGCTTCCCTTTTCATCATCAGTATCCTATAATCTCATATACTTTGAGAATTATATTAAACATCACAAAGTTGAGGGCCTCCCCTCATGGCACAGCGGTTGAGCCCTGGGCTGCAAGAACTGCCCACAGCCTCTGCAGTGCCGGTTTGGTCTCCGGCTGCGGGAGAGGGTCCCACAAAAGGAAAAAAAAATTACAAAGTTGAAACAGATAAATGCTTCAATTTAATTGTAATTAATAGTGTCCCATATTAAACTGTATCCATGCAAGGAATATATTGTGTATGGGGGAAAAAAAGAAGAGACCATAAATTAGGTGTTTTTAAGGTTGTAAATGATAGTTATAATTTTTCCATGTTACTTTTTGATATAGATGCATCCATAGGATGGAAGGGTATTCAAAAGGTCAGTGCTCAGATTTTAAGCAGAATTGACTCTTAATAAGATTATGTGGGGAGGAAAAAGAGATTCTATTATCTAGGAGTAAGATATAAGACCTTTGTCCACAAGATATGATGAGATTTTCAAGGACAGGTAGTTTATCCAGAATCCTTTTAAGAGGCCTCTTTAGTCAGTGTAATAGTAAGATACAAATAACACCTGTGGGATGGTAAGCACTGTTAAGATTTCAGTTTTGTGCTCTGTCATTTTTGTGTTATTTTAATTGGTAAGTTCTCTTATGAGATAAATTTAGAATTAATTTAAGCTCTAACTTATCAATATACTAATAAAAATATATCTATCTTCCAGACAAAGATGTTTTCAAATTGAAAGAAAAAATATTTTATAATAGTAGATTTGATCTTATTATCAGTGGTAATACTTTAATGGAAGCAAAAACATTGAAGATTTTGTGTTATTTTTAGTGAGTTAGTATAAGGCTTTATAATGCTATATATTAGGAGCATATGGTCATACCTCTTCAGATATATGTTTACCACACTATACCCTCTACCAAAGCACTGAATATCTGCCACCAATTCATTGGACTTGTTTTGAACTAATTTTTAACTTAAAAAATTAAAGATGTTGCAAAAAATGCTAAAGTTTCCAGATACCCTCACCAAGATTCCCTGAATATCATCTTACTACATTGTTGCAACTAGAAAATTAACAATAGTATGATGCTATTGACCTATAGATATGAAATTTCATCAGCTTTTTTTTGAGTAACATCATTTTTCTTTTGAAAAATTCCACACTACACATGGTTGTTATTTTTCCTTATTCTTCTCCAGTCTATGAGAACTCCTCAATCTTTCTCTTTTCATGAACTTCACATTTCTGAGGAGTGTTGGGGATTATTTTTGTAGATATTCTTTAATTTGGGGATGTCATATGTTTTCCCATTATTGAATCAGGTTATGTAATTCTGGCAAGAATGTTACATAGGTGCCTCAGGGGGTGTGTGTCTGGGGTTCATGATAGTGAAATCAGTCTTTTTCCTGTGATGTTGATAGGGATCACTTAGTGCAGATGGTGTCTGCTGGTTTTCTCCATTGTAAGTTACCCATTTCCCCTTTTTTGTTAAAAAATCTTGGAGGAGATTCTTTGAGACATTGTAAATCCTATTTGTCTTCAAATTTTGCCCACTAATTTTATTTTTTAAAGATTTATTTATTTGTTTGTTTGTTTGTTTATGCATAGAAGAGCTGGGGTGTAGGCCAGAGGTGCTGGGGATAAGAGGATTCACCAGAGACAGAATGGGGAGCAGAGCAGGCAGATCTACTGAAATATACTGCTGAGGGAAGAAGCCTAATTTTCTGGGCAGATTTCTTAAGTTGGAATATGTCTAATATTTTGACATAATGAACAGCAGAAAAAATATAAACCACATAGTTATAGAAAGGAGCCAAGGCATATACTAAATGAGTAAAATTACAAACTTATTTAATAGAGTATGTTATTTGAAAAATCTTTCTGGAAAGTCCCCTTGAAATATGCTTTTTTTTTTTTTCCCTTTTATACAGCCAATAGGCCTCAAAATAATTTCCATGCAAATTAAATTTGAGCTTTCTTGCGTGTTTACCCCTTGTGATATTGTGTCTAAAATTATTTTTGAGGGGAATTTCTGGTTTTGAGGAATCTGTTCAAAGTTGGAGAATGTTTGGTATATAATGAAAAATATGCATCTCCATATCACATTACCACTCTTCTTGAAAATATTTTATATCATTAAGTTGAACATGTTTGCTTAAATCTCAACTATAATAAGAAATGTATGACTTTTCAAATTCAGAGTTACATTCCTTATTTGGAGACATTATGTTAAGATTTATTCCTAATATACAGAGTCCTTATCTATTAGATTTCCAGGTATAAAAATGAGGGTTCAAGGAGGTAATAATATATAAACACTTATTCTGAGTCTCTTTATAAGGGACGCATATTTTTGTTCAATTTATGTTTCACATTTGAAATATGACATTCATGTTATAATAAGGTATAAAATAAAGGATTGTGGGATCATGCTAATTTTACAAAGAAAGTATTTTATTTTCTGATTCAAGAGTATGTCTCACTGAGATACAGTGACATATTATTTTGGTAACTGGTTATTTAAATGGGCAATATTCCCCCCTGAAACACATTATCAGGTAGAAATGTTACCTGTTTTTATTTTCAGCATATAGATATATCATATTAAATTATTTGGGAAAGACAGCAACATGGCAAATGATAGTGCCAAAGATCACTTTTTTATGACATTATTCATTTTTAACCTTTACTCAGACATATATTTATATTTACATACACATATATTTTAGTCAATAAATTTTACAATAAATAATTATTTGGCAGTGCCAAGAGTTGGGTAGTAACTATAACAACAACATCCATATTTTAATAATAAGGACAGAACAGTAAATTTTTCAAGCTAACACAGCTTTTGAAGCTTTTTTTTTTAAATTGGAATCTTGTAATATCCAGTGCATTTTACACCAGGATAAAATGCCGGTTTGTGCATTTTATTTTATATTGAAAGAAACATTGCTCAAGAAGCATACTGTAAAGATAACTTGATTTAGTTAAAGTTAGATAATATTAATCCTAACACAATATATTATTTTTAAAGCAGTCAAAATAGCTATACTTAAGTATAGCAAAATCTTTTATTGTGAATATGATTTAAAGTTTTATTTAGAAAGATTAAAATTTATGACATTAGCAAATACATATAAATTTCATTCACTTTTATTTATGATAAACTCTGCTTTCTATTCAGCAAACTATTCCTATAGTATTTTAATACATACTATTCTTCTGTATTCATGGTTGATGTTTTATTTAAATCATTACCTATATATAAACATTGATGTTTTCAAAGTTTTTTTTTCTCTTTTCTTAATAATAAATATTATGATGATTATCTATATAACTCATTACTAGCAGAGTTTACAGTATAAGTTTAGATACAGCATATTCTAGTGAAATGACTTACAATTTTTTAAGATTTTTCCATTAATCTTCTTTGACTCATAGACATTCTTTCAGCTGAAGAAAGCAGCAGATAGATTCTTCCTACATCCTCCACTTGAAATATCTGGTCATCCAACTAACTTTCTTTATTTCATTTGGAAAGTCATGGTTCTCAGATCCATCTATATCATGACTGTTATCTTCTAAGACTCTTCCACATTTGTTAGAGTCCTTTCAAAAACTGAAACCAAGCCCTGAATATAAGAATACAGACAAATGTAAGTCAAGGCCTATTGAGAATTACTTCTTAGTCACTATTATGTGTAGGATTTGGTTACCAGAAACATAGAGTTTCATTATGAATATTTTGAGTAATGGAAAGAAGTGACTACTATAAAAATACAGGATGAAGCAGAATCTCACAGCATCCAAGAATAGAAAACACAGAATGTTTCAGTCATGCAGATAGACCTAGAATATCAATATGATACAAAGAAACTCTGGTGATTTTAGCAGTAAAAATTTATGGATTGTTATCTCTGATTCACAGTTCACTTTGGTTACTTTTGCCCCATTTTGAAATGGGTGGAAGTTATCAATGAAAAAATAATTATGAAAATACACACATAGATCTTGATTCATTTAAAGTTGGTATAACCAGAGGGCCCAAATATTGTTAGCCTATTATGACAAAATTATATCATTGTCATTTATTATTCATACTTACTATAATTCCAAGTCTTAAACAGTTCAGAATATCAGAAGGTCCAAACTCCTCTAAGATTCCGGACCTTAGAAATCATCCAGGACAATTAGAATTGCTTATTTTGATGTTATCTTCATCTTCTTATTGTTTGCAATCACCAAAAGTTTCCAAGGACTATTTTTTGAAGAGCATCTTAACTGCTCAACTTCAGGTACTCCCTCTTCCAGTCACACCTCCCTACCAGGCACTTAACATAAGAAATAGCCTCACTTACCATGGCCCTCAAGGAAAGAGCAAGACAAAATCATTCCTATCAACCTCCAGGTTGATGAATCTCAATGTCTGAAGCTCAAGACTCCATTGCTACTAGAATTAAAAGTAAGTAAAATCTATTCTCCAGTGTCACATTTATTTAAGGATATGAAATAAAAGAATAGAAGAAAAATCCATAAAACAACTGCCCAACCCCCAGGTGATAATAATTCTAGGTGGTCAGGTTTTCCATGCTTTACCTCTTTCTCTTTTGTTTACAAACAACCCTTTTGTCTAAAGCATGTCCTCAACATCAGAGTCACAATTGGGATATTCTAGTATTAGTCCAACTTTATTTCTGGAAATTCTATTATAATGGTGAGCATTTTCCCACATTATGGATCTACATTTTGTCTCTCAAAGAGTGAAGATGTGGGAGTGAAAAAAGTGAAACATAACCCTTGTTTCAAAGAACATGCATTTAGTTGTGGGTAGACAGTAAATGCACAAACATGCATGGGAATGTCAGATAGGGAAAAATGATATGAAGTGAAACTGTAATTTCCAGCAAGTCTTTGCTGAGAAGGTATGATTTGAGCATATACTTGAATGACAAGAATTATATAACCTTGTAAAGATTTCTGAGAAAGGCCTTTCACAAGAGAGAGAATAGCAAATAAAAAGCTCAGAAGGCCAGAACATACTTGGCTTATTCTAATTGGTGTGGGGAAGAGTAGAGGGGATTTCATTCCAGAAAAACTGAAGACTTTATTCTCTATAGACAGATGAAGAATTGAACAGAAATTTTATAATCTGGTTTATGTTTTGAAAGGATAACTTGATATTGTGTGAAAAGTGAACTATCTGTAGGCAAAAAGACTTAATGGGTTATTTTATGTAGGGTTGGGTCTGGATAATCATCTTTGGCATACCACAGTCAGCATTGTTATTTTCCACTGTCAAGAACTGCATTGCTAATTTTAGCCAGCCTCCATGCAAATTAATGTAACCAGTGTAGGGAAGGAAAAATAATTTTCCTTTTATCTTTCCGGATTCTTCCCTTTTACCCTCCTTGTAATAAAAGACAGTTAACAGAAGAAAGATCAACAACTTTAATTATGCACATACAGTAGTTCCACTAGATAAGAAATCCAAAAGACAGATGATTGAGACTATGTACCATCCTGAGCTAAGGAATGGTATTAGTATTTTAGGTCTTCAAAAGGGGAAGTGAATTTACAGGAGGAAGAAAAATTTGGTAAACAAAGGTTGCCCTGCAATGTAAGTAAGTCTCTCAGGTGAAAGTATTGTCAATGGTAATTGTTCTCTTTCTCTTAAAAGTTCCCTTTATCATGCAAATCTTCCTTATAAAAAGATAACTTCAGTTTTCAGATTATCTTCTATGTCTGGTTTTCTCAGTTTACTTAGTTCAAAATAATCCTTATTCCAAACAGGCAATTTTTTTTAAAGAGGCATGTTTTAGATTGGTATATTTTGCTATCCTTCACTAGCCACAAACGAAGCAGTGTAAAATCATAGTGAAATAGTGCAAATTTATCCATCATACTGAAAGCATATTCCATACCCATTGTTATTGCCAGTGGGTAAAAATATTTTTCTGAATTGCTTATGTAAAAGAATAAATATAGCCAAAATTTTCAGGTTTTTATTTTGAATCATTTATTTACTCAATATAGCCACCAATGATTGTTCTTACTATTCAAATCACTCAGCTAGTACATGAATTTGATGGATTTTTCAAGATATACAAATAAAGAGAATAGTAGTAAGTGTTTTTGAATTGTTCAATGTCATCCAGAGAATAAAGGTCACAGGAAGTATTGTTACAAGTTACCCCCAGAGGAAACTTCAGGGATGACCTAGTCCTCACCTACACAATAGGACCCAAAAACAGGCATGTAAAGAGAACTTTAAGTGAAAAGGTTTGTTTCAAGGGGAGTTATATGAGAAGAGAGTGTGTGTGTATTAATTTCAACAGGTAGTTAGATACCATCTATCCTGTTAGCAAACAGTTCCAGGGTACAAGTCAGGCTGTAGAAGCAAGTTAGCAGGCCCACCTGCTGTCTGTGTTATATAGGTTGACCTTATCATTCAGCTATACCCTTATTTCCCGGCAGCTGCCCTGCTTGGGAAGTTTAGTACACGGCATACTGAAATTTGTAATCCAAGTTGACTGCATATAAGGGGGAGCAGGGAAGAGAGTGCCTTTTCTATGTTCCTCCCTGTTTCACAGAGTTGTAACCATAACTATCAAATCATGCATGTGTGTAGTTCTAAACCATATTTTCTTGCCTACCATAGTGATTCTCAACCAGCCATGGAGACTATACACTTGACTGACAATAGCATGTATAAAGGATAAGATTTAATAAGACATAAGTCTTTCTCTGAAGAGTCTCGTATTGTAAACAAGTAGACATACATTTAAATTTAATTTTTATAGGATCACAATGTTATAATTGACCACAGAACATTGCAGTAAACCACTCTAACTCTTGGGGTCAACCAGAGTTTCCACAATGGTTGGAAAGTATCATTTGAGATGAGTCTGAAATATGTATATGGATCCATTATGCAGACAATGGGAATAGAGGTGAGTGTAGCAATAGAGGTGAGGATTCCAGCAGGGGAACATAAATTGAGGGAAAATGCAAAAATACATAGGGATGTTTGGAAATCATTTTGGAAAATTATAAACACTAACAACTGTATATTAACCTATTAGCAGGGATAATGGGAATCAAAGGATGACACAGACAAAACATAGTTCAGACACATATTTAACTGTGTTAAAAGATGAATATATAATACAGGTGCATTTAGTTAGAAAGTTTAAATAGTTATCTGAACTGAGTATACTGTAGTTCTTCATCCCTTCTCCCTCCTCTTCTTGCCCCGCTTCCTTTTTTCTAATGAAAGGTAATATCAGTTTTCATTGAATAAACTGTTATTTTTCTAAACTTCCCAGCAAGCACTTATTTGAAGCTGTCTTATTTTTGTCAGCTAATTCTCCCCTCTCACTGTCATTCTCTCTTATATCATCACAGAAATACTAGTTCACGGGCAACACAGTCAAGCCATCAACTTAGAAATTAAATTACCTGCCATTCTCAAGTTTTTCTTCTTATAACCCTAAACTGCTCCCTCAGCTCTCAATGAGGCAAGCCTCTCAATATAACAATGGGTGGAAAGAGTTCAGGGCCATATCTGTCAGTTCAAGGTCACAAAGGCTTCAAAGCAAAATTCTGGGCTTTGTTCTGCAATGCTCTCCATCCAACCTTCACTGACCTCCAAATTTCCTGCTTGAGAAAAAAAAGTCTTGTGGAAAGCAGGCAAAGAGATTTCTAGTTCAATCACCGCCATAGAAAGTTGGTTTTTACATAGGACTTTAGACAATTTGCAGAGATGATCCTGTATGGAAGAGCTGCTAATAGGCTAGCAAAATGCTATAAGCAAACATACCCACTTCTGATTGTCCAGGTGTAGGGGCGTTCCTGATTTGCAATGTAAAATTGCAAAGTAAAGTGTAATGGTTTCTATATAATTATAAATAATAGACTCCATCTGATTTGTAGATATTTCTCTTTTCACAAAAATTTAATTATTTTGCTCTGCAAATAAATGGCCTTTTGGTTATGTTTGTCCATTTTTCCCCCACACTATCCCTGAAAAAATGAAAATTGACTGTAATTCATTATTCCTGGAACATGGAGCACTAGGGGCAGTAATAGATCTGGTGATGGAAATTAAGCAGACACCAATGTGTGAATGACCTTTATACCATACTAAAGAACTTGGCAGGGGGAAATCATTGAAGAGTTTTAAGAGGCAGGATGATATGCTCTGATTAGCATTTTGGAAAGATGGCTCTAGTGTTTCCTTAGCAATGAATGTCAGGAGAATAAGTGATAAGACCCTGAGTTGAGCAGTTTCAGTGAGAAGAGAGAGAAAATAAAATGTTCCTGAAATAAGAAGAGTGAGGGATTAGTTTGCTCAGATTGAACAGTCTCTGCAGGTAGTGAGGGAAAAAACAGTAACTGAAAGTGACTTTAGTCAATTCAGGCTGCTATAACAAAAATATTATGGACTGGGTGGCTTTCACAGCAAGCTTTTATTTCTCAAAGTTCTAGAGACTGGGAAGTCCAAGATCACGGGACTGGGAGAATCAGCTTCCAGTTTCACAGACAGCTGTTTTCTTTCCATTACATGGTAATAGGGTGAGAGAGTTCTCTGGGGCTATTTTTTATAAGGGTACTAATTCTATTCAGGAGGATTCTACCTTAAAAACTAATCCACTAGTGTGTAGGGTTTGAAAATAGGAATTTAGGCTGACACAAGAATGTAATTCACAAAAGAAGTCAGTTGGGAAAGAAGCTTATGTGGAAAAAATAAAATGGATCATATTTTGGTAATGTCAAGTTTGAGGTAACTGTTAGGCCCAGGAAGAAATATGTACATCTACTTGGATATGTGAGTAAAGATTAAGAGGATCTTTAATCAAAAGATAGAGAGTTTGGAGCTAGTAGGGTGATAGGTAGTTTATAGATTCACAAGTAAGAATGCTTACATTTCTCCCCCTCCACAAATTTCCAGTAGACAAAATCAACTCTTTTGCCTATATATTTTGCTATTTATTCAATATTTATGGATTTTTTTCAAGTTGTAGATATCATTTTTGACTTAATCCTATGGGAGCTGGAAATAGTATACTCTTGGGTCCTCTCTGCAAAATGCATTGGTCCTGAAATTCTCTCACATCCTATAGACAGCTTCTCTCTCGATTTGCAACTGCCATCCTTCTGTGTCTACTCATCATTAAATCTTCTTTGTTTCATAGATTCTATATTATAGAAAAAAATGTATTTCCCAGTTTATTTTCATCTTTCAAATAAAGTTCAGCTTCCAGTGGTTTTCTGAGAAAGGGTGCTGATAATGTAAACTTATCAGTACAATGTCTGAAATTTCTTATTCTACTCTAATATTTGATTGGTTGATGATTAGTCACTCTGAACTGCTGTAACAAATTACATAACCAACAAATATTTAATTTTCACTATTCCAGAGCCTGGAAAGTCCAGAATCAAAGTGTCAGCAGGGCCAATATCTAGTGAGGGCCTAACTTCTGACTTGTAAATGACGAATCTGACTATATTCTCTCAGTGGAGAGCAGAGGAAGAAAGGGTTAATACATTGGTTATTAGGCCACAAATCCCATTATGGACAATCTGCCTTCATGACCTAATTACATTCCAAAGACCCTACTCCCTAATCCATCCCACTGAGGATTAAGGTTTATGCAGGTTCATCTTGGGAAGCTACAGACATTTAGTCCTTAACAGTTGAGAATGGCTATTAAGATTGTAAATGCTTGTGCATTGGCACTTCTAAGGCTTGGTTGTCTTCTCAGTTTTAATTTTGCAATTGAAAAGTCCTATGCTAGTCTATTATATCCTTTGATTCTTAATTTTTCTCTTAAAAATACTCTTTCCCTTCAGTTCTGGAAAATGTTATTTTTAAATGTTTTTTCATTACTTCTCAATTATCTCTTTCTTAATTCATATAGCTTAGATGGTAAAAATTCATTATCTTCCCTTTTTTCTTTCTTTTGGAGAATTTTCCAACTTAAACTTTGTGTAAAAAAATATTTCAGCTATAATAGCTTTATTGTCCATGTATTCAGTTTTTGTTTCTCTAATTTATTCATTTCTTATAAACTTCTGCTCCTGCTCCAAAAATGTAATATATTTTAACTCTGAGGATATTAATTTGTTTTCATTTTGCTCATGTTTGTATTCTATTTCTCTTACGGCTTTTGCTTGCTCTGAGAATTTTCCCTGTTTAATTCATTTTGTTCCTGGCTGCCATGTAGTCTTTCTTCAATTATCTGCTATTTCTTGACAGAGAGTTAACAATGCGCTTCTGCTATGTGACCTTAGTAAGGTGGCCTTCTAACCTTTCTGTTCATCTTTTTTTTTTTTTTAAAGATTTATTTTTATTTATTTATGCATACTGGAATTGGGAAGAAAGCCAGAGGTGTGTGTGTTGGGGGAAAGGAGAAGAAATCACCAGAGACAGAGTAGGGAGCAGAACAGGCAAAATACACTGAAATACACTGCTGATGGGAGCAGTGGACAAGACAGGAGAGGTCTGCTGTGCCATATGGGTTAGCCACTTAGCCATAGATCAGGCCTTTGTGCAGTGGCTGGTGATAGCTTGATAGCACTGAGACATTAACCCCTGCACCACTAGGAGGCCCCCTCCTCATCTTTAAATAAAAAGGTGGTTTAACAATTTACATTTCATTCAAGATGATTAAATGAGTTAATCATACTCACTTTCATCTTTGGTTATTCAGAGTTTTTGTCATCCCAAAAGAAGTTTAGTAATGTTTTTTCTAATTCTTTGAAGAATGTATTGAAATTTTAATAGAGGTTGTGTTGAACCTATATAGCCAAATATGGAAACAACCTTAAGACCCCAAATAGATAATTGGATCAGTGATATGTGGTATATATACAAACTGGATTACTACTTGGCTATAAATAAAAAGATAAATTCTTTCAATTTTCAACAGTATGGATGGAACTGTGGTGCATTATACTAAGCAATATAAGTCAGAAGAAAAGAGACAAGTAATGGATGATGTCACTTATAGAAAAAGAAAACAAAGGGCCTGACAAAAGCCAATCCAATAAGATACACTAAAAATGTGACTGTAGAACTAAGGTTACTGAGGGTCCGGGGAGAGGAGAAAAGGAAGTATGAAAGGAGCACAATGGACTGTGTTTGGATGGTGGGTGATCCTATACCTCTAAATCACAAATAATGTAAGCCAATGCTCTTGCAATTGAATTAAACAACAAAAGTTTTATTGGTCTTTAGCTTAATAGTATTTGCATTTAGGGTATTACTGCTAACTTCCCAATTATAATACAGAAATAAATAGAGTTAAAAATAGACAATCTCCAAATATGTTCATAGTTTGGTGTACTAGGTGTTAGGATTTCAAAAAATGAATTTTGGGAGATACAGCTTAGCCCATAAAGGTAGAGCCATTTATAATTACATACAATTTAAGGCAGCTATTTGAAAATGTTGGTAAATTCTGAAGATTCTAGACTATTCATATCAATAACTATGTGAGGAAAAAATTGAGAAACAAATATGATTTAAAATAATGATTATGCAACCAAGTATTAAGTTCTTGTTGAAATAAGGGCAATATTTAAAAAGATTTTTTTAAGATCATATCAATAGGGAATGGAAGGGAAGACTTTATTTAAATGTTTTCTAAGTTATGAATTATCATGGGTGGATATTTTTAGGTTTATTTACTTCCCACTCATTTCACAGGTATGTAAGGAATATTTTTATCAGGTTCAGTTCAAATGAAAGCAAAACACTGTGAACAATACAAAGAAGTAGAAGATGGGATCCTTTAACAGGAACTTCCATCTCTGGCTAAAGAGTGAGAAGTAGTACTGAAAAATTAAAAGAAAATGCAACAATTAAATATAAAACCTTTTGATTACTTGTAGAAACTATAGAATCAGTAGAAGGAATAATAAATATAGGTATAAGCTAGACTAAAATATTTTACTGAAGATGGGGTACATATTTACAATGAAATGTGTGTACAGTGGATTTATACAAAGGTGGGGAACAAACAAAATAGAAAATGAAACTGAATTATGCCCATTTTATGAACAGCACTAATAGTAGTCTTCAATTATTTTTCCTATTTTCTGGAATACACCCTCTTAGGAAATTACAAGTGTGCAATATGCTATTAATATTTAACTATAATTACAATGCTGTGCAGTGACTCTCTAAAATTTATTCTTTAATGCATTGGAAATTTTTGTCTCTTCAACTGTAACTCCCTATTTCCTACTGTAACTCCCTATTTCCTACTCTCCCACCTAGTTCCTAATCGCCTCAATTATACTCTCTATTTCTATGATTTTTGACTATTTAGTTACCTTATATATGTGAAATCCTGTAGTGTTTGTCCTTCTGTGACTGGTTCTTTCTGTATCACATTTCATCCATAGTGTTACATATGGCAATAGTCCCTTTTTTTTTCCTAAAGAAATCATTTTGTTGGAGAAATTTCAGGTTCACAGCAAATTTGAGAGGAAAATACACAGATACATCCTACTTATCTCCTGTCCCCATACATGCTTATCCTCCCCATCATCAACATTCCCCACCTATCCTATCTGCCTGCCTATCTATCTATCTATCTATCTATCTATCTATCTATCTATCTATCTATCTATCTAGTCACATGAAAGGTTTTTCAAAGTGTTTTACGTTATTAAATTTTCTGCTGTGTAAATGACCAGTGTTTGATTTTATCATTCTGAATACAGTGCTGCATTTAATTCTCTCAAGTTCTTTCCATTTTGTTGACAGTGACTACAGTTTATCCTTTCTTATGGCTATATCATACTCCATGGTGTGGATGTACCACATCTTCTTGATCCAATCAGACACTGATGCACATTTTAGCTGTGTCTCTGTAAATCATGTATATGGCGCTGCTATGAACATTGTAGAACACGTGGGTTTTTGTGTTGATGGTTTCATATTCTTTGGACAGATGTCCAAGACTGGGATTGCAGGGTCGCAGAGTATTTCCATTTTTAAACTCTTAATGTAAATCCAGGTTTCTTTCCAACATGATGTCACCAGTTCACATTTTCACCAACAATGAAATAAGTTTCCTTTTCCTACATATCCCATTTAGTAGGATGTCTCCTTAATCTTGTATTTTCTTTTGCTGTATAGGAGCTTTTGAACTTTTGTTTATAGTTGATATTAATCTCATTGCCATAGAGTTACACATGGTAACTTTTGTATATGATATATAGTCATCCATCTTTACAATTATCTTTTATGCAGGTTTAAATATTAAATATTTACATATTAAAATTTTTAATAAAAATATAACTTCAAAAAATAAAATAAAATCACATTCTACATTGCAAATTTATGTTTGTTTTACCATTTTCCTATTTCCAAACATGTACCATCTTAGATTTTTTTTTATATATCCCTCATTTTCTTGTTTATTTTATGTGTTCTTATACGGTTGTATGTGTGCATGTCCTGTGTTTTCATCATAGTGATTTGGTGAAAGATACAGAAGTGGAAACACATGTACTCAGTCCCCTATACATACTGTGATTTATTCCTTTAAAATAACATCTATAGTCTCTACTCCTTCCCCAATCTCCATTGAAAACCTCTTATGTCATATAAATTCATTGTTGTAAATAAAACATGTGTATATGGGCTAATCAACTTCATCATCATAATGTAGTTTCCATATCAATTTGTCAAGAGCAAAGACTAAATTCCATCCCCTTATAGAAAGGGATACTATAGAAATGAGATTACTACTAGGGACTATGAAAATCAGTGCAAGTTTACTTCATAAATTGGGGCCACTATCAAATGGAAAATGATTTAGTAATCTAGTGGAAAATGATTTAGTAGTAATATTCTGAGGGTATTGCTAACACTGAGGGTATTGTTCAGGAGGGGAGCATTTATCTGCAATAATAGTAGTACTTACCTCATACAATAATTGTGCAGATTGAATGAATTACTTTGTGATGTTTAGAATTGTGCATTACACAAAATCAGATTCAGGTTGTGATGATTATTTTTGATGTAATATTGTTCTTTCAGTGCCTGAAACTAGGCTTTGATTCTCTCAAAATATCCTCAAATTTGAATGTGAATAACTGTACCTTAGAGGTACAGCTATGTTGTTGTTGTTGTTTTTTTTTTCATAGAATTAACTGATTCAGTTTCAATTGTCATTAATTGTTTTTGTTGAATAGTCTAAATTGTACAAAACCTATAAAATTATGTACTTTATTTTAAATAATTACATTATTTGATTTTTGAAAATGTATTCAGTATGGAGTCTTAGATAAAAACACAAATTTTAGAGACAGAAATACTAGTTATATAAATTTGATTAAGGTAGTTAATCTCTTACTCCATAGATGAGTAATCTCAGATTCTTCATCTAGGAAATAAGAATGATAATAGTTTCCTTAGCGTTTTGCTTTACCAATTTGAAATAATAATATAATAAATGTGCACTATTCACTAGAATGCTAGTTTCGTGGTGAGGACTGTTTTATCTGAAGCACACTGTGGAATATATGCAGCCAAATGAAAACTCAATGTGAGGTAACAATGGTCATTAATAATAATTTTAAGAAGGAGATATAAACTGTGCACAAAAAAAGATTACTATCACTGTAATAATCCAAAAATGAAGAGTATTTATGATTAAAAAGTTACCCTTTTTAAGGAAAAGTTAAAGAATAATAATATTTTTCATATTGTGATTTAGATTGTTGGATTTTTCATTTATTTACAAATATAGTATAATACTATCATTATGCTTAAAGTATGTAAATTATAAAATCTATATTCCTAATAACTTGAAATATTCCTCTTTATATCATATATTTTAAGGAAAAGCAAAATTTAAATAAAAATTCCCTAACTAGGAAGGGAGAATCAAAATTTAAATAATGAAATGTAACAATAGCTTTCCTTTTTAAAAGTAAAGGCTATTTTACCATCTCCCTTAAAAATAATTATGGAAATTAAAAAAAAGAAATCAGAAAGTATTATAATTTGAGATCAATTTATGATTATTTAATGAGATGATTATCTTTTTCATAAAGAAAATCCTTTCCATTTTTATAGATAAGAAATTGTGGTGGGCAGATCAAAGCTCAGCTCAGCTGGGAACCTGCAGCAAAAGAGATGGAAGAAACCCCACAGTCCTAAGAAATAAGACTTCTGGGGTTGTTCATATGAAAGTATATGATAAAGAAGCACAGCAAGGTAAGTCTCACTAATGAATTCATAGCACCTTTGGAATATACAGTGTTCTCATTTTTCATATTATTTTCTCAATTCAACAATTGAAAGTTCCTATTTTTGCTTCTAAATAAGTAAAAGAGAAATAATGCCATTAATACTGAAAAAGAAATACCTTTATCATAAGTGTAAAATGAGCTTTCAAAACATTAATAAAGCTTCCCCAGGAATCTTAATTTGTCAGGTCTTCAAAGAGGAGACTTATCCACTTCTTTATTCAAAAATATAACAATAAGATCTTTGTAAAATATATAGAGTATATAATTGACCCCAGGAACTAAATGAACTAAGGGACTTCAAATGGACTATATCAATATATGAATTTCATATCCAAAAGTAGTACATTATTTGGATCTAAACATTTTGCTTTTTTTTTTGTTTTTGCTTGTCCAAATGGTGTGCAGTGAAATGGAGTGAGAGAACTAACAGATGGTTTACATAGGTGGACTTGTCACATTGCCCAAATGGCAATTAGATTAGAGATGCCAGCCAGTACAGCCCCACACCTGCTAGTCCTTTCTTAGTTTTTGCTTTATGATCCATGGCATTAACAGAATTCCCTTCCTAGAGAAATATATTTTTTTTTCTGTTATACTTTCCTACTTTAGTTTCTCCCACGAAAGTCTTTTGCTTCTTATACCTTTGTTTTTTTTTTAAATTAGGAAAAAAATTACAGAAGATTTAAAGGGATTTTTATCACAGGATTTTGAGCCTATAGGCTAAATCAAAGAGGAATTGAGGATAAGAAGAGTGAACTAAGAGGATTAATAATTCTGAATAGAGTTGACAACCCTCAAGCAGGCAAAATTTACTAGAGATATTAATACAGAGTCACTCCTGCCCAACAGAAGACAAAATAAAGATCAGATTCATGGTTGTCTTCTTTATAGAACATGGGACAACTTTTAGTCTGAAATTTCTTGCCAGGAACAACAGAAAAAAAAAGTATATATATATAGATATATATATATATCTATATATATAGATATATAGAAATATATAGATATATATCTATATATAAATAATATTTTCAAGAGAAAAGGATTGCTTATTGGGTTCTTTTCATTCTTGAAAAGATATCAACACCCAAATTGTAATGCAAACATGTGTATTCTGATACATATATATTCTTTTTTTGGTCGTTGTTTATTCTAACAATGAACAGGGATGGGCCTCCCTGGTGGTACAAGGGGTTAAGATGCAACCTGTGAAGCTATTCACAGCCACTGAAGCACAAATTTGATCCCTAGCCGTCCAGAGAGCAACACACATGGTGCAGCAGACCTCTCCTGTCTTGCCCACTGCTCCCCTCAACAGTGTATTTCAGTCAATCTTCCTGTTCTGCTCCCCACGCTGTCTCTGGTGAATCCTCTCAGCCGCTGTGTCTCTGGCCTGTACCCCAGTTCTTGTATGCATAAATAAGTAATCTTAAAAAAAAGAACAGGGGTATTTTCACTGGCAATTCAGTAATATAACATTTTTATATAATTTGGAAAAATAAAAAAAAATCACAGAACTTTCATAAATTTTAACACAACCAATTTGTTAAGTATAAAATCTTACAGTGATATTAAGTTTATCATCTACACTTAATGAGTTTATAGCTGGAAATGCACAACAGAATATACACACACAAATATTTCCAAACAAGGAATTTAATCTATCTATATTCACTTTTAAAAATATGAACATACATTTTATTGAAATTAATACATCAAAATTTTTTCTTGATATAATTCCAATAAAGTTTCTGGGAGGAAAAATCTTATATATCATATTTGACTCAGTTTGCTCATGTTGCAAAGAATTTCCCTCGTCTTTTAAGGATTTTATCTTGTAGGCGAGGTGTTGTATTTTTCACACTGTGGAAGTATTACCACTCTCAAGAACCTCTAACACTTAGAAACGGATCATGTAATATAACTAAGCTTAAAATGCAGTGAATATACTATTTTTACTAGAAGAATATGCTGATAAGAGCATCTGTATTAAAGACAGTCCCATTAACAGAATCACAGCAGGTAGCTTAAAAGCCTCATTAGTATGAAATATGAGCAATTTAGGACTATTTAAGGTATTAACATTACTACCTCTTTGGATTTCAAAGTACAATTAGCTATTTCATTTATCATTTTTGACATAGATCACTGGAGAGCAGAGACTTCTCGTTAGTCAAGTAGACTTTCTAGCTCCACACAGCTTTGAGATACGAGGTTTGAACATCAATAACATTACAAAGAGTAAGCCAAGATAGTAATTCTAACTTACTAGATAATCACTAAATTATTACTTTTAAAACTAGCTAATATTTTCCTATATCAATATATATTTAATAGGCATAGATCTTACTGAAAATAATGACTCTTTGAAAAAATTTTCTCTGCTCCATTATCAATGCATCCTATGCTAAACTAATAATGTATGCAATGTATATTGTTGCTATACAACATAACTGTAAATATAGGTTGATTTTGATATTAAAAAATAAAGGTAATACAATATGTATTACTATCAGTGAATTTATATTAAAAATGTGCAGTCTCAGATGCTTCTTTTTTACTTATTTGTGATACTATCAAATTTATATGAATTGACTCTCTTCCCTATTCTATTTTTCTTTACTTCTTCAATTCATTTGTTTTCTCTACCCTGCATTTTGTGTTTCTTCAAACCTTAAGTGTTAAGCATAAATTGTCAAACTGTTCCCTGCCTTTCAGTCTTCAATGGTAGTTAAATTAAATCTGCATTTAAATGAGTAACTTTATATATTACCATGGTGTTAATATGCATTCAAATTATTTATGTAACCAGAAGTTGGAAATTTTATTTTAGTATTATAAGTTTGACGATGGGGAATAAATCAATTAATCTTCATTAGTTTATACAGAAGATACAGGCAATCATTTAAAAAATTCAGGGCAATCAAATTCTAGGTTGAAGCTATGCATAAGATAAAATTCAGCATTGACTGAATTGGCTACTATAAGAAATTGACAGAACTCATGACAATTTCCATTGAACACTTAAATCCCATCAGACTATCTTGAATTCAGGAGATAAGAATTAATGAGTTGCACTGGTATTTTGAATTTTCCATAGAGGACTATTTTAAATAGCTTTCATCATGCTTTGTAATTCTCATTGGATTTTTTACACTTTATATCAATGCTTGAGCATCCAATAAATGACATTGCACATCCTAGAATAATAAAAATGGTGTAAAAATTAGATATTTAATGAACTTGCTGAGTAAGTTTGTAAATTACTTAACTTCATGATACTGGCTTTAATTAGCACATTGGGTATAGTAAATTGAATGGTGTATCTTTATAGAATGTCTACCTGTGATTACCTGACTAATATTTGTCATTGCTACTACACAGGAATAATTGGTATGTCAATTAGTTAGATGACTCTTATGAGTGTGTTTTAAAAAAAAATTGGCAGAATTATGGTGCTAGGAATGGCAACATTTATTTCTTGACTTAAATATATCTATATCTATATATTAAATATATATACCTCCTCTCTTTTAATCACATAATCTTTGAATTGAGCTAGTAATATAATCACAATTTATTTAATACATTGGATACATTATACTTGAAAAGAAAGTAACTGTAGAGTTAATGTGAAATTTAGAATTAAAAAAATTCTATTATTTCTGTGATCTTAAAGTGTTAGGGGCTTATGACCTATTTATGACAAATCAATTTCCTTTAGGTTTTCAATAATTGTGAAGTTTTCTTATGCAGCTTCATTTACTTAAATTAGTTACTTATTTTAAAATTTATTTATTAACATATAATTGACATAACAAGATTAAGATATACAGTATGATGAAATAATACATTAATACATTGTAATATAATTATCAGTGTAGCTTAGTTAATACCTCTATCATATCATATAATTATCATTTCCTTTTTGTGTTAGAAACAGTTAAGATCTAGTTTCTTAACAATTTTAAATTCACGGTTAAATCAATATGGGAAATTGACTAATATTATTTATAATCATTATACTCTGCACTAGCGCTCCAATTACTCTTTTGGAAAGACGGAATTCAGACATAATTTGCCACTTCAAATTATTCAGGAAAATGAACTATGATCCTAACCTGTATAAACCAACTACATTTAGAAATCAATATAAGCTTAAGTATTGACTCAACTTATTGATTGATACTCTTTAATTTTTAGTGAATTTTATGTGTCTTTTGTTTGTTTTCCTACCATGTAGGTAGTAATTCCTGCCAGCTAAATAATGGTGGATGCTCTCAGCTTTGTTTGCCAACATCAGAAAGTACAAGAACTTGCATGTGTACAGTGGGATATTATCTCCAAAAGAATCGCATGTCATGTCAAGGTATGGAATCTTAAAAAGCCTCGGTTTTGATGCATTTTCATTCTTTGATGAAAATTAGACTGTCAGTTAAGATTAGAAAGAGAAATAATATTGTTTGTAATTAGGACAATTGTACATGGGTAGTCTCACATATGTAGAATTTTTAATGTATCTGAAATAAAGTATCACTCTTCTTATGAAACTTACTAAAATTCTAGTTATTTTAGGAATTACTATTTAGTAACTATTTTGTAATAGCAGTTTATTATCAAACTTTTAATCAAATCTATTAATAGCTACCTTAACTTGAATGGGCAAATATTTTAGTAAAAATCAGTGGTTCATTGGCTATGGTTAATGGAATGTAATTTATGTTATTGTAATATGTACTTATTTTCAATTATTTAAGGGAAAATACAAGAGAGGAAATGAGATCTCAGTTTGTTTACATGAGGGAGAAAAGCACTTCAAAAGAATTGGAGCCTATGAAATATACATTTCTATTTTTATTATAGATTCTGTTTATTAGTCCCAAAGGACTTTGGTTCTAGATTAATCTTCCTATCCAGTGACCATAATTTTATTTTTAAAAAGTGCTTCAATTTTATAAGAATATTTGTTAACCTATCATGTATTGTATTTTAAATCAAATATTCATTTGGCACTTATGTACCAGAGAGTTTTCTATGCACCTTAACTACATTAATTCATTTAATCCTCATAATAATCTCATGAAGTAAATTTCTTATCATCCCCATATTAGAAGTGAGAAAACTGAGACACAGAGGTTAACTGGCTTGCACAAACCACACAGTTAAGAAATAGTAGAGACACATTGAGCCTCAGGTGGACCAGTTTAAGTTATGTACATATATAAATATTTTCTAAAATAATAGACTAATTTATAAACCTCAGCATGCATACTTCTGGTGTCACTTCTCAATACAGCACAGGTTAAGATATACTTTTGCTAGAAAAAACAAGATACTAGAAAAAAAAAATTAAGAATCTGGTATTCTTAATTCTAACTCTATTAGAAAAATAACAGTAATATATTAATCTAAAACCAACTTTATAATCACACTAAGCAAAGAGATGCTAGGCTTTTAGAGAAGATCAGATGATTTTTGGTTAAGAGACCAGGCAAGCTTTCAATAAATTTTTACCACAGTGTTTAGGACAATATGGTTTGCAGACTAGTAGCATCACCACTATCTGGGAACTTTTAAGAAATTCAATTTCCATGCTTTTTGGGTCGGGTCCAGTAATCTGTACTTTAATTACTTAATTAAATTGAAATACATTGATTTAAAACACTGTATGTTAATCAGACATAAAGGATCAAATTCTGATGTTTGAAAAACAGATGTACCTACCTTAAAATTTTTCAGAAGTATGATATATAATTAATATAAAGGGCTAAGATTAGTGTATGAATGAAATGAAGATACTTAAAAATAATGCTAATAGAACAATTTCAATATCATTTTGGGCTTTCCCTCCATCCCCAATTTAGGCATAGAGTCATTTCTGATGTACTCTGTTCATGAAGGAATCAGGGGAATACCTCTGGAACCAAGTGACAAAATGGATGCTTTGATGCCTATATCAGGAACTTCATTTGCTGTGGGAATAGATTTCCATGCAGGTAAGTAGCTTTTTATACATAATTTATGGATAATGTTTTTACTTGATTTATTAAACATGATAGAAATATAACCTTTCTGTCTGTACTCTGAGAGTCAAGATAAAGAATAAGAAGGCAAGTAAGAGATGAATTTTTAAGTTTATAATAAAACGTTCTAAATATATCTGTGAAAAAAGTCAAGTATGATTGTCCTATTATACATCTTTTGAATTTTAAGTGGATTGATTACCATGATTGGCATTTGATAACTTTATTTTTATTCCTTTCATATTTTATGTCTCTTTTACATTTATCCCATTATAATATAATGGTGTATGAAACATTTTGATTTATTTTATATTAAAATGATAATCTTATTTAAAATATTTTAGGATGTAATTATCTATTCTAACACAGGAAGTAGAAAATAAAATCCAAATAATGAAAATAATTATAAGTGCTAACTCCTTTTAAATTGCTTTCAAAGTTTATGTGTGTATCACTTTAGAGTCAGGTTTTACCTTGCCTTTTGTTATCATTAGCAATGAAGGAAAACATTGTATGCTAGCATTTTGCTGTGGCTAATATAAATATATGAATGGAAACTAATGGTAGAAACTGTCAAATTTATTACAGTAAACGAGTCTTTCATCCTAATTGGTAAAATCAGACATAATATAAACATTAGGTATGTTTTTCTAACTTTCAGATGTACTCTCCTGCACTTGGGGGTTTAAATTATTAAAACAAATTTCTCTATCAATTATCCAACTAAATCATGTACTTCCTGAGTTAATATTTTAGTGTTTACCATGTATGCACATTTCCCCATTATGTTTTTTGTATTGATAAAGACTTAATTTTATCTAATGTTAAAAGCAAATAGATCTTTTATTTATAATCTTAAAAAATAAGAATCCTTAGCATCAGCATGTGGGCTCTGGGTAGAAAGCTTATTTTTTTCCCCTGATCTAACACATTTTGTTTAACCATGTGATAATGAAATTCTTGGCTACAAATGCATAAATTATTGGTACTCTTCATAAACAGTTCAAAGATGACTTAAGTAAATTACTTTGCACCAAATATTTGGAATCAAAGAGAGAAAAACCTACATTTTTAAAAGGACCTTTTCCAAAAGTAAATGTAAATAAATGTAACTTGTTTCATTGAGCAATATGTTAATTTATCAACCCACAATGTGATTTTTGATCAAGAAGTCTGTCTGATCCAACCACATTATTCATGCAAGGTTCATTATCCTACCATGCCTCTTACTTACATGTATTCTTATTATTCTTTAGAATTTTATCATGTAGGATTTAATAAATATAAAACTAAGAATTATTGAATTTCTTAAAAAGGTTTCATACTTAGTATTTTTTACTAAGTACACATGAATACTTGTTTTAGCTGGTATTACATATTTGATTCTTTTATTAAAGACTTTATAATTATTTGAAAAATATTTTATAAATTAGTTACAAATATTAAAATAAGTCACTTGGTCTAAACGTCCTCAATAGATCATTAATAAATCCCTTGATTCTTGATGGTATACTAATTATTTGTATGCTTGAATTCACTCTCTAATATTTTTATCTTGGCCCTGAAGTGGTTAAGTTTTATTTAATATACCATCACCAGGGATAATTTTTTTTTCATAGAATAGTAATCTTCCTGTTTCTAAATTCTCAGTAATTATCATAATAAACTTTCTTTGCAGCAAAATAATGTTACATCAAAGGAATTACTGGTTATTAGTGTTATTAGTTGAAATTTTATCATCTCATATTGTGATTTCTATATTTGAAAATTACATTCCTTGAGAAAAATTACACTTAAAAAACATATTTTCCTACAGTTGAAATTGTGTCACCATGTGACATATAAAATCAGAATAATCAAGCATCTATTAAAATTCGTATTGTTAATCAGAAAGCAGCAATGAAAAACTTATTTTGAAATCAAAGAGATTTGAGACCCAGAGATCAGTAAAACTATGGGAAAGGCCAGACCTTTGGAGCATAGAACTGGGATACCAGCACCACCTCAAACTCTTACTAAATCTCTGTCCTTGAATAAGTTACTTAATTTTTATGAGACTCAGTTTCCTCACTTTTTAGGATATGAGAATACTTAAATCAATATATGCAAATTTTGGTGAATGCTTGATCTACATGAATGATCAGGAAATATCAACAGTATCTTATTGGAAAGTAATAATTGGTAGAAGTTATCACATATGAGGTATCTATCTGTCCATCTATCTATTCATCTATCTATCTATCTATCTGTCTATCTATCTATCTATTATCTTCTAGCTATCATCTTTACCAACATGCCCTGGAAGCTATATTTAAACTCCAAAACAGCAGAAATTTTGGTTTTTATTCTCTTGATTGATACTATATTTGTATTCAGCTATCTGCATAAAATAATGTTCTTTAACTTGTTGGGGACAGAAAGAATTATTTAGTAAATTTCTGTAGTGCAGCAGAACTTCATGATAATAATAATGATGATAATAAACAGTCAGAATAGATATTTGAAGATTAAATAGCATCACCAGCTATTTAAAGTCATTACATGTAAACCTAGCTGACAGCATTTAGACAATGAACCATCTGAAGCACTAATGATGATGGTATCAAGAGCTTTCACCCACTTCGACATATACCTTTGAGCTTCCATTTATTTGAATGTCTTATCCTTCACGAATTATGTTTTATGAAACTATATTAAGTTTGAGTTTATGTCAGCAACTTGATTTATAATATCTTTATGAACAATATGCAAGTTTTGTGACTCCACTTAATGAAGTATCTTTAAAGAAGAAATAACTATTTCTCCTGACAGAGATAAAGAAAACATTTTTCTTTTTTTTTTTTTAATGAAGAGGCATGTATTTATTTATTTATTTGTTTGTTTGTTTATACATGCACTGGGTACAGTCAGAAGCATGGGAGGGTGAGAGAATTCACCAGAGCCAGAGCGGGGAGCAGAGCAGGCAAAAGGACCGAAGTACACTGCTGAGGGGAGCAGCGGGCGGCAGGAGAGGTCTGTGCGCCATGTGGGACCCTCCTCTGGTGGCCGGGGAGCAGCCAGGGATCGAACTGGCGCCGCAGAGGCCGCGGGCAGCTTCAAAACCCAGCACTCAACCGCTGCGCCACCAGGGAGGCCCAAGAAAACATTTTTCAATGCAGCAACCTTTTTTATCCCCCCATAGGTCTTTTTGTTTTACCTGAGTATAGATTCTTCCTCTATTAGCTCTCTTTGCAATTATTCTGTTCCCTATTCTTTCATGAGCGGGATACACCTCAAACACATAATGCCTACATTAGAATAAATTAAAGGTAAAGATCAATCAAAGATAAAGGAGCAAGTATCCCCTTCCATAATAGGGTTTTGGCATATTTTGGGGTGGGTGCAGTAGCCCCTTAATTGTAGAATAAAGAGATGTTATGGAGGAGGATCATTTATTATGCATAATCCATAACTTAGGTATTATTATTTAATTACCACAATTTTACAGAGATAAATATATTCTTCACACCTGTACCTTTCATGAGTACTAACATACCTGAATCTTACTGGGTTTTAGTCCTAATGAATTAAAGTTTTCTATAGTGAAAGGAGTTCTTTCAACAGATGAAGCAATTCTGGATACTATCCATAGAAGAAAGAAGACCCTGTGGCTAGATTTAAAATGTTCAAAGCACTCTGATCACTTCACTGGAAAAGTCCCATTCCACTGGAAAAAAATATAAAGCTTTGAAAATCCCTGCCTGCTGGGTGATATTCCTCCTGATGAATGAATAATGCATTTGATGTTTTAAAATATATAATTGCACTAGGAGAAAAGTCTTCAAAACAAAGCCTATTGCCCCAGTTAGTAATGTGATCTTTATATAAGCAATGCTCTATTCAGTACCCCTGTCCCTACTTTGGTGGTATTTATGATTTTTTTCATAATAACCGCATAATAGGATATTATTCAAATAGAGAGGACATTCTACTCAGGGAATCATTATCTGAAAATTTTAAGATTATATTCTTTTTAAATTTGTTATCTCCTTTGTTCAAACTTGAATTATCCCACTCAATATTGATAATTGTTGATTGCTATTCACTTGGTATAGAACATCTCAGGTAATTTGCTGTGGGAGATAAAGATAAACAAAGAACAGTCTGTAAGGTAATGCATGTACAAACGCTCTATAGGGATTTAATTTTTAAAGAGAACATCAAAGGAACAAAATGTGAATGTCATTGCTTGGCACTCACTATAAGGACTATTCTAATACCCTTTTATACCATCAAAGAATAATCTGGCTATTGATACAATAAAACATTGATGCAACATGTCATTATACCTCTGTCAAAATCTACAGAATTTACAAGACCAAATGTAAAACCTCATATAAATTATAGATCCTACTATGAACTAAGGATGTGTCAGTGTAGGTTTATCAGTTTTAATGAATGTGCTGTTTTCATGTAGATCACTGATAATGGGGAGGCTCTGTGTGCCTGGAAGGTAAGGGTATATGGGAACTGCCTACTTAAGTTTCCTGTGAATCTGAAACTGTTCTAAAAAAATTAAGTCTATTAAAAAAAAAAAAGCTCTGAAGAAGAATATGTGACAAAATGTCATTTTTGCTGTTGAATGTTACCTACTTACATGAATCACTCCTTAATAGTCTCAGCACTTATAGATCTTTGAATGGTAAAAGAAATACTTGATACCACTTAATAGCATTCCCTCACATTATAGAAAAAGATCCTGGCACCCAGAGAGATCAAGAAATTGTATATTAATGGAGTATTACTATTCCAACTCTGAATTCTTTACAATATACCAACTTTCATTTGTAACCACTGAAACAAAATCTTATTTCCACCATTATTGGAATTACATGATAACACTACATTTCACTTCTGCACATTTGTGCTCATAGAATATTGAATTTCATTTTGACTTATGTACTGACTCATGTGACTTTAAACCCATTTAATAATTGAAGCAGGTGGCACTCAAATGAGAGTTTCTTTTTTTGTATATTTGGAGGCCTGGAAAATAGCTATTTACAATTTGTTCTAGTAACCACTTTGTCACCAACCAAGGCACAGAAGAATTATAGAAAGAATTCATTCTATGTCAGTAACAGCAATAGCTTAAGAAATATAATACTGTTGCTTTGGGACATATTTTCAATTTTGTGAAAACCATTTCCTTAGCTACAAAGTGAATTCTTAGGACTGGTTCAATTTCTTATTGTTTTTGTGACAGTGAACCAATACTACTTGTGTTGTCATTTCAAACTTGCTGCAAGACTATATTTTCAAATCATGTGAAAAACTTGTAGGTTTTTGTAGCTGGTCAAGTCCAGTAAATCCTTCAAATATAAAGAGCTAACTACCATAACAAAATAAAAACTTTCTATGATATTTGTGTCACAAATATCATAAACAACATAGAGTAAGTTTGTATACATTATAACCTATTGGAATCAACTCATAAATCTTTTGTTTTGAATAATTTCTAAACATAAAACATAAGAAAAACAAGTTTCTATTGGGCATTTGAAATTTCCAATAGCTTACTAGAAATCTTATTCCCCAGTTAGATGCATGTTTCTCTTTTGCTGCACAGGATTCTATTCAGCGGAGCTACATTCATATCTGATACTCTGATTCAGTCTTTATTTACTCTTCTTATCAAATCTGAGTTACTGAGAAATCTATTCTCAGAAGACCTACTTGCACTAATTAACAGTAAATTATTAATAGCTAATAAGAGATTGACATGTTAACTAACTGTGTTTGAGCAAAACAAAACATCTTAACCCAATAGCATAGATTAAAGTAACACTAAAGATATGTATAAAATAATTTTTTGGGTAGCTCAATTTTGGGGGACTTTTTTTTAAATACTCTGCTCTTAGACAACAGATTGATTGATACTTATTTATTCCCAGGAACTCAGCCCTTGAAGTTGCTGACAGGTCTAAAATAAAGTAGAAATTTCTTTTAGCTTAGGTACATTGATACCATTAATTTTGTTAAGTGAAACTTGAAATTTGAAAAAAGTGTTTTTCCCCATTTAAAGAAAACCTAGGATATATTAGCCCATTTTTCTTTTTGACATTCTTTCTTTAAAAAAAAAAAATTAAAAAGCTGTGATTCAGTGTCTGAGATTTAGGCCCTATATTTTTAATCATGAAGACAATTTTCTAGTTAATAGAGAAAAAGTGAAGTTATTTAATTGATTTTTGAACTAGTTATAAGCAATGGATCTTTAATTCCATAATGTCATTTGGTCTTATCCTTATCCAAAGGCAGTTAAATAGTAAGTGAATCCTTTTGGGGACTTGAAAGGAGAAAATAACTAATTATTTTTATGAATTCCTTAATGGTTTTAGAACAGAGACTTGCTTGAAGTGGATGTCTAGGAATAAAACCAATTACCCACAGGTGGTTAGGAAAAGGGGATTTGAAGAGGAAGAAATTAAGCTATCATCATCAAAAAACCTTTATATTTATTGAACACTTACTACACAGCTGCGATAAGGTTAGGAAACTTTTATGGATTAATGTCATTTAATTCATCAAAATAATCTGTAGGGCTTCCCTGGTGGCGCAGGCGGTTGAGCGGTGCACTGTGAAGCTTTGTGCAGCCTCTGCAGTGCGGGTTCAATCCCAGCCGGCTGGTGAAGATCCCACATGGCTTGGCAGACCTCTCCTGTCTTGCCCACTGCTCCCCTCAGCAGTGTATTTCATCAGTCTGCCTGTTCTATTCACCGCTCTGTCTCTGGTGAATCCTCTCACCCTCCTGAGCATCTGGCCTGTGCCCCAGTTCTTGTGTAAATGAATAAATCTTTTAAAAAATATGTTGAAAGAGATGTTTTTAACAGTGAAGAAACTGATTTTTAAAACAAGATAGAGATACAGAGGAAGGTCAGTAGCTTTAGGATCCCGAAATTAAATTCTGTACTTAGGGTTTACATTTGTGTTTTTGCTCTTGAGATTGAAATAAGCTAGGAATAGTAAGTAATAGTCATCAACATCAGATCACTGATAATTTTATAATAATTATTTTAATCCAAATCCAATTTTGACTGTGAAAAATAAATGACAGTTGATATGAAGGCTCGGGGTTTAGAGGAAAAATGATAATGTCATCTTGCCACATTTAGGGACAGAAGACTAATGGTTTCAGTTCACATGAGAGGGAAGTGAGGACACAATGATGATGATCGTAATCATTGAAAGAAGGAGAAGAAAGAGTAGATCATGTTTGCTGCTGTATTTGCATTAGTCATCTATTACTATCTAACAATTTACAAACAACTAGTGTTGACAACTAGTATTCAAACAATAAACACTTAATATCTTATAACTTCAGTTGGTCAAGTTAGGGCTTTATGAGGCTGCAATCAAGGTATTACTCAAATGTGATCTCATCAAGCAACTCAAAGATGAGAATCTGCTTCCAAGTTCATTCATGTGGAGATTGGCAGTATTAAGTTGCTTGTGCACTCTGGGAAAGAGGATCACAGCACCTCACTGACTATTAACTTCTGTTCCTAGTCAGGGGTCTCTCCATTCGAGAGTAATGGCTGCTACCTTCCCTTAGATTTCATGAACAATGGAGTGAGAAGATACACACAATGTTATGGGTTTATTTTCACAATATTATAGACATTTAATGCATATTATTCCTATCCATTGTCATCTAACTTGTGAGTTCTGGTGATTGGTTTGGGATATCAATGATGCTCCTCTATGGGCAACTTCTGGATTCTGGCTTCTGGCTTAAACCACATGTGGATAAATTAATGTAAGCACCAGCATCTTGGTCTCTTGATTGTTTTAGCCTCCAGTTAGTGGTTAGACTTGGATATCTATTTAATTCCTTTGGGCATAAAACATAAGTAAACCTTAAGTGAAATGCCTAATTCTGTACAGATGAAATGGGTCAAAAACTAGGATTTGAACTTATTTATACATCCCCAAATCCTAGTTTTCTTTATACCAACAAAGACAAAAGTGAGAAAATATTTCAAAAATATCCAACAATGAATTGAGTGTTCAACAATAGCAACATTAATAACGACAGTATGAGGCAGCTGCTCAGACGTACCTGACCATCCTATGCGTGGGGTTCTAAACACAAGTCTGGGTATTGGGGGTAGTTTGTAATTCTAGTACTGAGTAGATTAACAGTGGTTATGAACTGAGGAATACTGTGTGGCCTGGATTGCATTTGGCAAAATCTAGAAATATTTTGGGATGTTATAACCAAAAAGGTGCTATTGACGTTTATTGGGTAGAAGACAAGTATGCTGCTATGCAGTACACAGGAAGGTTTCCCACAACAAATAATTATCCAGTCACACATGCTACTAGTACTAAGGTTGAAAAACCCATACCAGGGCTAAAACTAACAAGTATTTTAGATGATTAGGAAGTACTTCTCAGATTTAGAACCACTATCACTGGCAGAAGCAGGCCCAGTATATTTTCATTAGTTTACTGTTTGCTGTCGTGGTCATTATTTTATTAGTACACAGTTTTTAGTGTCATAAATTTGCCAAATTTACTTTTAGTCTAGTCCTTTCACAAAAACCAGCAACTCCCTTCAACAACCCTTTAATATTTTTGACTAGTGTCTGAAGAAGTCTTCATGTAACATTAACTTATACTAAATCTTCTACTGACTATAGCACTGAAGCTTTTTAAGGAAGGCACGTTCGAGAAATTGCTTATAGCTGTCAAGGACTGCCTAGGGGATACATAGGTATGTAACACCAGCAGAATTATTAGTGTGGTTACTTTTGTTTTGTCAGCAAGGCAGGCTGAGTGTTGATTGATGTTAACTATGCTTAGAATGAATTCTAGTATTGCATCAAGTGTTCCTGTCCAGTTTTGTGGTCAGAAAGGGAGTTCCAAAATACTTGGCTATAATTGTTAAGTTCTTTCCCACCATGATGCACAAGAACAATTATGCAAATCTTCCAAGAGCAGCATGTTATCTCCATTCATTATGGGTATGCATTCTGTCAAGGAATTCATTAAGGCTGAGGTGAAAACAGAAATAAAACACATTTCTTTTGTCTAGAATTTTATTAATTATTTTATTAAGGACTGAATGAGAGGAGCTAGACGTAAATTAAGAAGGAAAAACTTCAAATAGAAACAGAACTAGAACTTGATTCCTTGTGTATTAAATAATAGAAAAATTACTTAAGGGTTATAAATTTCTGACTATGGAGTATTTTCAAGAGTTAAGACATGCAGTTCACCTCTTCTGAATAATGATTTCTCTGGGTCCCATCCAGTTTTTTGACTACTCTCAATATTAACAGCTTCAGCAGTAACAAACCTTTAGGCTATTAAAAAAAAATACAACAACAACATCTATTTTCTTATTCATCAGTCATTAAGACCTATGTGAATAGAATCAAAATTTGACTTGGACAGTTGAAGCATAACAAGTAGACTGTACTATTATACACTGTTCTTTTCTTTAGGGGATAAACAAATGTTCACAGGAGAGATTCTGTTTATGTTGTTGCTTCCCTTGCAAATTAAATGTTAAGTTACTAAAAAATATGATTCCATAATAATTCAAGACTATAGACAAATATGAAATGTTATTTTCTAAATCTGGAATAAAGAGTCAATATTTTATTTTATTGCCTATAACATATTCTTCTGATTAGTGGGGAAAAGACCTAGGATGTATTGGAGATTTTTAATACATTTATTTAAAATGTGACTCTAAATACATTTAATAAATGTATACATTTGCATTTATAAATTGACTATAAATACTTTTAATACATTTATATAAAATGTGACTATAGTCTTTTAAGTTTTTTTTATTATTTTTCTCCCTTAAAACCATGTTAGTGAACTCAATCATCATTAAACAGTATTAAATGATTTTGTAGAGTAAGTCATTAGTTTTGTACTCACTTATTGATAGCACATCTGAATCTATAAATAAATTTATTAATTAAGATATTCTTTATTAAAATTATACATTATAGAAAATTTGGAAAATTTAAGAAAGATGAAAGAAAATTCAAATAAAAATCACTAACACTACTACAATATAGACAGCATTTGGCATATTAATAATTATCCTGTTTTTCAAATATAAGTAGATTTTATTATAGATAAAATTGTGTCTTTTACTTTGCACTAACAAATACTATGTTATGATTAACAATCTCAACTATTAATAGTACATTCTTATGATCTTATACTTTTTTGATCTTTGCAATTTTTTAATTCATTTTTGTTTAAAATTTTTGGTTATAAATCATTTTTATCATTTGTGATAATTTCTCAACATAGAATTTTCTTTTTGTGACTAGCAACTTTTTTGATATATAATTCAGTGGTGTGGGTCATAGTCACAGTGTGATGCAACCATCACCAAATCTTATCATATAAGTTTCCATCATTTTAAAGAGGAACTCTATTCCCATTAGTAGATATATTTCTGCCCATTTCCCTGTCCTAAGACAACTACTAACCTTTCTCTCTGTGTAGATTCTGGACATTTCATGTAAATGAATTCATATTATATGGACTAGTTTTTGATCAATTTCTTTCATTTAGCAAAATGTTCATCCATTCTATAGCATATATCAGTACTTCATTACTTTTTTTGTCAAATAACATTTGATTGTATGAACATTTGACATTTAATTTATCCATTCACCAACTTTGGATATTTGAGTCGTTTCCACTTTTTTTGATTATTACAAATCAAGCCTGCAGCAATCCTCATATACATGTTCTGGTATGAATTACAAGGTTGAGATTGAGAAACGATATGGCATTTTAAGCCTCTGCCTTTTCCAGATATATCTAACTAGCAAAAGCAGATAACTATCAGAAGAAAATGGGAATAATTGATGTTCATGCTTTGCTTAATAAATATCACTATGATGGTGAGAAATCAAAGCAATAAAATATTTTGTATATATAATAGTGGTTTCTAAGTAAATAGTAATAGCAAATAATTATTTATGAAATGAAACAAATATTTAACTGAAAAATCAGAGAGGACTGTTGACTTCTTAGTACATCTCTTTCTAGTTGCATTCCTTTCACTTGACTTTCATTTGGATTCTCCTTGTTTTTTATTTTTTTTATTTTTTTTTAATAGAGGCATGCTTATTTATTTATTTATTTGTTTGTTTGTTTTTGTTTATACATGCACTGGGTACAGTCAGAAGTGCGGGAGGGTGAGAGAATTCACCAGAGCCAGAGCGGGGAGCAGAGCAGGCAGAAGGACCGAAGTACACTGCTGAGGGGAGCAGCGGGCGGCAGGAGAGGTCTGCGCGCCATGTGGGACCCCCCTCCGGTGGCCGGGGAGCAGCCGGGGGATGGAACCGGCGCCGCAGAGGCCGCGGGCAGCTTCTCAACCCAGCGCTCAACCGCTGCGCCACCGGGAGGGCCCTCTCCTTGTTTTTTTTTCATTGTACTCATCGTAACTGATAAATACGTGTTGTCTGCTAGATTTCTAGACAGATTAATTTTTTGTCACTAAAGACAATTTGTCATTGGTAATGTCGATTCTTATACTTTAGTCAGTGTCAAATGAATTATCCGGGGCACACAAAAAGCATTATATTTTATTGACTCATATTTTATACAGATTGGTAATATGCTGAAATATTATACACACATTAATACTTTGGGGCTTTGTTAATGCTAGCAATAGCAATGTGTTGACCGCTCTTGATATCACATCTGATATAAAAGATGTAAATAAGTTATGATAATAATTTTGTTGATAAGCAGAAGACTATTTTTTTTTTTTTAAGATTTATTTTATGTATACAAAAGCTGGGGTACAGGCCAGATGTGCGGGAGGGTGAGGATTCACCAGAGACAGAATGGGGAACAGAACAGACAGATTGACTGAAATACACCGCTGAGGGTAGCAGTGGGCTAAACAGGAGAGGTCTGCTCGCCATGTGGGTTGCTCCGAGGCTGGCAGGGATCGAATCTGAACTGCAGAGGCTGGAGACAGCTTGACAGCCCTGTGCTCAACCACCGGCACTACCAGGGAGGCCCCAGCAAGACTAAATGTTATGGTACAATTAATCTGCCCTATGTCCTGGAAATAGCACCCTTTAAAAGTAGTCTTGCATTTGCAATAACACATAATTGTTACTACTGAAAAAAATGTGGTTATTCGCTGATTTAGATGCTTAATATACTTCCAGAGTTACTTATTCTCTGAAGTCCTCCTCTATCCCAATGATTAACATTATGTTAGCTGTCTCAGATCATTTTCAAACTATTCTTGTTTTCATGTAATCAGAGACTTAACAAGACTTTCAGAGATGAAAGAAACCATAGAGATTATCTAATCCAACCTGATCATTTTTATATAAGATAAAGGAGAATTTCCTGAAAAGATATCATGCTGCTAGACTTCAGACAAACAGAGTAGTACTAATGGAACTCTCTGCCACCCCTAACTGTTTCAGTTTCCCCAGACATGATGTGAGTTAGTGAGTGATTCTTCACATGATTATATTTTCTAGAATTCTACCCACCCTAGCTGATGTTTAGCAGAGATATATCAGAGCAGGGAGAACTGCCCACATTGCAGGTTCATAAGCAATACCAAAATTTTTGTCACTAAAGACAATTTGTCATTGGTAATGTCGATTCTTATACTTTATTTTTTTTTAATTTTTTTTATTTATTTATTTGTTTGGTTGTTTGCTTGTTTTATACATGCACTGGGTACAGTCAGAAGCTCGGGAGGGTGAGAGAATTCACCAGAGCCAGAGCGGGGAGCAGAGCAGGCAGAAGGACCAATGTACACTGCTGAGGGGAGCAGCGGGTGGCAGGAGAGGTCTGCGCGCCATGTGGGACCCTCCTCTGGTGGCCGGGGAGCAGCCGGGGATCGAACCGGCGCCGCAGAGGCTGTTGGCAGCTTCGCAACCCAGCGCTCAACCGCTGCGCCACCGGGGAGGCCCGATTCTTATACTTTAGTCAGTTAGTGTCAAATGAATTATCCGGGGCACACAAAAAAGCATTATATATTATATAATTTTTGTTTTTCACCAAAATATTTTAGGATATTTTGCCATAGAAACTGGAACAGAAACACAGAGAATTGAAGTCACTTGTTCAAAGATGGACAGGACCTTCCTACTGACCTAAGGGATAAAGCTCTGTGCTAAAACTACTATACCCTGAGTTCAGTCCCTGGCTAGGGAGCTTACCCACATGGCACAACAGAGTTCTGTCTCACCTGCTGCTCCCCTCAGCAGTGTATTTCAGTAAATCTGCCTGCTCTGCTCCCCATTCTGTCTCTGGGGAATCCTCTCACCCCCTGAATCTGCCTACATCCTATTTCTTCTATGTTAAATTTGTTTAAAAAGAGTTTTGAAAAATCAAAGTTGGACAGCTGTGAGTACAAAGAATACTGAGCTGGGGATAAATAATAGTGTTAAGTTTCTGAGTTTAATGCTTGGTCTAACTCCACCATGTTTCCTTTTTCTTTATTTTGTAAATATATGAGAATTAAACAAAAGTTATTTTAATTTTTCATTAGTTTGAAAGGAAATAGCAGGATTTTGATTTATTTTCCATCTTTCCACTATAGCTCTTCTTTGTTGTTAATAAACATAACTTTACCTTGAAAGTAATGGCCCAACACTTCTTTTTTATTCTCTTGCATAAAATGACTTCATTTTATCTGCTGCTGGCAAAAATCTGACTAAAAGAATCTAATGCTCAGGAAAGCACAATCTGTCTTCATACACATGTGGTAAGAAATTAAGTTCTTAAATTCAGGGAAAAAAAAAGGCATGATTCTCCTATGCACATTTGTGAATTGAGAATAATCACAATAACTACTGCATTAATCACAAGTTAACCTTGTGAAGCATAACTTATATTATTTCCAGGTTATTATCAGTGCTCCAGCACTAGAATTTTTCAACTATGTTTCAAGCTAAATTGGCTTTAATGATTTCAGTCTAGGGGACTAGCAAAATAAAAAAAAAAAAAAATAACAAATCCTGTATGTCTACCTGCTTAGTATAGCTACAATTTGATTCAATATTAGACAAAATAAGTAAGTTATGTATTAGATGAAATAGTTTTACTAAGAAAGATTTTTAAATATCTTTGGGAAGTTTTCCTTCCTTTAAGAAAGATAATAGTCTTAATTTATTACAATTTTTGCCAACACTTTAAGGGATAAAGAAAATGGAGCTTATATATGGGGCCACTCATATATTAGTCTCTCTAACTCATACATTTCTTTCATCATTAAAACAGAAAAATAATATTTTTAGAATACTTCTTCAAGCATATATCAACTATGCAAATTATATGAATGTATATGTAATACATATATGATTATGTAACATATATGTTATAACTTCCCATATATATCATTTTAGCTCAAAACAGTTCTATGTACTATACACTATTCTCACTGTAAGGATTTGTAACTCAGTCTTTTTTTTTTTTTAAGATTTATTTGTTTATACAAGCACTGGGGTACAGGGCAGAGACATGGGAGGGTGAGAGAATTCACCAGAGACAGAGCAGGGAGCAGAACAGGCAGAAGGACTGAAGTACACTGCTGAGGGGAGCAGCGGGCGAGACAGGAGAGGTCTGTGGCGCCATGTGGGAATCTTCCTGGCCGGCCGGGAATCGAACTGGCCCTGCAGAGGCTGTGGACAGCTTCACAGTGCTGCACTCAACCCGCTGCACCACCAGGGAGGCCCTGTAATTCAGTCTTGACCAGGTTAAATAACTTGTTCAAAGTCACATATCTGTTACACTGTAATGCCTGTATGCATATCCCACCCTCTCCTGATGTGTAAATTTAATTATTTTTTCACCATACCTTATTCCTTCCACTAAAAAGTATAGTTATTCAATTATTACATTATTTGAATCTGATAAGTTATAAGCTAAGTATATAGTCATTTTGATAGCAACATTATCTTGCAATAATCAAGACATGGAAACTACTTATCTATTCATCAATAGATGAATATTTAAAGAAGTTGTGCTGCGTGCATATAGCACGTGTTGGAATATTCAACCAAAGAAAATAAGGAAATCATACCATTTGTGACAGCATGCATGGATCTTGAAGGCATTAACTAAGAAGAATAAGTCAGATCTGGAAAGGCTAATACTGTGTGGTTCCACTAACATGTGGAATCTAGTAAGGAAAAAAAAAAATAAACTCATAGGAAAAGAGATAAGTGTTGTGGTCACCAGAGGCAGATTGTGGGGAAAGTGAAAACTGGAAGAAGGTGGTCAAAAAGCATAGACTTCTATTATAGGATGAATAATTACTAGGCATGTAATGTATACCATAATGACAGTAGTTAGACCTACTATGATGGTATATAGGAAAATTATTAAGAGAATAAATCCTACAAGCCATTACAAGGAGATTTTTTTCATCTTCTTTCCTTTTTTAGTATCTTTAAGAGAAGATGGATGTTAATAGATACCATTGTGGTAATCATTTTACAATAAATGTAAATCAAACTATTATGCTGTATTAAATGTATCCAGATAAATATTCTTAAATTTATAAAGTGATAATAATTATTTCTTAATAAAAGAAAACATATGAGGAGAGGAAGAAATGGGAGAGTTAACTCTCATAGTGGTATGTAATAAAAAGTAGAGTAACATCTGTCCATATTGAAAATTAACCCAGGGATCGCAATACATTTAAGAAAATAAATGTGTTCACTAGTATTTGATAGAATGCTATTTTATACTTATTTTCAAAAAAATTGTTTTTATTTTTTTTTAAGATTATTTATTTATACAAGCACTGGGTACAGTCAGAAGCGCGGGAGGGTGAGAGAATTCACCAGAGCCAGAGTGGGGAATAGAACCGGCAGAGTGACGAAATACACTGCTGAGGGGAGCAGCGGGTGGCAGGAGAGGTCTGCACGCCATGTGGGACCCTCGCCAGCAGCCAGGGATCGAACTAGCGCTGCATAGGCTGTGGGCAGCTTTGCAGCCCAGTGCTCAACCACTGCACCACCAGGGGAGGCCCAATTTTCAAAAATTTTTAATCAGCCTGATCAAAATAGAATTTTTCTTTAAAATATAACAGAAAAAATGTCTATTTTCAATTCTAAAAATAATAGAAATTGTTCTATTAAATTCAGTTGAGTTGATTATTTTGAAAGGGTAAATCTTCAATTCATAAAAAAAATTCACATAGTCTTCTCTAATATTTTATTCATTTTTAATATGGTGCTATGACATTTCTTTGGGGTACAAGTTTGAATGCATTTTAGCTTCCCGTTTGTTTTGTTTGTTTTTTTTTTCTCAGTGAGTGTGAACAGCCTGTGACCTACCTTATTGCTTGCTTCTACCAGAATAATTTGTTTAATTTTTTAAAGTAATGATAATTTGACTTTATTCTTTCAAGGCAGTAAATAGGAAGCTATAATCATTTCTGTGTTGCACTCTTATCCATTATTTAGTTTCATTGGTTCAACAATTTTGAGCACCTACTTTGTGAGACTCTTTTGCATTCTGAAGGTACAGCAGGAACAAAACTGGCATCTGTGGTATCATGGAGCTTACATACTACTAGGAAAACTAGATAACAACCACTCACCTGCCCAACACCCCATATAACTTAGTGGCAGGTAGTGATAAATGCTAAGAAGAAAAAGCAATTTAAAAAATGAAAGATTCAAAGCAGCTGCTATTTTAGATTGCTTAACCAGGCAAATCTCTAAGGGGCAAGCTGTAGCAAACAACTGAATGAAGAAAAGTGAAACCTGCAATATTCACCATAAGGTAGAGACACAGTAAGTCCTCAGATGGAAGTGTGTTGATGTGTTGAACTAGTGAGGAGGTTAGTGGGGCTTAGCCCAGTGGCCATGCTGGCTGAGATGTAAATTCTCTGATATGCCAGTGGAAAGTGATTTTTTTTTTTTTCCTTTCTGATTCTTGTGCCATGTGAATGACTGGGCAGCAAGAATTTAATTCTTTATTCCACCAGTCTCCAGAAAGAGTCAAAGGCTTTACCTTCAAAGCACATATGGATTTTTTCATGAAATTACATAAACCTTTATTTTTATACTGTTCTTATTTTGCCTGATTTTCAAATAGAAAGGTAACAACCAGCACTTAATGCATATGTGGTATATGTCAGGGATTCTTCTAAATATTTTAAGTGTAATCCTTATTTAATCATCATAAAAAGCATATGAGGATGTGATCTTGTTTTCCCTACTTTACAGTAAAGGAAACTGAGGTTAGAAAATTTGTTTGAAAGGGCATTGTTGCTGAAAGTAAGATTTAAATTTGATTTGTCTTTTGAATGCATCATCCAGAATGTGTGTTCTGGACCTGTATATTTTCTTTTCTAAATTTAAAACAAAATCTGCAAATACGAAAATGTTTCTGATAGTCTAGCATTACTTCAGGTGCCTTAATGCGTTCTACAATTAGAAAACATTATTTTTTCATCCAATAATGAAATTATCTTCTATTTATATTATAAATGGAGCTGGTATCTCAAAAGGAATATTTTCAATGGGGTTCTAAAGATAAGAATGAAAATATGTTTTGTTTTTTGTTTATTTTATCACAATGAGTCAGCAAGTTTGTTGTTTCCTATGTTGTAAGAAAATATCCAGAGTAATAAAGCAATCTTAAATGTAGGTGACCGACAATTCTTCATTTCAGTTTTCTTCCTCTAGGTACAAATTGGAAGGTTTACCAAATATTCTGAAAAGTAACCTGTTAGCATTTGGTAGGAAAAGCGGGTTTCATTTATTTCAGAGCTGATTTTCTCAAAGTGCATGTGAGGAATACTTATAGCAAAATCATCTTGAATATTTGTTAATGATATAGTTCCCCCAGTTCATTTTTGATATTAACTTAGGCATAATTGGGTGGTAGAATGTATAAATCTGCGTTTTCACTCCAAGTTATTTTCACATCCTCCCTTTAAGAGCCACAGCCAAAGATAACCCCGCTATTTAGGTAGACTTTGGGTACTTCAAGAGTAATTTAAGAGATACAAATTGTACGTAGTACAATGGCAGCTTGTGTTAATCATAAAATTCCAGTTCACCACAAAATCAAATATTAGGAGTTGAATCATTAATTTAAGACTAGAAAAAGGCTTCCCCTGTGGTGCAGTTGGTTGAGCACAGCACTGTGAAGCTGTCTGCAGCCTTTGTAGCACCAGTTCTATTCCTGTCAGCCAGGGAGATTCCCACATGGTAAGGCAGACCTCTCCTATCTCACCTGCTGCTCTCCTAAGAAGTGTACTTCATTCCTTCTGCCTGTTCTGCTCCCTGCTCTGTCTCTGGTGAATTCTGTCACCCTCCCGAGCCTCTGGCCTGTACCCCAATGCTTGTATAAATAAATAAGTCTTAAAAAAAAGAACAAAAAATTAGAAAAAGCCTATGCAGACATAATTTGGGTAAATATTGCACATGTTTTAGGGTTTATTCCTAATATATATATATATATATATATATATATATATATATATATATATAAAACTCAAAAATATATTTTTGAGTTATAGCATTCTAAATTAATTTATTTGTGTTCTGTTAACCAAATCCCCATAGTCAATAATACTGGTGATATTGAAAATACCTCTGTTGCCTTTAAATTAGAATTGAGATCCATTGTGGAAAATATTTTTATGAGTTGCTTTCCATCAATGGCATATTACTAGTAGTTAGTTGGATATTTTGCAATATAACTGTGGAATGGTATGCATGTTTATGTTATAAAATAAAATCCATACTTATTTATGTAAAATTTTAAGAAAAGTTAAATGATAGCATTACTTTAGCATCAGTGACCACAATCATTCATAATGCATGCAAAGCATACAAAATTCTGTTCTATGGTATGTTTGAAAATTGTTCTTGGAGTGAAGCAGGAAGGAGGATGGAAAATCAGGAAAAGATGACAATAGGATGATGAAGGATAGATTTGGAATTAGTGGTGAACTTAATGTGGCATATATACATGTTGGTTTATGAAAATGAAAACCTGAAAATTATTTAATCCTATTCTACGATGAGAAAGATTCCCCTAGGGCAAAATGTTTTAAATTTTTGAATTAAAAATAGCATATATACTGAAGACTGCAGTGTAATATATTAGAACCAGCATTCTGTATTTTCTGTCATTTTGGAGTCACATGGACAAGTCAGTCTTAATTTTATTCATTTTTTTTTCTTTATTTAGTAATCATAAGCATATGATTTATGGGAATCTATTCATACCTCTTCAGATGGTTGTTGCCACACCATCCCTACCATCAAAGTACCCATAGTTCTTTACCATAGACTACTAGCTCCCTACCATTTTGTTCCCCCACTTCCCCTCTCCCCTCTAGTAGTCTCAATTCTGCAGTCATATTTCATGGGTTTATTGCAGTTTAGTTTTGTTATTTATTTTGTTTCTCTGTATTCCACATATGAATAATATCATTCAATATTTGTCTTTCTCCGTTTGACTTAGTACAATACTCCCCAGTTCCATCCATGGCAAGAGTTCATCCATTTTTATTGCTAAGTAGTATTCCATTGTGTATATATGCCATATTATTTTTTCATAATTTGCTGCTCTGTAAATGGACCTTTAAGTTGTTTCCATAACTCAGTTGTTGTAAATAATATTGAAATACATTTAGGAGTGCATATATCCCTTCAAATCAGTGATTTTTGTATTCTTTAGATAGATATTATGAGTGGATTGCTAACATATGGTAGATATATTTTTAATATTTTGTGTAACTTCCATATTATTTTCCATAGGAAGAGAATCAGTCTACAACCTCACCAACAGTGTCTTAGGGTTCCTTTTATCCATATCCTCATAAACACTTGTTGTTTCTAGTACAGATGGATGGATGTGTGAGTGGACGGACGGACGGATGGATGGATGGATGGATGGATGGATGGATGGATGGGCAGTCAGAAGATGACTGAGTGTATAGATAGATAGATAGATAGATAGATAGATAATGTAGGCCATTCTCACTGAAGTGAGGAGGTGTTTCACTGTACTTATGATTTGTATTTTCCTGCTTGTAAGTGATGTGGGACATTTTTTTATGTGCCTGTTTGCCATATGTCTTCTTCAGAGAAGTGTGTATTTAGGCCTTATGCCCATTTTTTGATTGGGTCATTTGTTTTCCTTTTGTTAAGTTCTATAAGTTCTTTATAGATTGAATTTCAGCCCTTGTCTCATATACATATATGAGATATATGCACAAATATTTTCTCATATATATATATGAGATATATGTGCAAATATATGTGCAAATATTTTCTATTCAGTAGGATGTCTTTTTGCTTTAATGATAGTTTCATTTGTGATACAGAAGCTATTGCATGTGATGTAGTCTCATTCATTCATTTTTGTTTTTGTTTTCCTTGAGATTAGAGTCCCTAATATCTTTATCAGGATGAACCAGTGGTTGAAAGGTGTCCAAGGTAGATGAATTATCATCAAGTGGTCAGTTCATGTACTTGAGAAATAGTATTATATTATGGACTCACTGTTGTCTTCTATTACTCATAGACTGAATAATCAGAGGCAAAAATATATAGATTCACTTTTGTAAGTGGTAGTTCATGTCAGTGAGGGTCCATTTCTACCACTGTGGCCTCTTGGTTCATGTACCCAGTTCTGAAGTGACTGATGATGAAGCTTGGCTAAAGTCAACTGTCTAGGACATTTTGGTAGTCTTTGCCTCTTTTTGTGGAAAGTGCTTTCATACAGACACTAAGATGTGGTTCAAAATTCTTCACACTCTATGATCATTCTCATATGTCAATCTGCATGCCTCCACTCTTGATTTACTTTCATTAATTTTCCAATTATTTTCTTTCCAGCCCCAGATGTCTTAACTGCTGGACACTGACTCAGAACCCATATACTACAATACCTTAGACTACTTCTTTACACAATGTGCATGATCAGGTGCACTACTCAGAATCCTGTCAGGGGAGTTTTTTTTTTTTTTTTTTTTTCTTTCTCTGAACTCACTTTAAGGACAACTGTTAAAGTTTACTATAATTCATTTTTAGTTTTTTCCCTATTTTGAACTGAATGATTCATGAACTAATTTGGACTGTTCCTCCTTTAGCTGATTGATTGGGATCTCCACATGACCAAAGGCATAAAAACTCAACTCAAGAAAGGGTGTTGAAGATATAAGGTTACTTGGAATCCAGGATCAAGCATTCTATTTCTTCAAGGGCCCGGAAATCCATAAGCAGCAGTGTTGCAAAGGATATATTATTCTCTGATACAGATGTCATTACCTTACTGAAAAAATCCTAAGGGCTTGTGTTGTGATTCTACTGCTGAGACTTTTCATAAGCACCGTACTGCATATTTTCCTAGCACTGACACCTCTAACACCACAGGGTCTGCAGTGTAATATGGCACAAATGCCATTGCTGCTTTCCTAACTGTTTTGACCTACTGCAGAATCTTTACTGCTTTGCACAACATTAAAGGCCAGCTATTTTCCATGTCACATGAAAATGATCTGGAGCAATAACATCCTAGATGGGGAATGAATGTGTTACCTCCAGAATCCAAAGAGAATTAGAAGGTCTTTTATAATAAAATAGCAAGTGGCAGTTATTTGCCTTCACCTTTGTCTTTAAGTTTAAAAAGAGATATTTGGCAGTCTTTTCACTACTGGACCCATAAAAACATCATTAAAATGGCTAGTGCCTGAATCTTTATAGTGCTTATCTCTAACTCTTGGGAGCACATGCATTTTTCCAACACTCCAGCATCCTAGCCACCATTTGCTCTTTCTGCCTAAGCATTATGATGATGTCTTTTATATAATGGGTTAGTAAAATACTCTCTGTAATGTCCAATGTCCTCTAGATTTCAGATCTCTTCAAACTGTAGCAGGTAAGAGAGTTAACATAGCCCAGAGAAAGAATTATAAGTAAATGTTGGTTTTCTTATGAATTAACTATTAAGTGAATTAAAACTATTTCTGATTCTTTTCTTTTTTTTTAAAAAAAAAGCTTTTATTTATACAAGCACTGGGCACAATCAGAAGCATGGGAGGGTGAGACAATTCACCAGAGTGAGAGCGGAGAGCATAACAGGCAGACAGACAAAGTGCACTGCTGAGGAGAGCAGCGGGCAGCAGGAGAGGTCTTCGCGCCATGTGGGACCCTCGCCTGGTGGCCTGGAATCTAACCAGCGCTGCAGAGGCTGCAGGCAGCTTCACAACCCAGCACTCAACCGCTGTGCCACTGGGGAGGCCCTCTGATTCTTTTCTTGAATTGAAATGAAAGCAAGATATTTGCCAGATCATTGGCTGCAAACCATACACCTGAGATCGTGTTAATTTGCTAGCAATGATACCTCATCTGGCATAGCAGATACTACTGGGGCTACTACATGGTTAAACATGTGGTGGTCTACATTCATTCTGCAGGGGCTAGACTGGAAAATTAAACAGAGATGTAATAGAGATCACTATCCCTGATGCCTGTATTTAATGCTTCTACTAATCTCCATCCACCTTTATCCTCTCTGAAATATGTTATTAGTTTTTATCATCTTGATCATTCAGGTTCAATGAGGAGAGGGCAGAAGGGTGATGATTTAGAGATATACTTTTGTTCTTTCCCTCTATGATAGCTTTTACCAGAGACAACAAATCCAGGCTAATGTTCATGCAATTGCCAAATATATTCATTTTAGTTATACAGAATGGAACTAAGAAAATCACCCGTGGATCAGTCTGTGGGTATAGTAGACCCACAGTTAATCAGAATTCAACTGGGTCTCCATTTATTGCCTGGGCTTTGTAAGCCCCATGCCATGGGTCACTAATAATGCTTCAGGTCTTGGGGGCATCAATGTCAATTCAGATACTATGTCTAATTGTCTTCAAGAAGATATGAGCATTTTCTTTTTCCATTGTTTAGTCACCCAAGTAATTGGTTAACATACACTGCTAGGAAGAATCCTGGAGGATCATAATCATTAAATAATTGCCACAGAGTTGCAGGGTCTTTCCCCTCTAGAGATCTGGCTACTTTTACAGTCAGTGTGTTCTGGATCTGAAAAGTTATTCAAGTCTGGGATTTGAGCAAGGCATTGCAACTTTTCATTGAGTCAACCATTCTCTGGCCTCTGTTCCTCTATCATTGGGTAATACTGTGTAGCATCCGTGTTGGCTATCAGGCTATTATGGGCTATAGGTATGCCATTCTCTATAAACTATCTCCACTTCCAAAGGTCAAATCATGTAGGCAGTCCCTGCAACCTGATCAGCCAAAGAAAGTTTGGCCTTCAAGTTTTTGGCAGCAACTTTTTGTCTTTCATTGGGGGGTGGGAGGAGGAGCAGTTATAATTGCATATAAATGATGTGTCAACTGTGACTTTTCCTACTACTGTCATCCTGGCTTGCTACAGAGTACAATTTAACTTTTTTTTTTTAAGATTTATTTATTTATTTATATAAGCACTGGGCACAATCAGAAGCACAGAAGGGTGAGAGAATTCACCAGAGCCAGAGCCGGGAGCAGAACAGGCAGACTGATGAAATACACTGCTGAGGGGAGCAGCGGGCACAGCAGGAGAGGTCTGCACGCCATGTGGGACCCTTGCCAGTGGCCGGGGATTGAACTGGCCCTGCTGAGGCTGCGGGCAGCTTCGCAGTCCAGCGCTCAACCACTGTGCCACCAGGGGAGGCCCTACAATTTAACTTTTAAGTGGTGCTGGTGCCTTCTCACCACTACATTACCATTAACCTTGGTGAGTGGAATATTGTCAGAAGCTTTCCATGAACATAACCCTTTGGTGAGTTTTCTCCTTCACATAACCATTTTCTCCACTTCTACTTACTGAATTCCTTCTTCTAACATCCACCAAGGCCCAGCAGATATTTCTAAATGGAGAAAGGAATAATTTTAGTTCTTAAGAGCTATATTCACAGATTTTTTTTGTTTTGTTTTGTTTTACATCCTGGATCCGTGCCAGAGTGTTAAACTCCATATATTGACAGAGTGTCCCCATGTGAAAGAATGTCTACTTATCCAGACTTACATTCTAGTTCCTTTTGAGTAAAGAGCCTCAAAATCCAATTCCAAAGATCTTCAAAATATTTGCCTAGCTCCTGCTGGCCAGGGTAACTATTTCTTACAACTTCCTTGGTGTATAGTATCTTTCCTCCCTTAGAGGATGAACATTCCTCTAACTGCTAACCCAGGTGGAATATGCAGAGATTTAACCACAGTTATTAACCTGGAAACCTGGAGACAAAGGGGGTGCAGCTCCTGAGGGGATTCCTTTTGCTATGTAGGTAAGTTATTTCTTTTTTTAAAAGATTTATTTATTTATACAAGAACTGGGATACAGATCAGAGTTGCAGCAGTGTGAGAGTATTCACCAGAGAGAGTGGGGAACAGAACAGACAAATGGACTGAAGACACTGCTGAGGGGAGCAGTGGGCAAGACAGGAGAGGTCTGCTGCGCCATGTGGGTAGCCCTCTGGCCAGCTGGGAATTGAACCCACTCTGCAGAGGCTGTGGACTGCTTCACAGCACTGCACTCAATCTGTTGTGCCACATTTCTGCAAAGATCGTTCAGCATAAGGGAGGTACTGGGTAAATAATGGACCATGTCTGCAAACTCTGAGTTCAAAGTGGTGTTTCAGGAGTCCGAACTATTAGGAATATACAATCAGATATCAACATTCTCATACTTCAGGGTGTGAGGTTTACCAATTAAATACAAGTATTTAAACCTCCCTGGAATTCTGCAGATCTAAATAGGAGAGCTGTAACCATTCTCTTCTGTTGTCTTTATAGTCATTGTTTATTCTATGTTTTTCAAATGAGTGAGTCATTACCTATTCCTGGATATTTCCCCTTAGAAAGATGTTAAGTCATTATTTATGAAATTTTTAGCAGTTTAACAGAACATATTAGGAACTGCCCATGTTCCAGAATCACACTGGGCCATGGATATTTGCCTATTGTGAAGAAAGTACTCGAATACATATTTCAGGATGAAATTTATTTGAGTAATGAATGTCTATTTAGTGCTCAGTATATTCAAATGCTGGGATTATCATTGAGGACAACAAAGATACAGATAGAAAATTAAAAAGGAGGGAGGCTTAGAGGAATACAGGTAAAGAGGATTAAAGGGAGATTAAAGGGAGAAATTGATAAACTATAATTATTGTTGATGAAGAGATTAGGAAAGTACTAGCCAACGAGATGTTTGAGTAGAGAACAGGATTTTTTTTTTTTTAAGATAACATTGGCTTACATTATTATTGGTGTTTTGGAAGTATAAAATCCTTCCCTTCAGGTATTGCCACCATAGCTTACCCACCAACAAATCACTCATTGTCTATGACCATAGTCCATTGTGCTACCTTCCTTCTTTTTTTCCCACTCCTCTTCCACCCCCTTCTGCTCTGGATGCTTCAGTTCTATGATCAACTTTCAAGGGTTAGTTTTAAACTTATCTTTATCTGACCATTAGTTTGGTTTCTTTGTATCCCACATATAAGTGACTTCATCTGGTATTTTTCACCTGTCACTGTGCAGAAGTGTTTAATGTTGTTTATGTTTATGTTGTTTATGTTTATGTTTTCCATGCTATTGGAGATGAATCCCTAAAGATATCACTGATAGTTATGTCACAAGGTGTTTTGCCTATGTTTTTTTTTCCTTGTATTTTATGGTTTCAGGTCTTCTGTTCCATTTTGAATTGATTTTTTGTATGTGCTGTGTGATAGTAGTCTAGTTTCATTTTCTATATATGCCTGTCATTTTTCCCAGCACCATTTATTGAAGTTATCCTTGATCTACTCTGTTCACGGCCCCTTTGTCACAGATAAAATGTGCTTGTAGGTTGGGTTTTTTTCTGGGGTCTTAATTATTTTCCATTGGTCTGTTTGTCTGTTTTGTTTGATTACTGGGCTCTTTTAATTATTATGGCTTTATGGTATAGTTTAATTTCTTAAAGTGAGTTACCTCCCTTCTTTCTCTCTCTCTCTCTCTCTCTCTTTTTTTTTAGAATTATTTTAGTTATTCGGGTTCTTTTGTGATTACAGATGAATTTTAGTAGTGTCTGTCCCAGATCTTTGAAGAATGTCATTGACTTTTTTTTATTGGGATTGCTTTGAATCTGTATTTTTCAAATAAGAACAAGCAGAAATAATTTTCCAGAGATGAAAAAAAAAAAGTATATACAGTACAGAGACAAATACTATTTCAACTTCCTACTGATATTCTTGGTTAAAACTAAGCGAAACAACAACACACCAAAACCATCTGGCCTATTACCTTACAAAAATGTATTTACTAAAAAGTGTAATACATTGAACATTATTTAATGAATATTAAAAACTAGGAGATAACTTTCAATAAAAAATTATGTTTTAAAAGCTACTGTCTGCTAACTTAGAGAGGTTTCATGGAAGGAAAAAGAATATAATTGGGTACTTTTGCTGTCAATACAGTACCATTCTTACTAGAGTAGGTTGACTTGGCAAACAGGTTGATGCATCTTTCCCCATGGCTCAGAGAGGTCCTGCATACCCTTCCCCTGAGATACAAACAGATTGTAATTTTCTTGAAAATGTAAATTTTGCCTCGTATATCCCTTTAAAGATGAAGATAGTGGATAATCCAAAGGGTACATAACTTCTCATAAGATTTAAGAAATCCTTTAATCTCTATATAGATGCAAAGAAACAGGAGTTCTTGACACTGTGTAATACCACTGAAGATGAAGTCATTTAATACAATAAAATTAACAGGAGATTTTTTTAAGAAAATACTTATATATTTTGATTTTTTGTATTTAAGTATAGTTTGGGTATAGTAAAATCCTCACCTATTAACTGTGCCCTCATTCAGTTTGATGAATAAATAATACAATATGTAATATTTCTATCACTTCAGAAAGTTCTCTTTTTCGTATCTACTTAATGCCTCTAGTCTGAAAAAAATCACTGATTTTATTTTTATCACTTCATGTTGGTTTTGCCTATTCTAGAATTTTACATAAATCGAATCACTTAGAATGTATTCTTTTGTATCATTTCTTTTCTTTCACACATTATCTGTTGGATCCTTCTAATCGTGGTGTGTCAGTACCTAGTGTATTTTTTGTTGATGATACCTTATTGTGTGAATATACGATAGCTTGTTTATACATTCTTCCATCCATAAGTGTTTGAGTATAGTTCTAGTTTTGGTCTCTTCTGAATGAACTGTGTATTTCTTGCACATTGCTTTTGTGAACATAATTATTTAGCTATATGACCTAATCATCAAATTTTATCTAAGTTGGGGTAAAACAGCAATCAAATAAGACATATCTTGCAGGATTTACAGAGTAACATTCTCCTTCATGTGTGTCTTAAAGTCTTCTTCAAAGTGTACATTGACCCAATTTGAAATCCAAGGGAAAAGGGCACTTTCACTCAATCACTAGATTTCCTGAAGCACCAGAGCTTCCTTTTGTAGACCCCTATCCAATTATCTACTAGTCTGTCACTGTTTTACTTTTAAGATATAAAGAGATTTGGAGCTCAAGAGGTTTCATGGAAGGAGGTTTCATAGCAGGAATAAAGGATATACGCACAGACATATAACATACATATATAAACAGAATTGTTATAACTCTACTTTGATAATTGAAGGAATTTCAGAACTTCAGAACAAGTCTTTGTCCTTGATCTACCCTTCTTAAGATGTTCTACTGCAAACTTTGTAAAACAATTTCATTTGTATGCTGACTGAATCAGAATTTCTTGGGGGTATCTTGTTTTTCTGTATCTCTCAGAGAGGTGTTTTTTTTTTTTATTTTTATATCTGAGTCTGTCTTATTATTTTCAAGTTGCATCTTTCTTCATTTAGTAATGTAAGCTAACATAGAAATGTTTTATTTTTTATTTCATTCTAGTTAATTTTTAATATAATCATTTACCTTTCATCAACAGGGACCTTAATCTAATTGTGTTGAAAAATCACACTTGCCTAAGCTGCCTCAAGAATCTATACTCTTATTACACTGCTTCCTGATTATCCTGAAATCAAAATGTGATTATTCCTAATTGTTACTTTTAAAACTTATCTCCTCCCATGGGTATTTTGCTTCATGGTTTTGTTAGTTTGTTTAACTATTTGTTCCATTCCTAAAGCAGAAACTATGTGTTCAATATAGGATAGTTCAGGTAACAGTTTGCTGAAACTGTTGGAAGTTATTTTTACTTTCCTGAATGGGTGGTATATACTAGAATGTTACACTATTCAGTGTCTTGATATAGTTTATCATAAAATCTTCTGAATCTAATTAGAATAGAAATTGAAATGAGGATTACTTTTCAAATGGTGAAGCACATTTTAAGCTTTTTAGTATAGGAAATTTCAAATATATTATGCAAAAAGCATAATGAAAAACCCATGTGTCCCTTACCAGTTTTGAATTATGACCTGTTTCTTCTAATTCAAACAAATATAAAATAGCATACAAATGCATTACTGAGTTATCCTAAGCAACATGGAATAAATACTATCATTAATGATAGCATTTAGACATTGTTATAATTTTAAGGATTCAGAATTTCAAAATTTCTTGTGCTTTGGTTCAACCTTAAACTTCAATGAATCATATTTTGTTCATTTAACTTATATTGATAAGTAATGAAATTTATAATATGATGCTGTTATAATTATGTAGTCACCTGACTTTCATATTTTTCATAGAAGGGAATAATTTCATGAATTAGTTACTCAATGCATAATAATTTGATAGCTGATTCAGTAATTGACTAAAATATTACCTACCTTATGATAATACTTCTTATCTTTCCAGAAAGATAAGACTATCAGATCTATATTTTAGCCAAGTTATCCTGATAGTTTTGAGAATGGGTTTCAGGAGGATACAATTATAGGAAGGGAGATAGATCACTAAGGAGAATTTTCAATCATCCATAAGATAAATTGTGAGGACCTGAATGAAATACAGAGGTATATAGAAATTAAAAATAGTTTAAAAAGAGGAACTTTTAGAGCTAGCAAAATTCATTGGATATGATACCTAGGTGAATAGATACTGAAGGAATCAAGAAAAACCCTCAGGTTTATAGTTTGGGTAATGAGGAATATATTTTTCTGTAAGGGAGAGAAATAACAGATGAAAAAATATAGGTTTATTTATGGTACTGATAGTAGATTTATTTCCTGAAATTTTAAATATGAATTTTGATGACAAGAATTCATGTATTCATGTTTAATCATTCTTTCATTAAGCTGTTGTATTTGTATTGTCCAAAGCCTTGCACTGGCTTCTGTGGAGTTAACCATAAAATCATATAGAACCTTTTACTGCAACTTAAATATAAATAAATACAGGCTGAAAAACAACTAAAAGTTCCTATAAAATGATAGGTAATATATATGGCTTTCAAGTATTACAAAGGGGTAATTGATTCTCTGGAAATTGAAGGAGGCTTCTTGGTTATTTTATATCCTGATAGTACACAAAGCCTTGATAAATGCATTAATTCATACATTTTTCCATTTTTGTTAGGAATTATTTAATACAGACACACACACAATATCACTGTGTTTTTATCTAGAAGCAAGCAGAGCACATTTTTTATCAGTTAACTGTGATTCAATAATGATAAAGTCAAACTAGAAAAAAATAATCATATCACAAGACTTTTCTCTGTCTTTCACCTATGAAGTAAATGATATGTATAGACATTTAAAACAGCCATTTAGAACAGAAATTCTGTTTTTTATTAAATAGTAATAACTTTATCTTGAAACTTATTTTTATATTATGTCTTCTCTAAGTGCAATGTACACTGATATCTTCAAGTTATTCTTGCAGCAAATCTGTGGTAGTAGTAATTTCTTAAAAAATAAATATAATTTTGCCTTTCTGAAAATGTGGCATACTACTGTTCATCCCAAATCAATGTTAACTTTTTACATAAAAAAATTCACTGATGGTGACATTGAAAATAGCAGTATGTTTGCTTTCTAACAGTATTCTCTTATTTCCTTGGATGAGGTTAATTTAAATTATATTTTTCTCCTTCTGCAAGAAAATACCAAAATATTTTCTTTCTGAAAAAAATATAAAATTACAGTGTTTTAAACTAAAACTGCATTAAAACTTTTAGTTTAATATTACCAAATTTATGAGCATATTTTTCATTGCATTGTATCAAATACTTAAGTTTTAAAAAATTAATAGGGGACTTCCCTGGTGGCACAGTGGTTGAGCGCTGGGCTGCAAAGCTGCCCCCAGCCTCTGCAGCACCGGTTTGATCCCCAGCCGCCTGCGAGGGTCCCACATGGTGTGACAGACCTCTCCTGCCACCTGCTGCTCCCCTCAGCAGTGTACTTCACCAGTCTGCCTGTTCTGTTCCCTGCTCTGTCTCTGGTGAATCCTCTCACCCTCCTGCGCTTCTGACTGTACCCAGGGCTTGTATAAATAAATAAATAAATCTTTAAAAAAATAATAGTTGATGTTTTATTATAGTATGTACTAAACATTAAACATTTTACAGGGATAGAGTCATTTAATTATCACCAGACTTTTGTGAGAATTATAATAATAATCAGGATGTGGAGAAAAAGGAACTCTTGTGCACTGTTGGTGGGAGTGCAAACTGGTCCAACCACTATGGAGAGCTGTGTGGAGATTTCTGGACCTACTAAACATAGAGCTTCCATATGATCCAGCAATTCCACTCCTAGGTATTTACCCAAAGGACACAGAAACATCAATTCCAAAGAGCACCTGCACTCCTATGTTTATAGCAGCACTGTTTACAATAGCTAAGCTTTGGAAACAACCCAAATGCCCAAAAATAGATGACTGGATCAAGAAGATGTGGTACATATATACCATGGAATATTACTCAGCATTCAAAAAAGATAAACACATGCAATTTGCAGCAACATGGATGGCACTGGAAGGGATCATGCTCAGCGAAATAAGCCAAAAAGAAAAAGAAAAATACCGGATGGTCTCACTCATAGCAGGAATCTAGAAAACTTAAATAAGGGACCAGGAAAATGAATAACTATAAGAAAGTGAAAATCAAAATCAACAAAAAAACTATGAACCAGAGACACTTTTTGGGGGGTGGGGGGCGGGAGGGGAAGGATTGGGGTCAGAATGGGGCGTTTGCAATTGTATGGGGGAATATAAAAATAAAATTTAATATTTAAAAAAAAAAAAAAATAAAAACAAAACAAAACATATCCTCATACTATCCCTTCAGACTCTGTCGGGAAGATTGCCAGAACTGTGATTTCTGAGAGGAAATTTAGAAACCATTAACACATGTGGTCCTGCCACATTTACCCCTAATACACTTTGCTGATAAAAAGATTTATTTTGAACTTGAGTGAATTTTAGTGATTTATTGTTTTTCTTACCTTCTTTTTACATTTTCTGTACATGTTAATAATTTAGAATGAATCAATACAATCTCTAAGCATACAAAAAAAATACTAAAATGTAAGTACAGTGTTTTTTCTAAGCATAATTTAAGAGCTATACAAGTAAAACAAAATTTTTTCTTGGAGATGCAAGATGCAACGCCGACTAGAAGTTACAAAACCAATTATTTTAGAAATTGTACTCATTTTCCAGAGATATAGATAATTTGTAAACAATTATTATTCTTATTTTATAGAAAAACATGGAGATTCTAACTTGCAATGTAAATGATCATACTCATGAAAATTGAAATGTTAACATTTTGACTTTCATTTTCTTGTTATAATAAAAAAGACAAAACTCGTTTGTACAAATTAACTCATATGAAGAAAATAGCCACTGAAACAAATATCTTAAATGAATTTCTTATCTCCTTGAAGTCTTAATATATAGACTTTAATATTTGCATTTCTGACCATTATCTTTGATCTAACCAAATGACACTTTTCTAATGAATTATTTTATTGACTATTTTATAAATTTATAATGACAGGGATACTACTTTAAGAAAAAAATCCAGACAATTCTTTTCAATCACACAAAGCTTGTAGTATCTTTGTATGAATGGATGGCCAGTGACTAAATAATTTAGTTGATTAGATTTGTTTAAGACACAGTATTTAGTTAAATATACTAAAAGCTACTTGATTTATCTACTTAAAATTGATAAATTTTTAGAGTATATAATTCCTCATTGCAAGTATATTTAAAACTAATAATAAAATAATTTTTTTACTGAAAAAAAAAAAAAAAAATCACTGAGATTTTTAACTCTGGAAATCAGAACACTGTATCCAAGCTTTTACTATTATGTTACAGTCTTCATCTCAAAACTTTTTAAATCAAGTACATTTTTCATTAGGGGTAATGATTAAAAAATAAATCCAAATATATTTTCCTAGAAAGCTTCTATTTTTATATGTATAATCCATCTTTGTCTGTTTTACTGATTTGAGGCAAAACAGGTATACATCGACGAGCAAGATGACTTCCCAATTCAGATGTAAAAGTGAAATAGATTGGCAGTGTTTTCTGAAGCAGGTTGATGTTTTCCTGAAGAAATGTCTGAATAGGTGTCCCCTGAAGATATATCTATTCAACACATTCTCTCAGTTCCACACCTCCCTTTTGGAAGTCTAAAAGAGGATAAATTAAAACAATGTCTGTTGGAGTTGCTGTGAGTTCTCTCATAATCTGAAGAAAATGAGAGTGTGACAGCAAATTTCATTTCTCATATGCAACCTGAAAGTCAACAGTAGGCACACAGGACTGTGAGAACTAACTTCAATGCATATGAAAACAGCACAGTGCAATTGCTTTGAAGAGAAAAAAAAAAAAAAAAAAAAAAAAAAACAGAATGCTTAAGAAAAGTGAAAGGTTCTTTGTGTTACCCTGAGAGGAAACAGTTCAAAACCTGAAAATCGAATTGCTTTTATAATAAGTATGTTTAATGCAAATTCCATTCAGGACACAAAAGCTAGACAGATACACATTTCTTATTTGATAAAAGTGTAATTTAAAAGAGAATGTACATTATCTAAGATTTCATAACATTGTACCTTAAGGGGATTAAGATATCTAAAATCTTTGAAGTCTGCAAATTTTATTTTATTTATGCACAAGGATGGAGTTCTTAGTGATTTATTGCTATAAGAAAATTGCCCATTGGTGTTTGTATTGATTTGCCTTTTTCAAAATGAAAGAAACTAATTTAATTTATTAACACTTTTTTATCGAATCCCTTTTAATATGGAATATCAAGGATGGGGTCCTTATTAACTTACAAAATGTGTGAAGAAATTGGTTCAAAGTTGGAAAAGAATAGAAAGTTCAACTTTTAAACCTAAACATGCAATGGGTTCAAAAACTGGCTGTCATGATAGTTTATTCTCACCTCTCTTCCTAAAATGATCTTGTCCCTCCCTCCTATACAGAGACAATCACATTTGTGAAATTGCTTCTTTATTTGAACTACATTTCAGTGAACTCTAATGTTCATCTCAGCCAAAAAAAAAAACAATTCAAGGACTAGAGAAAATCTTGCCTCTGTGAAGTTTTCTGTGGATTCTTTTATTTTTTAATTTTAGATATATATATATATAGATATATATATATATATATATATATATGATACAATTGTTCATTTGTGTACAATGCATGCTTATATGCTTCCTCCTTTCAGGTGTATTTCCCATAAAATCCCCACCACCAATTCAACTGTAAACCATCACCATAGTCCCTTGTGCTCTTCTCTCCCTTGTTTTGATTCCTCTCCCTCCCCCTCCCTTGCAGAATGCCTCTGATTTATAGTTGCCTGCTAATTTTGTTTCTATTTGTTATAATTGGTGTTACTTCTTTTTGTACCCATCCCTTATTTGGTTCCCTTGTATTCCTCCTATAAGTGAAACCATCCAATATGTTTCTTTTTCCTTCTGACTTATTTTGCTGAGCACAATCCCTTCTAGCTCCATCCATGTTGCTGTGAATGGCATGAGTTTATCTCTTGGATTGCTGAGTACTATTCCATTGTGTATATAGACCACATCTTCTTGATCCAATCATTGGTTTTTGGGGATTTGGTTGTTAAATATCTTGCCTACAATAACTATAGTTCTTTCAGTCTGCTCCAGAGGTTTCACCTAGTACCATGGCACACAATGTACCAACAACAGGACATAATGGAGTCAAGACACTGATCCTTTAGTGTGGACTGACCTGAATCTCAGCCAGAGCCTTGCATTCACAAGCACTTGTCTTCATGAAATTGTTAGTCCATAAAAATATCTTCATTTTTTATATACTACATGGTGGAAATTATTAGAAAGCAGCAGATGCACGAACCATGCTATCCTTCCCTTATCACACAAACTACTGGTTAAAAAGAAGAAATTTCATTTAAGATATATGTATTCAATTTTAATTAATAAATTATTTACATTTTATAGACATTCAATATGATGACTCAGTACATTAAAACTTAGAATACATTTAAACATTTTTAAAATATGAATAACAAAAAAGTAAAAACAATTTTATCATTTTCTTGGCTTTCCTAGCCATTTCCCAGGATGTGTTCAATCAACTTTGAAGGAACTTGTCTGTAACATAAAATATACCATTATATGTTATATATGAATCTATTATAAATATGCATCAACTTTAAATGTGTTTACTTCTGGTGTGTGTATGTGTGTATAAGTATATGCATGTAGATGCATATGTGTCTGTGTGTATAAAGACTTGTTCTAAAAATTATCTTTTGGACCTTCCCCAAAATGTTGAAAATATGATAAGAAGAACCACTAACATTGAGTTAATGAGTACTAAGAGAAAAACAAATATTAGAAAATAAAAAATGAGATATAACTACAGCTAAAACATACATTGCAAACTAGTATTTTTGATACAAGTTGACAGCAAATTTAACTTTCATATTTCTAATGAGAATTACATTTTAAGGTTCATGATGCCTATATAATTTAAAAGTCACATTAGTGGGAGTAGAAGAATATCAAAGCAATTACTCCATGATCTGTGTTGGGTTTGGTTTGATTCAGGCATAGATGGAAGATTAGTTATTTGTAGTATGGTTGGGCCATTGGCATATCAGAATCAACAATTTCATATTTGTTTATTTTTTTTTGCAAGTTATTCTCCCCGATTGGAGATTAACTTTTCATGAGTTAATTGGTAATTCTCAATGGGCACAAATTAAAATCTCTGAAATATGACTGATCCTTTGGTATTTTTTTTTGAAACTTCCCCAGACAGTGTTAATGGGTAGCACTTTGAGAGCCAGGAAGGCAGGCCTATCACTGAGGGCAGGGGCAATGGCTAGTAAGCCTTGGTCATGATATGATGCAGTCGCTGAAAAATTATCTTTGGTGGAATAAGAATATATAATTTTCAATTCAAAGTTTTTATGTTGCTATGTTAAGATTTCCCTATCCTATGCTTGCATAAATTATATTTTATTGTTTTTGTATTTCATGTTTGTATGGATGGTTCTGTGTTTGAGTATGAGAGGAAGCATAACAAATGAATGAAGAAAAAGTATGAGTCTAATATCTAGGTTAAAATGTCACATAACAAGGACAAAATATTATATTGAGACACATAGTTATTGGGAAATGTAGAAGTGATTTGAGAAAGTCTCCAAAATTGAAGAAGAGATTTCAAAAAAATTGCAAAATGGATTTTTTAAAGAGCAGAAATGGGGTATAGATTAGAGATAACTCTTATATCAGTCCAAGTTTTAGAATAAAAATCATTTTGGAAGTCATTATCATAGCTAAGCTAGAGGAATTAATGCAGCTGCATGGCCATTGGCAGTCTTTGTACAAGTGGAAGCAATTATATTTCCAGACCTATCTGTTAAGGTCACTGCTGATGAATGATAATAAAATGATAATAAAAAAACATGGAAGATGCTATTTTCCTGACTTCAAAAAGTAAAAGGTATTTGCAATCAGCTCATCTGCGAGGAGTAGTAAATCATTAAATTCTGAGTGAATGTTGGTGGTTCGAGTGGTGGCAGTGTGAGGGACTTCCTTCCCAGTCTCACAATCAAAATTAAAGAGCAGGGTCTGTCTAATCATCAGTATCTTGATTTTATATTTTTCATAAGACTTATTTGTATATAACTACAAAGGTAAAGCACAACAAAATCCTAATAGCAGTTTGTTATAAGGTAATAAAAAATACATTAACTGATAATAGTTAAATAGCCATGTATAAAGCATCCTATAGAACTCAAGCCTAATGGTTTATCAAAAAACTGGAACTCATTTCATATAGAATTTCTTTTAAGTTAACATATACTTTTGAGACTGAGCATAGTTGTCTTTATGTTTTTTAAATATAAGATAGAACATAATAGATCCAAAAGGATAGGAGGAAAAAAAAAACTGGGTCAGTAAATTAAACAAATTTGTAAATTTTAGTACTCAAATTTTGGAAATGTCCTTAAGTAATTATGAATGTTATATATCTCACTTGAGTTTTTTAATGAGATATGTGTCAGCACTAAGAAATATTACCAGAACCTATAACTAAAGATTCCTATTGCCTATAAACTTTATGCAATATATATATATACATATATTAACTTATAAAGTATTGTGGATGTCAACCAGTTAAATTCTTCTTTTAAATCTTAGAGTTAATAATTCCCAAACTCCTTTTGTCATCATAATTATAGCCTTAACCAAATAGCAGTTATTCTTATCAGCATAAAATAGCAACAATAATAATGGGAGTCAAAGATATTTACAATATTTTTATATTCTCAAAGTTAAGATTGAAAATCTTTATTTTTACTAAAATTGTGGTCGGTTTATTATATTTATTTTTCTTCCTAGAATTGTGGGTATATTGAAGGATTAAAGTTTGACAGTGTGTGTCAAATGCTCTAAGATATAAACCTTTTACAAACATGCTATAATATTTGTAAAAGACCTATCTTTAAAGTCAGTATCTTGGGAGTTTTACATCTCAGACCTACTTAGCACTGGTGAAGAAAAAACAAAAATTCTAGTCATTGGGGAGGAACCTGAAATAATATGTTCCCTTTACTGTTTAACAATAGCACATTCTTCATCCATTGCTTACTTGACCTTATCTGCCAAGGTAAACACTGTCAACCAAGGTAAATAAGCATGTTGAACCGGTTCATGGCAATAAGAATCCTTTTAATTTCTTGCTAGCTGAGCTATTGGAATATGAGTTCTCCTTGTTTTAATCAGCAAGATAAGAATGGTATGTTAGAATTCAGTAATCAGAATTTTTTTAAATATTGAATTTTTAATTAGGAGAAATTTATTTAGAAATTATGTAATTTTTGTTGTCTGTATTATTATTTTTGTAACTGAGGTGCCATTGCTTTATAACACTGTATATGATTCAGAAGTACAGGTTCACACCTGTTTAGATACACACCTACCATCAAGATATTCATAATCCTCCTCTACCATAGTCCATTGGGCCTCCTTATCCCTTTATTCCCTTATCTCCCCTCTCCCTTGATTAGCCTCAATTCTATAGTCATATTTCTAGGGCTTGTTTTAGTTGATTTTCGTCAGCTTCTTTGTACTGTGTCTTTATATTCCACATAAGCAATACAGTATTTTTCTTTGTCCTTTTAACTTATTGTGTTTAGCGTAACCCCCCACACCCAATTCCATCTATGTTGTACCAAATGGTAAGATTTCAGCTTTTTTTTTTTTTTATAGCTGAGTTGTATTCCATTCTGTATATATATCAGATCTTCTTAATTTACTACTCTGTCATTGGGCACTTAGGCTGTTTTAGTAAATAGACTATTGTATTTAAATAAGTCTTTATCTTCCAAAGTTAACTTGTGACCCAGCAATTCCACCTCTGTGTATGTATCAAGAGAAATGGTAGTTACGTCAACTACAAGACATGGACAAGAGTATTCACGTTGTTATTTATAACACAAACCAAATGTCCAAAGTAGGTAAATAAATTATGGAATTTTCACAAATTCTAAAATATGATTCATGCTTCAAAAATTATGAATCTAGCAACTTAATGTTGAATGAGATAATTTCTCCAGCAACCCATGGCAATGTGAGATCTACTGTATTCACTGAGAAATACTGTGTGGTCTCACTTATGTATGGATTTTAAAAAGCCAAACTCATAAAAAATGCATAGTAAAATATTCATAACATTTTACCTACAAAATATTACCAACATTTGGGGATGGAGGAATTGGGAAGAGAGAGTTTAAGGATATATACCTGATACACCTGCAGCTCATAGATAATACGTTCTGGAGATCTAATGTACGGCATAGTGATTATAACCAATACTGCTGTATTATGAATTCCTAAGCTGCTAAGAAACTAGATCTTAATTGTTCTCACCACAAAATAGAAATGTTAGTGTATTATGATAGCGGTGCTAGCTAATGCTACAGTGATAATCATATTGCAAAATATAATGTATCAAAACAAAAGAAAGTACCTGTACCCCTCAAACATAAACTGTTATGTGTGAATTATATATCAATTAAAAATAAATAGATTGGGCCTCCCCTGGTGGTGCAGCAGTTGAGCGCTGGGCTGCGAGGCTGTCTGCAGCGTCTGCAGCACCAGTTCGTTCCCTGGCCACCTGCGAGGGTCCCACCAAAAATAATAATAATAATAATAATAATAATAATTAATTAAACAAACAAACAAACAAATAAATAAATAAATAAAATAGATTTTGGGCCTCCCTGGTGGCGCAGGCAGTTGAGCACCACACTGTAAAGCTGTCAACAGCCTTTGTAACGCTGGTTGGATCCTGGCAGGCCAGCGAGACAATCACATGCTGCGCCAGACCTCTCCCCTCAGCAGTGTATTATGCGCCCGCTGCTCCCCTCAGCAGTGTATTTTGCTACATCTGCCTGTTCTGCTCCCTGTTCTGTCTCTGGTGAATCCTCTTGCCCTCCCATCCATCTGGTCTGTGCCCCGGTTCTTGTATAAAATAAATAAATCTTAAAAAAATAATCTATTTTTTTAAGATTTATTTATTTGCACAAGAACTGGGGTACAGGTCAGAGGCGTGGTAGGGTGAGAGAATTCAACAGAGAGAGCAGGGAGCAGAAAAGCAAGACAGACCAAAGGTACTGCTGAGGGGAGGAGCAGCCGAGGCAGGAGAGGCCTGCTCTGCCATGTGGGTAGCTCCCTAGCAGGCCAGGAATCGAACCTGCCATCCAGAGGCCGCGGACAGTTCACAGTGCGCGCTCAACATGCTGTGCCATTGGGGAGACCCAAGAAATAGATTTTAAAAAAGATAATATGTACCTACAGGTGAAAACTTTGAGGCATTTATATTCTCCATTTCCTGTTTTCTGACAGGGCACTACGTAATCTAGCCTCTGTACTTAGCTCTACAGTTCTTAAGTATCTCAGAAAATGACTTTCTTCAACTCAAAATCTTACTATTCTTATCTAAAAAGTCTTCTCCCTTGTTTTACAGACAGATATCAATATGAAAATATGTGGCTTTTCCTTTAATAGGCTTTACTTATGCATAATAGTTGGCCACCAATCTCTCTATATGGTAATCCTTGAAAATTATAAGTATCCTATTTGTATTATATCTGTGGGAAAAATACAAGTACCCTATTTGTATTATTGTATCTGTGGGAAGCTAATTGTAATAGGTATTTCCTTAAATTATAAATTTTGTTTTACAATCCTGTAATTATATTATACATTACCAATTATCATGTATCTTAAGATAGTTTGTTTTAATTAAAATAATGTGTTTTTAATTCAATTCTGTACGTGTGCAGTCAGCATAATTATAGGGACTTTATGTCAGTCACTATCTAACTCCTATCCATATCATAGTGCTTAACACAAGCTCAGGATTCTATAAATATCTGTTGAAAGGATATAATTAAAGGTAAAAAAAAGCACTATCATATATTGGAGTGTCAGGACAAATTTGATAGTCTTTTCTTCCCTTTCTTTATCTGTATCTCCATTTTGTATGCTTACAGATTGTTACAAAAGTTCATCATCTTTTAGTCTCATTCTAATCCCAATTAAAACATTCTTAACCTAATGTATGCTTTTCTTCATTCATTTATTCATTCATTTAAGCATACAAGAGCTGGGGTCTAGGCTAGAGATGTGTCAGGAGGTGGGGGTATAGGGGGACAGGGAGGTGAGAGGATTCACCAGAGACAGAGCTGGGAGCAGAACAGGCGAACTGACTGAAATACACTGCTAATGGGAGCAGAGGGCAAGACAGGCAAGGTCTGCTGCACCATGTGGGTTAGCTCCCTGGCCAGGAATTGAACTTGTGCTACTAGGTTGCAGATAGCTTCATAGTGCTGAGACTTAACCCTTTGTGTCACCAGGAGGACCCTAATGTATGTTTATTTTGCAGATATTTGAGATAGCAGAAAACACATCCTTAATGAATTTATTGTATTTAGAGTGTTTGTAGGTATGTAATATATATGTGAAAAATTGATAAGGAATGGAAATTTAGATACAAATGAGTAATTTAATTTTACCATCCTCTTGCCCCTCCTTAATGTGTCTCCACATGATTCATTTGCTTACTCATCTCCCATATATACTTAAGAGAAAAAATGCAAGGAAGCCTGTCAGTTTCTCTCTGAACTGTAGTGGATTTAACCATTTAAATATAGTCTGAGGAGGGCCTCCTCTGGTGGCTCAGTGGTTGAGCACTGGGTTGCACTGCCTGCAGCCTCTGCAGCGCTGGTTCGATCCCTGGCCACCGGGGATCCCATAATAAATGAATAAATAAGTCTGAGGATTACACATTAGCTTATTATTCACAGTGAATTCAAGAAATGTCTGCTCCACATGTGGCTGCTTGCACTTCAATATAATAATAAAGGTATGGGGCCTCCCCGGTGGCGCAGCAGTTGAGTGCTGGTCTGCGAGGCTGCCCGCAGCCTCTGCAGCGCCGGTTTGATCCCCAATCACAGGGCGAGGGTCCCACATGTCGCAGAGACCTCTCCTGCCACCCACTGCTCCCCTCAGCAGTGTACTTCATCTGTCTGTCTATTCTGTTCCCCGCTCTGGTGAATTCTCTCACCCTCCCGCTCTTCTGACTGTACCCAGTGCTTGTATAAATAAATAAAAAATTAAAAAAAATAAAAGAAATAAAACCAACTATAAAAAATATAATAAAGGTATGTACAAGAAATGCTTGTGTACTATCTATGTGCTGTTCATCCTATGTTACTGTGAGTTATTTTTCTGTGCACACCTCTGTACTTTAGTGAGCTTATAAGGGTTCTAATGGTAATAACTGTATCTTTGTTGTATCCCCTTCCAACTGTTCTTTGTAGAGGATTTATTTATTCAACAGATGTTTATTTTGAAGTCACTATGTGCCAGGCACTATTCAAGGAACCAAGGATAAAGCAATAAAATAAAATCCCAGCCCTCCAATGAAATCCCTGTAAGACAAAACAGATTAAGAAAGCATATCAATAAATACATAGTGTTTGACTGTTGTAAATGCTATGTTAAAAAGAAAGGTTTGATAAAGCTGATAGAGTATGGTGAGGACATAATTTTACAGAGTGGTCAGGGAAATTTTCACTATGAAGGATTATAGTTGAGCTAAGACAGAGTTGTTTAAATATCTGGGAAAGAACACCCTAAACAGATAGAAAAAGTACTGTAAATAGCTTCAGACAGAAAGCATTTGGTTTGTTTTGGGGACTAGTATGTCTGTATAACTGGAGATGTGTAAATGAGGGACAGAGTAGAAGGTTATCAGATGAGAAAATGTTGAAGGTTGTCAATAGGACATGAAGGCCATGGGAAGGGACATTAATTTTATCTTAAATGATATGAGAAGTGATTAGACAGTTTCATTAGTTTGGGGAAGAAACAATCTGATTTCCTTTTTAAAAGGGTAGCAGTAGAACTAAAGTGAAGAAAAGACTCATGAGGAAAGATGAATACAGAGGTTAAAACAGAAACTGGACAAGAAGTTAGTAATCATTGCAATACTTCAGCTAAGAGTTCATAGAGACTTTAATTACATTGTAAGCAGCAGTAGTGAGTGTGCAGAGTGGTTGGATGAAGAATATGATTTAAATGAAAGATACAAAGACTCAGAAATACTTGGTAATATATTGAATAGGATAGTATGAGGGGATGAATTAGATGTGGGGTATAGAAATGTGATCAAGGATAATCGAGGTTTCCAGCCCAAGAAGTAAAGATAGAGGCACTATCTGTCAGATTATCTTGGCATGAGGAACTGACATGTGGAAAGCTACTAAAGTAGTGTGTTTCAGGTAGAAAGCTTAGATTTTTTTTTTTTTTTTTTTTTTTTGGTCTATGATTGTTCTACATGCAAACAAAGATGGAAAGTAGGTAGCTGGATATATGGATCCAATGTTTGGGTGAAGGGGAGGGAATTGAGTTGACAGATAATAGTCATGCAAAAATAATGTTGATTTTTGTTGATCAATTCACTCTTTCAATAATGAAAACATAGTAACTGATACTTTTACAAAATTAGAAAACCCGTAAGTCCTCAATTTCAAGATATGTGTTTGAACCGGTATCTCTGCTTCAAACAACTGTGTGTCTTACTTAACCATTGTTGGAAACGGGGGCTATTTGGAATCTTTCTCCAAATAGGTAAAATAAATCATATATCATTTGAAATGGAATCCCAAAACTTACTGATAAATGCCTTGATTATACTAATTGCTTTTTCTTTATTCCCATAGTCTCTCACTGTGCCAGAGGGAAATTATATTGGTCTTAAAGGATTTGTTCTTCAAATGACCATGTAGGTCACAACACAAAAACTTACTTAGCTGGTGGCAAATTTATTATTTAATGATTTGTCCCCAGTGTCTTTCCTGTGGCTGTGTTTAAAACCATTGGTCTATAATTGCTATGCTTTATGCATATGCATGCACATATATTTCATTTATAGTCTTTAGACACATTTTTCATTCAAATATTCAAAAAGCACTGTTATTTAAAGACTCTGAGGCGGCCGGTTAACTCAGTTGGTTAGAGCAGTCCTAATAAAGACTCTGATAGAATAATACCATTCTTCTAGCAGTCTTAAGCTCATTTGAACAATGAGAGTTTGAAAAATAATTTAACTGGTTTGTAGTTGACATTTGTGATACTAGTACCTCAAAAGGAATAATTGGAAGATAAGGAACTTTTTAAAGGCTTTATACATTTTGAATGACCTTGTGCTTAAAACATCCTTGATAGTTGAAATGCCCTTATGCTTCTTTCATCTCTCTCTACTTTGTGACTTTGTTGAGTTAATTATCCTCACTAGTATTCTCTTTATATTTAGCGGACAAATACGCAGGGATAGGTATGAGAAGAACTGTGGTACAAAATAACATGGTTTGATATCAAGGTTGCAAATTCATGGCAAATAAATAATTACTGAGTTCAAATAAGTAGGATAATGAATAAAATAATAAAGCCTGTGATAGGTCATTTCTACAAATATTTCTCTTTTGTTAAAGATTTATTTTTATTTATTTATACATTCAAGAACTGTGGTGTGGGACAGAGGTGAGGAGGGTCAGAGTATTCACCAGAGACAGAGTAGGGAGCAGAACAGGCAGATCCACTGAGATACACTGCTGAGGGGAGCAGTGAGCAAGACAGGAGAGGTCTGTTGTGCAATGTGGGTAGCTCCCTGGCTGGGATGGAACTCAGGCTGCAGTGGCTGATGATAGCTTGATAGTGCTGAGACTTTAACCCCTGTGCCACCTGGGAGGCCAAATTTCTACAAATATTTGTAACATACTTTAAAAGTAATTTTACTAGGTTCTTTCTTGATGTTTTAATATATTTCTCTTTATGTGCATTAGTAAATTATCCTGAAGAATATTTTTACTATAGCACACTTAAGATACTGTTCCCCAAAATATCGGTGCATTGTGATCCTAATACATATGTTGACCCCTATTATAGTGTATGTTTGTCTTTTTTTTTTTTCCTCTGTCTTATCCATAGAAAATGATACAATCTACTGGACAGACATGGGCTTCAATAAAATTAGCCGAGCTAAAAGAGATCAGACTTGGAAAGAAGACATCATTACCAATGGCTTGGGAAGAGTGGAAGGGATAGCTATTGACTGGATTGCTGGTATAATCCATGACTTTTCTGTTTTTGTTTCACATCTATTTTGTTAGAGGCTCAATCTGCTTCATATAAATTCTGTTTCTTACCCATAACAATTTTTTATGCTCTAGCCACAGGGATAAATAGTCACTTTTGCTTTTGGCTCCACTCTTTCTAATGCTTTTGAGCCTTTAGATAAGTGTTTTTATGTAGAAATAGATTATGTAGTGTTAACTTTGCCCAAATCTCCTGAGAACTCCAAGAGGCAGGTAAACAGAAGAGTTAGAAGTTTTTTGGTTTTTTTTTTTTTTTTTTTTTTTCCCTGCCTGAAGTCAGTAGAAAGTTAAAATAGATCTCTTCCTGAGGTGGGAAAAGTTTGAACTTATATTTAACTTAGAAGTTTATCATTATATGATTTATACTAGAGATTTGTGATGGTAGGAAGTATTTGTGCATTGTTAATACATTTCTTCTTTGGAAATACATAGAATGTGAAAGATTATAGGAAATTATATCTTGATAGTTATGTTAGTACTCAGAAATTTAACTTTAGCCATAACTAATTAATATTTTTTAACAACTGTATTATAATCATATGTGTATTTCTCCTAGGTAATATATATTGGACAGATCATGGTTTCAACTTAATTGAAGTTGCAAGACTCAATGGCTCTTTTCGTTATGTCATTATTTCTGAAGGCTTGGATCAACCAAGATCTATAGCTGTGCACCCAGAGAAAGGGTAATTTTAAGAATTACATATATCTTTTGAATTTTAAGTAGATTTTCTTAATTTCAATTTTAAATTATCCACACATCATAAATGATAGAATTTTTACCTTTAACATCTGATACAAAATTGAAAAATAAGTAAACAGAAGGAAAAGTTTATTTTCATTTTGCTTGTAGATGTTTTAGTACATATTTAGTGTGGTACTTTAATGTCTATATAAATCCACATGAGTAGATCAAGATATCTCTAGATTCTCAAGTTAAAGTTCTGACCTTGAGATATTTACATAATATATACTCAACTGTTTGCTGAGTGAATGAAATAGCCATTTATTAAATGCCATTTTCCAGTGTTTCTAAAGCGTCAATATTCATTTTATGTCCATGACTGTCAAATTAGTGTGTTTATCCCAAGCTTTTATTTTTTTGCTTGCTGTTTATTTGTTAACTTTTTCTTCAGTTCCAGGTAAGTATGTCTACCTAGATACTTGATATTTTTATGTTTCCATTTGAATGTTTTATAGGCACCCAAAGTGTACATATATAAAATTGAAATTAATTCAATCTTCCACCAAGTTCTGCTGAATTTTTCTTCTAAATAATTATCTCATCAGTCTGCCACTCTCCATTTTCACAGCATCCACCCTAATTAAACCATGTCTTACTTTGTACATATACCACAGCAATAAATTGCCAATACATCTCTAGCCTCAGCAAAGTCTAAAGTGACTTTTTTCTTTAATATTAATTGTACTTAAAATCCTTGAAGTAATTATCTTTTGTATAGAGTCCAAAATTTTCTTTTATGTAGAGTCCAATTTTTTTTTATTATTATTTTCACACTCCTACTGTTGTTTCTATTTTGTCAGTAAATCTCTTTTGGCATTTCAACTTGTTCAAATATTTTCAAACATTCCCTCATCTTTCCATTTACCTGCTGTGTTCTCCTTCCTACAATTACTATATATTTTTTTTTACTTTTACCTATCCCTGACTTTATAATTTAGATCATTTAGTTAGATGACATCATAGCATACAGCATGCTTAATTTTTATAAGTTCTGTGCACTGATACTTATTCAGTCATTGATTTGCATAGTAGTTCTTTTTTGTTTGTTTGTTTGTTTGTTTGTTTGTTTGTTTTTACCAGCCTGGAATATATCCCTATTCTTCACTAAAATTCTGTGAGGAAAAGATCCATGTGTGTTCAGTTTATGTCTCTATCCTTTGTACTTAGTATCATGGATGGTAAAGAATAAGTAGCTGACAGCTAAATATTTCTCTTCTAAACAGTAATGTAAATATATTTGTATTATAAAACATTATATTATTTTCCACTATTGTGTTTATTACATTGATAGTATGATTTGACTTTAAAGGTTTTAATTGAAAGGAGCAGATTTTTTCATGCTACTAGAATTCCTGTGGCTTTTGGTAAAAAAGAAAACTGTCCAAGACCTGCTTATGGCAAAATGTTGGGTCAGGTGTCCCTGAAAGGATGAGAGGGCCTAGGAGAAACTTCTTTGGGTACAGAAAGGAAGGGGAAAAGGGGAAGGTGAGACAGATACAATACACTCTTATATTGGTGCAAGCATCTCCTGATAAGGGTCTCAGTGGGTCTTTATTCATACGTTTAAGACAAGCAATGGGATTACATCATCGTAAGCATAGAAGCAAAATAAAACAATCATTACATTCCTTTCCCATAGACATTTTGTCACCTACGTGTTTTTAAGAAAAGAAACGACCTTAAAAGTTAATAGATAATTAAAACTTAGACGCATTATTTCAGCCTAAACAACTACCTAGGTTAGATAACAGCCCTTGGTACCACCCTGTTGCCAAGGCTGCAATATCAGGAGACTGTTCTATCTATATGACTTACAGCTAGAGACCAGTTGCTTCGGGGTAATCAGTTGTTAGAACTTTTTTCTACCTAGAAACTCCTAGAGTAATCAACTTTGTGATTCATTACAAGGCTTCTCTATGGAACTTCCATATGAGGAATATTATTATGACCAGCTCTGGGTTGCTTATCAGACATGCCCAGTAATTATTTCCCATTGTCAAGTGGGCCAAATTATTTAGTGTTTAATTTTTAAGCAAGTAGTTCTCGATGCCATATACTTACAATATTCTTATACGTATAATTTATTGCCCAATGTATTTACTGAGAAGTTCTTTCTTATTATGACCAAGAACAAAAAACAAAGGGATGTTCAATCTTCAGCCCCAAGGTGTGAGACACAAGGAATCGTCAACCCCCCAGTGTGAGGCTCTTTAAAAGTCTTTGGCCCCATGGTTTGAGGTTCTTTTTCTTCAGCCCCACTGTGTGAGGCCCTTTTCTTAGCTGCTTGCCAGTGTCTTACCTAGATGGGGCAGCAGGGCCCCCTGCAGCATTCCCCCCCCCCGGTTTTTTTTTTTTGGTTTTTGGTCATCATTTGCATAATTTTTAACTCAATTTGTAGTTGTCTAATAGCACGGAAAAGTAATTTGATAAACAATGGGAAGAGAAGTAGCATAAGCATGGTGACAAGCAATAAGATACCAATAGTAGTAAACAATGGGAACCAGGTGGCCTTAGTGGTGCAGTGCTGCAAAGAAGCCAGGAAGGAATCAGCAACTTCGTCAGGAGTGGAGGAGGAGGCATGAGCTAAACTAATTGCCTTAATATTTTTCTGCAGAGCAGTAAGGTCCAGGGAAACATTTGTATTATCCCAAACACCAAGCAAATGATTTTTGACATTATTCTAAAAAACAGAAGATGAGTTATAGACATGTGGATTAACACAAATTCATTTATAATTAGAGTGACATTTAGTGGTCAAGTGAGTTTTGATATGCTGCATTTGATTACCAATATACAATATAGTTTTTTTAATGATATTTAAGCAAGCCTCAATTTTTTTTCCTAAGAGCATAAATACCAAAATTATTATACCAATGTTTTTCTAGATCTACAGGCAGTATAACATAAGGAGGTTGATAAACAATTACAAAGACATTTGGTACAATGGTTGGATCAATACAATTAGTTAATATACATTCTGGACATGAGATGATTGCAAGCATAGTCATAAACATGTTTTCAGGGGTCGCTGCAACACCTTGTCCCTCCATGATTTGCTGTGCTTGATTGGAGAGTTGTTCTAATTGTCCCCAAGTTGGTGGGTTGCTGCGCAGCGTGGAAGTAGTTGAAGGTGCAGCAGGACTGGTTGGTGACTCCTCAAACTGCAGTTGGTGAAAAGGAGGAACCAAGGTGTCAGCGACTTCTGGAGAATGAGTGGGACTATGCTCCAAAGGAATAGTTAGAGGAGGTAAAGGCCTATGTGATCGTGGGAGAGGAGAGAGCCTGTGAGACATGGTGTTGAATTCAGCATCCTGTAGAAAAACACAAGCATAGCCTCTCCCACAAGTTAAATGAATTAAAAAAAATTTTTTTGAAGGCAGAGGAGGTGTAAGCAGGTGCATTATCTGTCTTAATAGCCTTGGCTTTTCTGCATAAGCAAAACAAAACATTAAATGTTGAGACACATCTTTAAAGGCTTCTCCCGTTCCAGCTGTAGCCATAATCAAATGGGAGAAGGTGTCTACAAAGACATGCACATAACTTAATTTTTTAAAGCTGGAAAGATAAAGTTTTAGAAGGAGCTGCAGCATTAGGAGAATTAGTTTTTCTTGAAGCAATTCCTGATTTCTGAGGGCATTTTTTACTGAAATGGCCTGTGTGGCCGCATGAAAGCAGGCTTCAATATTAATTAATTTTTCCATCATATGAACAAATTGATCAAATAATGCCATACAGTCAAATTTCCAACACATATCATTGTTTCTCTTCAAACCGATTATTTGTAGATTTTATAAACCAAGGCAAATAAAATTTACTTTCCCTCAAACCTTTTACAACTTACTACATACCCTCAATTTTAGCTTTTTCTCTATTCTTTCATATTGTGGCACAACCAGACATTTTAATTTTAAGACAAAACTACTCTCCCTTTCCTTCATTTTTCACTTACTATCAGCCATCAATTGCTCTCCCTCTTTTCTTCAGACACCACTAAAACTTTCAACAAATCATGATGGTGGTTTCCTTTCAGTAGTCCAGAACACAAGGAGGTGCTTTGTGTGTTCACCACCCCAAAATGTTACTTTATTTTTTTATTTTTTATTTTTTATTTTTTGTGGGACCCTCGCCGATGGCCGGGTAACGAACCGGCGCTGCAGAGGCTGCGGGTAGCCTCGCAGCCCAGCACTCAACTGCTGCGCCACCAGGGGAGGCCCCCAAAATGTTACTTTAAACATTGCAGTTTTTTTTTAATAGGCTTAAAAACAGTATGACTTGGTTTTACTTGGTAAAGTTAATATGACAAAAAAATTTACATATATAAGTATATATATATATATATATACATGCATACACACATTTAAACAAAGTAAATTATTAATACTTAACATAACTTTAAGGCATATATGCTTTGAATTATATTATAAAATTTGAACTAGTTCTTTTTTATCAAAAAAATTTTTATCGTGATTTTAAGATTTGTTTCTATGAAAGTTTATATAGGCACCATTTATAATTAGTCCTCCAGAGTTAAAAAAAACAAAATAAAACAAAACACTAAGACAGACAAACAGACACAGAGATCTCTTGACATACATTTAAAATTTTGGCCATGTGTATGTATCTTAAGAGATAGTTATTTTACCAATATGTGTGAAGATGCTGAGGTTTTTAATGAGTTAAAATCTAAAATCTGTGCAGAGAATGAGTGTCTAATCTTAATTATTACCAAAGAACTTGGGCCCGAGACCACAATAGTCACGGCAGTTTTTACTAACTTTTTTAGATAAGAAAATATTTTTGGAGTTTATATTTTTAAGAAATGATTTTTTGGCTTTAGGTTGTCAACACTTTATCTCACTCTGCTGGAAAATACTCACACAACCACACGAATGTGCCCCTGCATATGTCTTCCAGCCAACAACCCTAGCTATGGTCCTACATGACAGTCAGTAACAGTGCCAGACAATGAACCTTCAAATGATTTTGGCCCGCAGTCTTATATCCTCACAGTTTTAGTGCTGTAAAGTCAATGTGAAGAAGAGATGATTTGGTCCCACTGGACTCTCAAATAGCAAATTCATAAGCAACTAAATTGTTGCTGTTTTAAGCCTTTAAATTTGGAGTGGTTAGTTAGCAGCAATAGACAACTGAAACAAGATCCTGTAGAAATCTAAATCTTAACATGTCCAAACCTCAATTGATTTATTCTCTACAATTACGACATTCCCATTGGTTGATATCAATTCTATTATTTTCGCTGCCTAGGTCAAAACACTTGATATCTCTCTAATAAACCTATTTGATATATCAGAGGTAATATATATTTACTTTCGCATTCAAATACATTCATAGTCTACCTACTTCTCATATCTTTCACTGCTACCACCATAGCCTGAGTTGTTATCACTTGCCAAAATTTCTAGACTGTTGTTTACCATGTTCTGCCTGTGTGTCCCTGCAATCTGTTCTTCATGTAGTGGTCCAGTGAACCTTTGGAATGTAAGTAGTTTATGTTACTTCTTTGCTCAAAATATACCAGTGGGTCCTCTTTCACTCTGATTTAAACCTCAGAGAAAAACTTGATTGGTATTATTTCCCCCAGCAAATAGATAGGTACACTGACTCACCAATTTCAAATATATGATTGGTCATTAAGTTCATACGTGGTGAAGTTAGGATTCTGTAAACTCCCAAAATCGTGCTACATAATGTGTACATATGTTTGTGTGTTAATGTAGCATATATAGAAAAATTATATAGAAATTAATTGTAGAAATTTATAACCAAATTATAATGAAATTGCATATAAAATAATGAAAATCGAATATTAGAACTAGAAATGAAAGAGAAAATAAACAATCAAAAATGTTAGAAAAATTAAGAGAGGTTCATAAAAAATTTTTCTTTGGGTCTGACTTCCCCCTTTATAGCATATTGAGTACCACTGTATGCCCATGGACAAATTCGACTATTTATTTAGACTGGGAAGGAAGGCGTGATTTTAATTCCGAGAATAAAATGCATGGCTTAATGAAATGTATCCATATCACATCTGTCAACTTGACAATAAAAATATCCTCTCATTATAATGACATTTTTAAAAATTTCCATTTAAATTTTAAGTGATAATTAATAAATTATTACAGCCTCAATAGAGAAAATGTAATCAATTCTAGAACATGAATAGTTGTTTCAATGGTAGGAACAAATGCAATTTGAATGTTCAGAAGGCCCATAGAGACATAGGAAACCTGTTTGTTTCTAATGAAGAACTTCTTCCCTTCATATTTTTAACAAGCCTAGTACTTTGTTTTGTGAAGAACCTGTTCTATGTGACCTTTCATAGATTCACAAAGTTCAAATTAACAGGGCTCTTGCTGCTACCTGTCAATTTGTAATTTTCTTTTTCAAACGTAGTATATGCTTTGAAATGCTTATTCTAGAACTTCTTTTCCACAGGTTTCCTTTAAATCTTGTCAGCCATTTTACTTACTTTTATTTTTTTTTTATTTTTAAAGATTTATTTATTTATACAAGAATGGGGATACAGGCCAGAGGTACGGGAGTGGGGGTGAGAGATTCACCAGTGACAGAGTGGGGAACAGAACAGGCAGACTGACTGAAATACACTGCTGAGGGGAGCAGCGGGCAAGACAGGAGAGGTCTGCCGGACCATGTGGGTATTTCGCCGGCTGGCCGGGATCGAACCTGTGCTGCAGAGGCTGTGGACAGCTTCACAGCATGGCACTCAACTCCCTGCGCCACCGGGGAGGGCCTTGTCAGCCATGTTAGCATATAGCTACAATGCTTTTCTCTAGGAAACTGAGAACATCAGGCAAAGGAATTCACATTTGTGCCACTTTTGTCAGTTTGATAAATGAACATTTATTGAGTGCTACACCCTATGAGCAAGGTCATGTCAGCATCTCTCCATCCTCCTCAGCCTTCAACTCAAAGCATTTTGATAAAACAGTAAGAAAAAGGTCCTGGTGGGCACTGTAAACTATGACTGTAAAGTATGAATAAGATGTTGCTTCTCTTCACAATGAGTTTTTTTGAGTCTAAATTGGAAATTTAAATAAGTACAAAGATTTCAATTAAAAGAATAGTATCAAATTGTAATGTATGATATTTTCAGGCACAAAATTACTAGATTGGTGTAAATCAAGCTTAAATCTCATATCTAAATCTCTTGTTGAAGTAATAATTTCCATAAAACCACTGCATAATTACCTTGAGTTTGAAGTAAAAGGAGACAGCATATAATTAGAGTGGATAGTAAAAGAAGGTAGTGGTGTCAGTGCTGGTGATCTGTAGAGACTTGGTGGAGGAGACTTGAAGGAGAAAGTATGCTGAAATAGAGTGGGAATATATTATACGACAAGAGAATAATAAAAGAACTCGTAGTAGCAAAGAAATGCCATTGGCTAGAGTGTAACTGTATGAAGTATGTGTGTGTATGTTACATAGATGCATACATGTATAGAGAAACAGGTGATATAACTGAAAGTTGGGGACACAGAATAGGCAATAGTATCCCCTACATTTTATAGAAACTGGGTCCTGTTTACCAAGTAAAATCAAAACTGGTCCTGAACCCTCTATCCTAGTTCTATCTGGCCCCAAACAAACCATATAAACAGAGATCAGAAGTATAAGACTTGATTAAAGTTGAAGCATTCTCTTAATTAGAAAGTTATTAGAAAAGCTTATTTATTGCCCAGGAATACTGTTGTGGAGTAGGGAAGGGCCTCTTCTGATATCCTTAAGTTAATTAGTAGTGAGCATTAGAGGCAAATGAATAAGGGGTACACTAAAATTAAGAAAGAAAAAATGAAATAAATTGAATAAAAAAAACCCAAAAAAACCTGCCATTTTCTCACTACAAATCCTCCAGCCAGGAGAAGTCAGGTCAATGTTGGAGAGAGGGAAGATAAATTTAAAATGGAGATGAGATTTGTTTGCACTTCTAGTTTTTTTATGCCTCATCTTAATTAGCAATATGATTCTGTTCTTTTAGCTGATATTGTCTAGGGAGTCATAGATTCTTCCTGATAACAGAAAATTCTGGAGAAAAATATGGTATCAGGGATTGGAGAAATAGAAAGTCACTTCCTAGTTCACACTCTTCAATAAACAATGTTAGTTGATGAGACTACCTAAGAAATAGTACAGAAAAAAAAAAAAAGAAGTCTGAGGACAAAAATGAAGAATGTTTACAGTTGGGTACAAAATATTTAAGAGGAGAAATAAAGAAATTAGGGCCTCCCTGGTGGTTCAAGGGGTTAGTTCTCAGCACTATGAAGCTATCTGCAGGCACTGCAGCAGGAGTTCTATACTTGGCCAGAGAGCTACACACATGGTGCAGCAGACCTCTCCTGTCTCACCCCCTGCTCCTCTCAGCAGTGTATTTCGGTCAGTCTGTCTGCTCTGTTCCCCACTCTGTCTCTGGTGAATCCTCTCACCCTCGCACCTTGCCCTGTACCCCAGATCTTGTATGCATAAATAATTTTTTTTTAAATCAGCAACTAGACAGAAGAAAGAGGAATAACAAATTGTCCATTCAAAGTCCTCAGAAGTCAAGAGAAAACAGTTTTAGAAAGAAGCATGTGTCATTAGTAATGAGGTTAGGAGCTATAAAGCTCAAACTATTGTTACTGCTATCAATTTCAGGATATCAGTAAGGCAGAGGTCAATTATAAATAATAAGTAAAAATAATTGGAAATTAGTGCTAGCATATTTAAAGTACAAAGACAGACAAAAACTTGGAAGAATGAAAGGAAAGGGGAAAACATGGGCATAATGTTAATATCGTAGGGTATAGAGGAATTTTTTCTTAATATGGGAGACGGGATATTTTGCATATTCATAGATGGAGGGGAGGAAACCAGCAGAAAGAAAGAAGTGGAAATCCATATGAAGAGAAGCTAAATTCTAGAGAGTATAAGAGGACTCTTGGCAAAGAGAAAGCACTGGAATGTAGTAAGAACAGAAAACAGCCAATAAACCAAATGTGCATCTTATATCACGTATCTAGGAGCAGATCCAGGAATGAGAACTCAAGTTAGTAAATGAAAGGAGAAGAAACCAAGTAGATGTTCGGTTTTTGAGTGAGGTCCAGCACTCACACTGATCCCTTGGAGAGTGCTGGAGTGAATACTTTATTTGAAAGCCTGGTAGTGGGGCTCCCAATCTACCAATCAATCACTGGATAATGGAAACCCTTGGAGAGATAAATGCTCCTGGGATTTGTGGCTCTCAACAGTTGTGGTTCTCAGTCTCTAAAGAGATTTTAATCACCCTGTTCTGAAAAAAGTTGCTCCAGCAAACTGCTAGAGACAAAAATGTAAAAGCTGGGCATTGGAATGCATAGAGATATTCAGTAACATCTGAGGATGCCAACCTGGAGCAGCGGGGCAGTCCACTACAGTCTGGGGCCCCAGTTTGGACATTTCCTACTTTGGTGAGCCTTTAAATATATTTTTCCTCCCCTCTTCATCCCCCTCCCTCTCTTCTCCTATTATTTAAATATCTTAATTTCAAATGTTTTTATCCTTTATGGTTATTGGAAAAATCAGATGAAGTAAATTTGAATTGAAACATTAAATAAAAGGAAATCAGGTCCTCCAATTCTATTTTTGGAGCTGGAGTGAAAGAAGGGATAATATAGTGATAAATTATATTTTAAAAGATTAACATGTATAGGTGATAGTCATTGATTACGATTAGCTATTTTAAATGAATAAGGTAAGTTTTGCTGAAACAATTGTGGCAAATGGTTTTCATAATATGAATAAAAATGTTTTCCAGCAACATGAATTTAGCTGGGAGGTATTTCTAGATTCTAATCAGGTTTAACCTTAAGTATCAATGATTAACAACTCAGCATTTACAGTAAAACATGGAACATATAAGCCAAAAATAGGAGTAGGATGTGAAAGACTCAAAATTTCCAAATGAAATGGAAGAGCTGTAAATTGCAAATTCAGTAAGTGAGATTCAAAATTAGTGATGAAATAGGAAGTGATGGATGAACATAAGACCAGGGTAAGAGTTATCATTCAGCAGACATGAATGATCAATAAATACTGGAAGGATATGATTTCAAAATGAGTGATACTGGAAGCAGAATATTTCACATAATAATCAAAATTAATTTGTGTCCTTGCTTATCTAAAGCAGAAGCACAAAATGAGAGATGTAGGCCATTGGAACAAATGAACATGAGAATGTGGTTAGTATGCTCACAGGTTTATCAACATGAGTCATAAAGTCGCTAAGAGTGTCAGCAGTGGAGGGAGGAGATGGCAAAATTGTCAGTGAGTGATAAAGTAATTAAGTAGATCTGGTGGTTATTTGTGATAGAGTGATGATGTGGTGGTATGGAAAAATTGAATGTGTGAATTGATACTGGGAGTGTTTTGAATTAAGTAGTATGATCTCTGAGAAAGTTTTTGTTTTACTCAAAATTGCTTCTTCTCTTGTATCTACATATGATGACATCTCCTTTCCTCAAGCATCTCATGAAGTGGTTATTCTCTTGTAGTCTATCATCTGTAATGTGTTCCTTTTATTTATTTTTATTTTTTTTAATTTATACATACAAGAACTGGGGTGCAGGCCAGAGGTGCAGGGGGTAAGAGGATACACCAGAGACAGAGTGGGGAACAGAACAGGCAGACTGACTGAAATACACTTCTGAGGGAAGCAGCGGGCGAGACAGGAGAGGTCTGCTGCACCATGTGGGTTTACTCTCTGACGGGCCGGGGATCAAACTTGTGATTCAGAGACTGCAAATTGCTCAGAGCATGGCGCGTTACCCCTTACGCCACCTGGGAGGCCCCCTCCTTTTATTTATATTTAAAGAATTAATATTTTAGTTATTCGTACAAGAACTGGGGTACAGGCCAGAGGTGTAGGGGTGAGAGGATTCACTAGAGACAGAGTGGGGAACAGAACAGGCAGATCTATTGAAATACACTGCGGAGGGGAGCAAGATGGGAGAGGTCTGCTGTGCCATATGTGTCAGCTCCCTGGCCAGGGATGGAACTCATGCCACAGGGGCGGGCAAAAGTTTATTAGCACTGAGACTTTAACCCCTGTACCTCCAGGGGGGCCCCAATGTGTTCCTTTAATTGAAGCCTTCCCCTTTACTTTCAAATAAATTGAGTTCTCTGTTAGGTGAAAAAAAAATTATGTCTATATGCTTACTTCTTAATTTCACAGAATATGGATCTATACCCATTGTCTTCATTAAATCCCTGAAACTGGTTTTAATCATTATTTTTTAATCATTTTGTATCCAGATGGAAACTCCTGATTTTACTCATAGTAAATCTAGACTTTTTCTTTTTTAAGATTTCATACCACTTTTGCCTTCTCCTTGATATTTTTCTCCATTGATAATCCACTCAATGAACATGTTTTCTCTATTTCTTTCTTAAACTGTTAGTTGTCTTGTTCTTTCTGGGCCCTTCCATATGTCTACTTTGAGCATTGTACCTCTTCCCTGATCTTTTTTCTCCTCATCTGAGACTTTGTGTAACATGCCCTCTTTTGTCATATCTACCCTTTAAACCTTTTTTCAGGCTTTTGACTTTCATTCCTGTATAGAATCCAAATCTCATATTTTTCACTTTGATAATATTTCAAATTTTCTCTGAAAATTGTTTATTTAAATGTCCAACTTTCGTGAAAACTTAAGTTCTCCTAACCTTCGTCTACTGACTTTTCCTCACTAGTGTCTCTTTCTGTGGTATCATGGTTGGTGTTTTGGTACTGTAAGATGGAAACTGAATTTAGATTTTCCATCACCTATGTCTAAAACCTATAATTTCTTCTCTCCAAATGTTTCTTAGATTTTTCCTTTCTCTTCACTATAACTTTGAGCTCAGCCATGAATCAGCAGGGGACTCTCAGGACTTTTTTTTTTTTTTTATTTCTTAATATTGAGGCCCCAAACAAGGTTTACACTTCATCTCACAAAGAAATCTTTGACCTATTTAGTAATATTTTAAATATTGTTGCCTCTGTATCATCACTTCTACTTAAAATGTATTTATTAAATATTAATTAAGTCACATAGATACTTTCAGGATTTGTGGTTAATGATTGATATACCTTTTTAAATGTTATACTTATTTGCAGATGATATTTATTGCTACTTGCATATATTGTTGTTATATATCTACTTAATATGTTATTCATACGTTTACTAATTTGAGATCAGAGGGGAACAAAGAGACTTGAAAATGAATAGTCTATATAAAAGTTATTCAAACATTGACTTCTAGGTAATAATACATAAATAGATGTTTTAGTGTCAAAATTCACATAGGAATAAAGTACAGCAGTTAATATCCTTTGTGAAGTTAAATAATGTCAGGTGGATTTGTTAAGGGAAAAGGTAACCCATAATGGAGAAAATTAGGTACATTAAAGATATAAATGTCCCGTGAAAAATGGACATGAAGCCTGTTTTGAACAAAGCACAGCCAAATGTAGGAGAAAGTTTCATGGATTTAATTCAACTTGAAAAAGTGAATTTCTCACCCCATTGACTTTTTTTGGTAAGGCATTACTTCTTTTTTTTAAAAAAATTGAAATTAATAATTTTCTTTATGCTGAAAAGTGACTTACTACTTACAACAACAAAGAAAAGAAGTATAGGAAGGTGCAATATGATCCTGAAAAGGGTGGTTAATCCCCTATGGTATGTGATAGCTCAGTGAAGCATAAGTACTTATTGGTTTTCTGTTTTGTTTTATTTTTTCATTTAAGCAATTGGTTGTATTCTATCATTTTAGTTGTATGTTTCTGTTACTGTAAATAACTTGCTGACAAGTGTCTTTCCATGGCAAAGGTCAATCTTGATTTGGGATCATGTTGTTCAACAAGTACATAATATACTGAACAATATACAGGCATTCTTGAACAACAATTTAACATCTGTTAAGCTAGCAAGAATATAGCATACTTTAAAACCACTTTGCATTTTAAGGTAAGATAGCCCATATTTAAAAAAAAAAAAAAAACAAAACTGAGTGTAGAATAATCTTGAAATAATGGTGGAATCAGTATGCTAGTGTATACTATTAAAGTACCATGATGCTCAAGTAACTCAGGAATACCAGATTAGTGCCCCAAATCACAGCTATCTTTCTTAGAATTATAAGAAGGGGACATAGCAAATTATTATGGCAAATCAAGTAGCTCATTATCTTTTACTATTTTTAACTCTATTATATGAACCCTTTTTCAAAGCTAGTTAGGTATTACATAGTCTTTTAATTTTTTATATTATTTATTCTTATTGTGTTATTTTTAATAGCAGAACATTGATGTACAACACTGTATATCATTTTTTAGAGATACATATTTGTACCTCTTCAGATGTAGGTTACTTCACCACATCCACTGACAAATAATCCTCCATCACAGTGCATTGAGACCCTCCCCACCACTTTGCTTCCCATCTACTGATTTTATGCCTCTGAAATCTCACCTTTTTTTAAGATTTTTTTTCTTTATACAAGAGCTAGGTTACAGGCCAGAGGTGCGGGAGGATGAGAGGATTCACCAGAGACAGAGTGGGGAACAGACCAGGCAGACATACCAAAATACACTTCTGAGGGGAGCAGTGGGCGAGTCAGGAGAGGTCTGCCGCCTCATGTGGGTATCTCCCTGGCTTGTCAAGAATCAAACCCATGCTGCAGAGGCTGCAGACAGCTTCACAGTGCTGTGCTTAACCTGCTGTGCCACCGGGGAGGCCCTGAGTGTCACTTCTATAGTCATATTCCTAGGTTTGGTTTGTTTTTTTTTTTTTTCAATTTAATTTAATTTAATTTAATTTATTTTTTTTGGTTTAGTTTTGTGTGTTCCTTTGTTTTGCTTTTCACTCATATTCAACACACGAGTGAAATCCATATGACTTATCTTCATTCCTTGTCATCAAAACAAGAGTCTTTGATCTTCCCTTTCTAGGAAAAAGAAGGGATGGAAGTAATTGAAATGCTTGAGTTGTTATTACAGCTATGTGGTTTGTGGAGAAAGAAGTCAGAAAGGTCATGCTCACCTCTCATTGCTAGAGGGAGCCCTGGGCTTAGAACACCAAAGCCGTAGTGAATGGAAACATATTATTTTTGGAATTCTGTACCAGCTTGTGAGCACTAGAAATCTAGGCTCTAAAAGTTTGGGTGTTAAATTCATAGAAAAATTCCTAAGTTAAAGAGATATGTCAAATATTATATGTTAAGATACCAAAAATTAATAAAATATGAATCATTCACTCAGAAAAAACTTTGTTAAAATGTAAATAGCGAACTAATATCATATATGTATGTGTGCACACACGTGTATGTTTATTAAAATGAAAGAATGGGCAATTGGTAGGGTATAAATGCATAAATAAAATAAGGAACAAATATAATACAAAGTAATGAACATAATGTGAAGAATTTTCCTCTGTATTTCTGCATGTTGACTGGACATCCAGATAATCATTGTTTTGTATACTTACTCAATAGTTCAAAGTAGTGAATCAAGATGGATCCAAAGTAAAATTCAAGAGTAACATAAATGAGAATGAGATTTTAGAACAAACAATAATTTAAAAATATATTTTAAGCTTAAACAGAAAGAACAATCCAGATGTCCTATACCATTATTTTGGCTCAAAAAAAGTTTCATTTCTGGGCTTGTTTATAGGATTAACAAACTCGCTTACCATCACACTTCAACTTTTTCAGTGTTGAATTCCTTACTTTTATGACATATAGAATCTTTCAACTAGCAAGTTTTAAGCATTTCTGTTCAGCATTTTTCTCAGGTAATTCTTTATTTACCCATTTGTCTGCGCCATCAAACAGTGAGATTCATGAGGGTCACTAAGTCCAATTAATTTTGTTTCATCAGCTTTTAACACATAAATAGGTACTTAATTAATATTTGTTGAATGAGTACATGACTGCAATGAAAAAATATATTTGAGAATCATCTGCCAATCCAATGACAGAATTAAAATACAAAAATAGTGGTCAGACAGTTTTTGTCAAATAAAAGTACGTATGCAGACACTAAATACAATTGATAAATTGTTGGGATTTTGTTTTATCTTTTTTTACTTTTTGCAGATGTAGTAATACAGTGTTGACCTCCAATTTAATAGAGAACACAAGTGATATTTTTGATTCTCCTCTGGACCAACACAAATGTCTACAAAGTAGAAGATATAGAAATAGAAAGAACTAATGAGTTTATTATAAAAATTGCAACCCAGATCTGTTCTCTAGGGAAACATATTAACACTCAAAGTAGAGTTTTAAATACAAAGAAAATGACTGATTCAAATTAGTTGCTTTTCACGATTGTTCAGATCTATAAATGTATAAGAATCACTATTAATACTTTCTTTTTTCACAGGTTGGATTTATTCTTTCTTCCCCAAATCCTTTTCCCTTCCCTCACCCAAAATTCAATTTTTTTGTTTCTCTGCTGGTTTTATTACTCAAAAAATGTGCCTTTGAAATAATTTAAGGATATTTAGAAACAGTTAATATGTATTTTTCATCTTGAATCTATTGTGAAAGGAAAAAAAAAGTTGCTTTCATTTAAAACTGTACCTGAATATAAATTAATACTGGCAATGTACAATTGTCATATGATATATGCACTAAATTTGGGGGGAGCACTGAGTTTCTGCTAGGCCTTTGGGAAAACCAATATTACCAAGTATAGTGTATTATCTGTCATCTAAATATCTATAATTAATTGGAAATTAATTCATGACATGTATTCATTCAACATTTTCTGCCAAGAACTTCTGTGTCTGAGATAATAAAGATAATCATGTTATGATTTCTGTTTGTACTGTAATTCTTCAAAGTACTTTTGATGTCCCTTTTTAAATTTTGCATTTTACATTCTGTAACTGTAATAATATATAAATAAAGGACTTTGCAGTGTAGGACAAATTGTTATCCAGAGAGAATTCACTTATATTGCAAATCATTTGATATTTTTTGTGATTTTGAAAATCTCTAGTTCTGGAGTCTCCTTGAGAAGTATCTTGAGATCCAAACTTACCAAGCTAATATTCTGAAGGCAATTTCTCAGTTAAATCATACAATCCATCCAACATGTCACTATGCAAAATTTGAATTCCAATGTGGACAACATCAATATGTATTGCATATTGTCATCACTGAATTGTCATCTTCATGGATTCTCAAAAACAAGTGACTATTTTTATTCCCTTTGCTGAAGACAATGATTAGACACCAAAATTCAATGTTCATTAAAGATTGTCAAGTAGATCTTTGTAAATTATTATTTTAAATCATTCCTAGGTTTCTCCACACACTTATACATATTTAGAAAGTGCCTTAGTGGTGGGTGTGGTGTGATGACATGCATCTGAGATGTGATCCTATGCCTCCGAATTATATACAGTGTTGTAGACCAGTGTTACCTCAATTAGAAAAAGGGCGGCTCCCTGGTGGCACAAGGGGTTAAGATGCAACCTATGAAGCTGACAAACTGCTGCAGCATGAGTTTGATCCCTGGCCAGGGAGCTACCCACTTGGCACAGCAGACCTCTCTTGACTTGCCTGCTGCTTCCCTCAGTGGTATATTCAGTCAATCTGAGCCTGTTCTGCTCCCCACTCTGTTTGTGGTGAATCCTCTCACCCCCACACCCCACAGCTCTGTTTTCTTGTATGCATAAAGAAATAAATCTTAAAAAAAGGGGGGGAGTGGGTTCTTTCTCTTCATTTGATTTACAAACCCTAAAGTTTCTCATAGTACTAGTTCTATTCCACTCTTTACTTTCAATTTCAGTTTAAGGAACAAATAAGATATTTCCTGAATTCATAAAATGTTTGATTTTGGTAGGTATAGAATCTATTTTAATTTTTTCGGTTAATTGTTAAGTTTAAAAGTGATTTCTGCATCTATGTTAATAAGAATTTATTGAAACACAGTTGTTTTCTAAAGAGAAAATTTGAATAAATCTATATACAAGATGACTTTACTTTGAATGATTTTTAGTTTTAAATGGATTGCCATTCCCAGTATCCTGAATGGATGTACTGCAAATTTAAAATGAATACAGAATTCTTGGGGCAGGGAGGGGATAAAAGCATTCCTTGATACTATGATCTTTTTCATGTTTTGCTTTATTTTTTAATAATGGAAATCTTAGTTATGTTCAATTCATCTAAGGTAACATCTGATGTAAGATTATTATATTGTATACTGTATTTATATTTGATAAAACAATGTATCATACAGAAGATAGTTTAGGCCTATTTTAATAAAGTCTGAGTGTACTTACTGGATTGGACCTTATTAGCCATGTGCCTGTGGATCATTAACTTCCTCAACTATTATTTTCATAATTAAGAATTAAGGCTGGGCCTCCCCTGGTGGCGCAGCGGTTGAGCGCTGGGCTGCGAAGCTGCCTGCAGCTTCTGCAGCGCCTGTTTGATCCCCGGCTGCCGGCGAGGGTCCCACATGGTGTGACAGACCTCTCCTGCCATGCCCGCTGCTCCCCTTAGCAGTGTATTTCGTCGGTCTGCCTGTTCTGTTCCCTGCTCTGGCTCTGGTGAATTCTCTCACCCTCCCGCGCTTCTGACTGTACCCAGTGCTTGTATAAATAAATAAAAATAAATATCTTTAAAAAAATCATTTAAAAAAAATTAAGGCTAAATATGTTAAATAGCTTATTCAGCTTATTCACTGACTTGTGCCTTCTATGGAGGGTAATAATATATTTTTTATTCATTTAGTACATTTGAAAGCAGATTACTATTCCATAAAAGATGTGTACATGTCATTCCATATTTGATCTCTGGATCATGTTAAAAGTAGATGATAAGAATCAGACTGAATAAGCACACATCTGTTCTGACTTCCCAGAAGTACTGTTCACAGTGTAATATCTGCTATTATTTAAGCACAAAGACTTAGTGAGTTATCTTAAGAGCATTAATAATGCTAAAATATGTCCTTAAAAAGTTCCTTAAATCAGCCAATTTTGCTTCTCATTTAAATAGTTATTTTATTTTGAATAAATTTTAATGCAGTGTATCCCTCAACTTTTTAAAAATCATAGCTTTAACACAAGTACATATTTTGTTATACCTGCTTCAACCTAGAGCTAACCAAAAATATTAGTTGAATTTCTTGCTATAGTGTTTTCCCTTTCTGATTTATAAAGCTTATAAATATGAATTCAGGTTTCTTAAGGATTAACAAATTTGGGATTTTAGCTACACCTCTTTTTGTATAATTGCAGAATCTAATACATTTATTTTATACAGCATTTTCAGGGAAAAAGTCAACTTTTAAAATAAATCAAAACATTGTGAATAAAAGGGATGCATGCATTTTTTATGTAGTATAAGTATATTTTTTCATAGGTAAATAATACCTCCAGTGAGTGGATATAAAATGTGAATGTAATTTTTCTTAGATTTTTTTACAGGTTGGGAGTATGGCTCAGTGGTATAGCATTTCACTATAGATTCTTCTATGTGCAGACTCACTTCTCTTTTGTATGTGGTCACTCATTTGGTTTTAAAGTATGCCCAGAATTTGGACCCACTTTTGCCTAGATGAATCAATGTTTGCACTTTTTTTTTTTTTTCTAAACCAGTCATTGTTGTTTTCTGACAGTTGAAAAAAATACTGACATAACTTGAAAAGAATGGATCCTATTTACCTGAAAGCATAGATTTTTGTACTGTAATATGGATGTGCATTTGTTGAATGAATGAGTGAAAGAAAGTCTGGGTTATATACCTTCTGTATTTCTGTATTTCATTGTTTGATACATTCTATTTCAGCTTACTGTGAATTTCTTGCTACATTTCATTTTTTCCCCACCCCATGGTGAATCATCTTTCTTTATTCTAGAGCTATCATAAAGGGATTTGCTGAAGCAGACTGTTACACTATTTCATTTTCATCCACATTATATTTTGTATTATGTAAATTACTAAAATAACAATATTAGATTTAATATCCATTGTCTTAATCCATGATTTAAGATGGCTTCACAAAATAATTTGTAAAATTGTGATGAGTAGTTAAATTTAGCTGTCTAAATGAACAAAATTGAAAATTATTTGAATTTGTGTTTATAACATTAAGTTAGATATTTACCTACCATTAATTTTATTTTTAATATTGTCTGCTTACCTATCCTGTGTACATAATAAGTGAATCAAAAAGCAAAAAGATCACTGTCCTCATTGAGTATGCTTCCTAATAGGGACAAAATAATCATCATCATCATCATCATCATCACATTGTAAAGAAATACAAAGTGTAAATTTGCCATTCTAATTCATGCTATGAAACAGCAAACTTGGGGCAGTAGTCAGAAAATATGGAAGTCTTCTTGAAGTAAATGGCACTTAAAATATGAAAACCAGGAACAAAGTAAGCAAGCAGGTTGGAGAAGAGTATTTCAGATTGGCATAGTATGTATAAAAGGTATTTTCGTAGACTTCTAAATCCATAGTCATGATTTTATGAATAGTTATATCATATTTTTGACAATAAAAATTCCTCATTGTAGATATAAAGGCATGTGTATATAGATTTCTAAAATGCATTATGTCTATTCTAAAATGTAATATATTCTATTACTATGAATGCTACTGTTGTTATTATTGTTATTAACAATATATGTTTTTGTGTTTATCTGCATATTACTATAATCAACAATTGAAATTAGCTATTTGTTCTGGACTGAATGGGGACAGATGCCCTGCATTGGAAAGTCTCGCTTAGATGGCTCAGAGAAGGTTGTTCTTGTAAGCATGGGAATAGCATGGCCAAATGGCATCTCCATTGACTATGAGGTTTGTTGGATTTCTTTTAAGCATTCAAAGTACATTAACTGCCAACTTGCATTAGTTCACTTTTAGTGTTATCTTATTTTTTCAATAAAACAATCAAAAACAGCTCATTATATTGCCTTTCAATCGATCTTCAGGAAAATAAATTGTACTGGTGCGATGCTCGTACAGACAAGATAGAAAGAATCGACCTTGAGACTGGCGGGAATCGTGAGGTGGTACTGTCAGGGAGCAATGTGGATATGTTTTCAGTTGCAGTCTTTGGGGCTTACATCTACTGGTCTGACAGGTAATTTATTTTTTCATAAGTATTTGAGACTCAAAATGTTATTTCAGTGCCACTTGCTTTACCCTTGTAGGATTAGCCATTCCTTAGCAAGGTCACAAAGACTATCTCATAAAGCCCTGTAATTTCTACAGAAAAGGCGGGCACTCTTATAACCCCACGTTCAAGGATTTCGGTGTCACGGAATAAATTTGGTTTATTTCCCTTTTATTGGCCACCTTTTACCTCTGGCTTAAATAACAGATTTTATTTAAATTAAAATTTGCTAATCATGTATTTTTCAACTTCTTGGCAGAGCACACGCCAATGGATCAATCAGAAGGGGCCACAAGAATGATGCCACAGAAACTGTAACCATGAGAACTGGTCTTGGGGTGAACCTGAAGGAGATTAAAATCTTTAACCGTGTAAGAGAGAAAGGTCAGTCCTCTTATATAATAAATAATGTTAATGTCCTCATTTAATAAATAATGTTATGTTTTTTCTCTCTTCTATGTTTCTCAATCTTCAAGTTAAGGATTTTTTCTTATATGGGTCCTAAATCTCAAAATACTGTTTTATGTCAAATCCCCTATGAAACTGCATAATATAGATAAATATTAAAATTATACACACCAACATACACACACAGACAAGAGATTAAAGTAGAGAATGTGTTTTGGTGCATTCAATTCGTATTTAGAATGAATCAATACTGTCAAAGACTAGAAGATATGAAACATTTTATAATCTCAATATTAAGTTTCAAAAGAGTTACATACCTACTAGTTGATTAATGGAAATTGTTAATGATTTGTTTGGATGATGAAGTAGAAGAATATGATCTTTGAAATAAGAAATCCAAGATGTTAAACTGTGATTAAAAGCATAGTACATTTTATGGTAATTGATTTTTTTTTTTTTTTACTGACCAGTCTTAAAATTAAGAATAAAAGAACAAAACATTCAGCTTTAAATACTTAATGTTTCTGTAAGAAAAAGTTGAAAGTTAAAGAATACAAACATGTGTGTATTTTTTCCCCCACCTTAGGGACCAATGTTTGTGCCAAGAACAATGGTGAATGCCAGCAACTTTGTCTTTATCGAGGAAATTCTCAGAGAACTTGTGCTTGTGCCCATGGATATTTGGCAGAGGATGGAGTTACTTGCCTAAGGCATGAAGGCTATTTGCTGTATTCAGGAAGAACAATATTAAAAAGTATACATCTTTCTGATGAAACCAATTTAAATTCACCAATAAGGCCATATGAGAATCCACATTACTTCAAGAATGTCATAGCTTTGGCTTTTGACTATAATCAAAGGAGAAAAGGTACCAATCGTATTTTCTACAGTGATGCACACTTTGGAAATATACAGCTTATTAAAGATAACTGGGAAGACAGACAAGTAATAGTTGAAAGTGAGTACAACAATTTATTTTTAAATAGTTTGGTAGAAATGAATATTATTTGGATTAACAGAGAAATTAGAGTGGTGATTACATACAGAATTTCATTTTCCTAGAGTTTATATTCAAGATTGAATATATCATCTGACCCCCCCGAAAAGTGAAGGAAGCAATTAACTGCTACTGCTTACATGATGTGTATTATGATTATTAGCATCTAAAAATGGACTTCTAATATCTTCCTTCATTATGTTTCTTATAAATAAGTATTTTAAAATTCATGGAAGATAATGTTTCAATGCAAAACTGCTAATTCTATTTTCTTTCAGTTGGTACTTATGTCTTTTAAAATATTTGCCTAATTCAGTGAATTTTATTTTCTTAAATAGAAATTATATAAATATATATCTATATATAATACATTCTTAAGAAAATGTTATTAAAGGAATGATCTAATATTTTAAAATATTTTAATGTTTTATGGGACAAGCTCATTCAAGTATAGTTTTGCATGGAATAACCACATCATTTAAAGAAATCTTTGTCCTTTCACCCAAATCTTACAGTGATTGCTTTCATGTACTTCATATAATTTCTCTTTATTTCTAAGTATTTTCCATATATTTTCCTGCTTTTCCAATTTCACTATACTGAAGTCAATCTTTGCCATTATATTTTGAATTGCAAAATACATAAATTTATTGTAAAATGTTCTAGTAGTGTAGAGTTTAAAATGAAATTTCAATCTTATCTCTGCAACATCAATCTCACATATTACCTACATTGACATAGGTGAGTCTTGGTTTCAGAATTTTTGTCATGTTGCATATAATTACAAAATGTAATGACCCTACGTGCATTACTAACCTGGTTTTCTTTACAGCATATTTTGAAATGCTTTAGGTTCAGTACATAAGGGTCTATCTGATTCTTTTCAAAGCCTGTACCTAATTTTTTACTAAGCATTAACTAATTTATTTAACCACTTTCCTACTGATAAGCATTTAGGTAGTTTCTGACACCTCATCATTAAATACTCTCATTGTGCGTATGTATATCTAAAGTGTTTATGCACATATATATAATAGAATTAAAAGTCCATCTGTGTTTATTTTCTCTTTTATAGCTGATCAAATTTCTCTCTGAAAATTCCATGTCAATTTATATTTTCATCAGCGACCTTTTAAAAGACCTATTTTCCCATGCAGCAATGATTTTATTATTTTTAACAGTCTAGATAGTTTATAATTAATATATTAAAGAGTCACCATATATTAATATGCATTTATTTAAAACTAATGAAGTACTGTATCTACTTGTATTCTTACTCACTGAAAAATAGGTATGACAAGTCCAACTTTATGTTGTACATTGTCAGCCCATGCTATGCCTGCCACCATTCATCTTGTTCTTTTAACAGTTAATATACTTCACATATTTTTATGCATTCATATATTACTCAGTGTTTCCAAATCAGTGCAACTAGGGTGTAATTTACGATTACATATTCTCATCTAATGATTCTGTAAGTTGGCATACTTATTAATAATTTATTTGAATATGTGTGTGTGTGTATGTATATATATATATATACACCACTGCATGACATTTGTGGGTCGGTGTGTGTATTTATGTGTGTGTTGAAAATACATCTGTAACTGTAGTGATCACAGATTTCAAATACATCTGAGATTTGTTTGTTCTTTGGGCATAGCTCTGTGATTAGAACGTGGGATCCATAGCCTGAATTGGTGCATGATGAATCTAGAATCCAAGGGTTCCAGTGTTGAAGAATTTACTCTTCTAAGATAGATATATTTAAAAAGGAAAAAAATAGTTTTACAGAAATATAATTTGGGCACCATGCAATTTGCCCAGTAAAAGTATATCATTTTAATGATTTTAAATGTAAATTCAGTGACAATTACATTTATAATATTGTATATCCATCACCCACTATCTTGTTCCAAAATATCACTTTTTTTAAGATTTATTTATTTATGCATACAAGAACTGGGGTATAGGCTATAGGTGTGAGAGGGTGAGAGGTTTCATCAGAGACAGAGCGGGGAGCACAGCAGGCATATGACTGAAAACACTGCTGAGGGGAGCAGTGGGCAAGGCAGCAGAGGTCTGCGCTCCATGTGGATCCCTCCCTGACCTGCTGGGAATCGAACCAGCACTGCAGAGAGCCTCACAGAGCTGCACTCAACCTCCTGCACAACCAGGGAGACCCTATATTTATCACTTTTAACAGAGACTGTTGAAGCAATTTCTCTTCACTCTAATCCCCGGCAGCCTCCAACTAACCTTTTCAGCTGTAAATTTGCTTATTCTGGTTATTTCATATAAGTGGAATTATACAGAATTTGTCTTTCTGTGTGTATGGCCTATTTTCCTCAGCATACTAATTTCTTTTATTTTTTTATTTTTTTTTAATTTTTATATCCCCCTTACAATTGAACCCCCCTTATTTTGACCCCAATTCCTCCTTCCCCCCCCCCATAGTGTGTCTCTGGTTCATAGTTGTTTGTTGATTTTATTTTTTTCTTTCTTATAGTTATTCTTTTTCCTGGTCCCTTATTTAGGTTTTCTAGATTCCTGCTATGAGTGAGACCATCCGGTGTTTTTCTTTTTCTTTCTGGCTTATTTCACTGAGCATGATCCCTTCCAGCTCCATCCATGTTGCTGCGAATTACATGAGTTTATCTTTTTTGATTGCTCAGCATACCAATTTCAAGGTTCATCCACATTGTAGCATGTATCAGAACTTCATTTCCCTTTTGTTGTGGCCAAATAATTCTCTATTGTACCTATATCCTACTCTATTTGGCTATTTGCCTTCTAGATACTAGATTATTTCTATATTTTGGCTATTGTGAAAAAGGATGCAATGAATATTGGCATACTATTATCCAAAATAATAAGTTTTAGTTAGATTCAGTACATAAAGAGAAAAAAGCAGTTTTATAAGGATTTTGGTTTGAAAGATCATCCAGGCTATGCTATATTTGATAAAGTTAAAGGGTTGTGTCTGAAGGCAGGGCTGCCTTAGGAAGTTGTCAGAATATTGCAAGCCCTGTTTCCATAGTAAAAAATTAAACTGAAAGCATATTAATCAAAGTATACACAGAACTAAATAATTTTGACCCTCACATCCAAAATCAAAGAAAGTAAAACCAGTAATGCTCTACCTGCTGTTGTATGTATTAACTCACTTATGTACATAATGGCTAGGATTTTAGCAAATGTCAATGTGGGACCCAAATCTCAGTTTACTATTCACTTCCTATGGGCTGCTATCAATTTCTTTTCCTACACAATGGAAAACAATTCACAATTTTTGTGGTGATTTTATGAGAAAGGGGATATAATCAACTTATAAATAATTATTTTTTAATTATTTTAATTTAAAACCTTATATTACTGTACTTATGACACATTTGTGGATAATTTAAGATAATTTTCTTTGTCCTAAAGTACTTTTAGAATATGCATTAGAGTAAACAATCAGAAGTAATTGCAATAATTACATGTATGATGTAGTTTATTAAGGTCAGACTAAAATTTAAAATTTAATTAAGGTTAGTCTACATAGATAAGCTACATGAACTTTTCTAAATACTCTCCTACTACCCTCAGCAAGAAGTTGCTTAATTTGTTTAACTATTGAAATCCTCTCCTGAAATTTTGTAGTGGAATTTATAGTTTGACTGGCTTGACCAAAAAATAAGACAGCAATTAACAACTAAAACAAGCAGCCCCTCCCTCCCAAAAACCTGAGTTGTGGGTACACCAAAACAAAACAAGTAAAATGTAAAATTCATTTTGCCTTGAATTATCTTTTATTAAATTTGAATAATACAATTCCTTTCATATACATCTTTTACCAGTTACCAAAAATAGAAATTCATCAAAATATCATGAAGTGTTTAAAGATAACAGAAAATTCCCCATACTTTTATGTGTCAAATGTAGCCTTATATTTGAATATGTGAAAGGACAGGATGAAGGCTCTCTCCTTTATCTTCTCAATTCACATGGAATGTATTATTTGCACAGAGGTTTAAAATATTGCATGACAAGAGTCACTATATATAATTAAATAGGTAATAAGTGTTTAGTGTGTCACAGATTATTAGGTAGGTGTGAATAAAGATGATATAGTCTCATTTCTAACCTCTGGGGACTCAAAAATTAGAGGTAAATGTCATAGTTCAATTTCCATATTTAAAGAGTTGAGATTTCTGGCCAACATAATGTTGAAAATTGATACTTTCAAGGCTAGCTCTAGCTCAGAATGCCAAGAAAATATATAATTCTATAACTGACTATAAAAGTATCCCAAGAGAGGAGAAATAAATTGTTTCATACATACCTAGTCAGTAACAGAATATCTGTGCAGCCTTATTGAAAGAAAAAAAAATGACTTTAATCCACATTAAGTAGTCTTTTTTTTTTTAAATTTACATTGTAACTCAATATATGTGCTTAAATCTTACATACTCATATGCCTAATCTATAGGATTCATTCTGATATTTTAGTCAGCGAGGGCACCAGGTTTTTTTAAAAAGTGAAACATTGTTTAATAAAAGATAGTGTTCCTCTGTTGAATAACCAATAAAGACTTGTAAATAAAGCTACTCTTAAACTAAAGAAAAACAAAGAATGCATAAGACCTTAATGGAGACAATTTTAAAGTGTTAGTGGACATAAATGGTGACCTTAAAGAGAGGGAGACAGTGCCATTTTAATATGGGCAAACTCAATATCCATATATAAGAATATGTGCCCCAAATTATTTTCATGTTTACACAATCTCCAAATAAAAGCTTCTTTATGGAACTTCACATGTTTATCCTAAAATTCATGAGCAAGAGCAAAATCCAAACAGTAACCAAGGCAATTTGGAAGAAATAAAATAGTATCTCTTCTTGAAAACCATCTTCACTTGTTCAGAAACTATAATAATTAAAATGATGTGGCAATAATAAAAATAAAAAATAATTCAATAAAACAGAACATAGGTCTCAGAAGGTGATCCGTGTATAGTTAATATACATTATAAGTAAATGTGTTATACTTTACCAACTCGGCATTATAAATCACTAGAAAAATAATGAATTGCACTTAATAAATCATGCTAGTATAATTTATGTGCAAGAAAGAAAGCAAATTCTGTCTCTAGTTTGATCTGTACTCAAACATATGTCCAAAATGATCAATTTAATGAAAGAAAATATAGAAGAATGTCTTTTGAACTCAGGATAGAAATATTTCAAAAACTGGTCAAAAAAACACATTAGAAATTTAAAGTTTTGTGTCTCACTGAAACTTAAAACTCTGCAGCAGATGAGAGAATTAAATAATAACAGACAAAATCTGATAAATATTTGCATTTCCTAAAAGTAACGAAGGATTGCAACTAGATTGTATTGTATCATTACAAAAACTAATTGAAATATGTGCAAACTATGACAAGCAGCACACAACAGGAAACATATTTTTTATTAAATTTATTTCACTAAAGTATATTCTGCCTCATCAACATCAAGAAAATTCCTAATCAAACAATGGGAATAATATCTCCACATAAAAATTTGATGTTTTTAAAAAGCTTGATAATGTGGAAAAACCCCAAATTTCATATTCTATCTATGTGAATGATAATTTTGTACAACTATGTTCAAGAGGCATTTTGTAATATTTTGAAATGTTGAAAAATACATATTTTTACACCCAGCAATTTCCATTTTTATACCAAGCTTAGGGAATTCTACTTTCAGAGGAAACAATTGTTTATTGTACAAGGAAAAGAAAAGAACTAGTGTCACACTTATGCAGATAGTTATTATCTTAAATACAAGTTCATTAAAACTCAATGACACAATTTAACAAAATGTTCTGAGATGATATTAAATTTTGAAACAAGTAATGTTAAAATATACTAAAACATACTGAGTTGTTTTTTATATAAATGTGTAGTATTTTAAAAAAACTTTCCTTTTCTTGAAAATTATGTGAAGGTTGTGAGATGTTATCATTAGACATAAAAGATTTTTTTTTTTTTTTAGTATTTTGAAACTTTTTTGTAAATCTGAAGTTCACTCAAAACAAAAAGCCTAGATTAAAAGAATATAGCACATTAACAAAAATAATAGGCCCCAGTATTGCCATTTTACTTTCTCTGGGGATTAAAAGAGACTTCATTTAGCTTGACTACTACCTCACACCATACACAAAAACCAACTCAAAATGGATTAAAGAACTAGACATAAGACTTGAAACTGTAAAATACATAGAAGGAAATATAGGCGAAACACTACGTGATATGCACATCAAAGACATCTTTACAGACACATCACCCAAAGTAGTGATAGTGAAGGCAAAGAAAATAATCCAGTCCCAAAATGGGCAGAAGAGCTAAAAAGAAACTTCTCTGAAGAGGAAATGCAAATGGCCAACAGGCATATGAAAAAATGTTCAACATCACTTGTAATCAGGGAAATGCAAATCAAAACTACCATGAGATACCATCTCACACCAGTGAGAATGGCACATATTAAAAAAACTAGCAACAACAAATGTTGGCGAGGTTTTGGAGAAAAAGGAACGCTCCTGCACTGTTGGTGGGAGTGCAAACTGGTCCAACCACTATGGAGAGCTGTGTAGAGATTTCTGGACCTACTAAACATAGAGCTTCCATATGATCCAGCAATTCCACTCCTAGGTATTTACCCAAAGGACACAGAAACATCAATTCCAAAGAGCACCTGCACCCCTATGTTTATAGCAGCACTGTTTACAATAACTAAGCTTTGGAAACAACCCAAATGCCCAAAAATAGATGACTGGATCAAGAAGATGTGGTACATATACACCATGGAATATTACTCAGCATTCAAAAAAGATAAACACATGCAATTTTCAGCAACATGGATGGCGCTGGAAGGGATCATGCTCAGTGAAATAAGCCAGAAAAAAAAAAAGAAAAATATCAGATGGTCTCACTCATAGCAGGAATCTAGAAAACTTAAATAAGGGACCAGGAAAAAGAATAACTATACGAAAGTAAAAATCAAAATCAACAAACAACTATGAACCAGAGACACTCTATGGAGGGTGGGGGGCGGGGAGGGAAGGGATTGGGGTCAACATAAGGGGTTGTAATTGTATGAGGAATATAAAAATAAAATATATAAAAAAAAGAGACTTCATTGAGAAAACTATATAGATCCAATGATACCTGTAAATATTCTTGTTTTAAAAATTCAAAGCATTTATACCAAAAATGTAAGATTGTTAAATCATTATATTATCCCTTCTACTATTCTATAAATTTAAGATAATTAAGAAGTTTTAAATAAATAATTTTATTCAGAAATAATTACATAAATATTTGCATAGATATTAATAATTTAATTGGTCAACTCTTACCTATATGGATGTTCAAAATTTAAATTATAGTAGGAACACATGATGACTCTGTCTCCTATCTTCTTTTCTTCTCTTCATGGACATTTAACTTTGTCCCCTATCCTGACTGAAAGTTTTAATAAATTACAATGAGATATAATCCCCATGATTGTATATTGGAGTATGAAATTATGGTTAATAGTTTCACAATACTTCTAGATTGTTTTCAAGACTACTGGTGACAATATGCCTTAATTATAATTTATACTTACATTTGCTAGAAATATTTTTTACTTTAAATGGACTAGTTCCATATCCTTTTATGAGTGTCTAACTTATATTTGATTATGTTAATTTTTGCAGTGTTAAAGGCAAAAGCATGCCAGCTTTTAAAGTATATTTATTTTGAATTTGCCTAATATGTAGAATACAAACATTCATTCTCAAAGAAAATATAGCTTTTCAGTTTTAGCTGTTCAATTTTTCAGGCTTTACAAAATAATGACTTCAGTTATCTACATTTGTTTGTGAAAGCAATTTTTTTCATATTATCTCTAGATAATTGCAACTATTGGAAAAGTATAATAGAACATTATTTATTGGATATTGAGATAACTAATATAAGAAAAAATACAAATAAAACATGAAAATTTTTCATAGGAGTCAGTGAGTAGTGAGGCAAAAAATAATTTTTGTGATCAAAGAGAGAGGATCATGTGGTCATTTGTTGTGGAGAGTAGAATCTGGAGTAAATCATGATTCATGGAAAGTAAAAGGAAACTTGTGATTGTCCTCTCATTAAGCTTCAGACCTTAAATTAATGTCCAACATGGCTTCCATGATGTCAAACTTTCTTAAAATATTAGTTCCTCTTATAGAAATAGTTTTTGGCAGATGTTGAGAAGGAAAATCTTTTCCTCTACCATTTTAATTTTATTGTCATTGAAATGTAAATTGACAAAAAAATCATTTAAATGGGAAAAAAGGTATACAAATTTCATTTGATATAAGTTTTACTTATATAGGGAGATTTCATGAAAAGAAATGAACATTCATTTGGATAAAACCAAGCACTCATTAGGATTTTAACAAGGGGTAATAAATTGCAGAGATAGACTAAATGAAACATGAAGGATTTGAACTTCTAAAGACAATAAAAAGTAGGAAGATAAAGATTTGGGAGAAACTATTGGAAGATAAGAGTTACTTAGAAATGTATTGTTTATTCAGACTCACTTGGTACTATGTCTGTTTCTGATAATAATGGTTGATCTTCCCACCCTAGTAAGAGAGAAGGGATATCTTCATGAAGGGAAAGTTAGGCCCTCTCTGTTAGGGAGGTAGGGAAACAGTAAAAAGCTTCCTTGTATCTGTTGTTTCTCAATCGCCTTAGCTCAATACAATCCTTATGCCAAATTGGCATATTTGGGAATGGACTATTATGGTTGTCTATTTAAAGTTTCTTATTCTATAATCAGTCAAGACCAGATCCCTTGAAAACAATGACATACTTGCACAAAGGACATGGGAGCCATAGACAGAAACTACTTATATGAGTAGGGAAATGAGAAAAAAAAATCTGGGGAAAAATTCTGCTAGATATACTAGCAATATCTAAAAAGAAAGATATGTGTGCTCTAGAGAGAACAATGTGCTTTCTTTGGAATGGAAAATATGCTCGGGAGCAAGAAAAAAGAACTGAGTCGTGCAGAAAATTTTCCACTGAAGTTCAACAAGTCAATATGAGGTGTGGTACAGGTCTTGGAGGTTGAGAATTGATGACTCAAGTGTCTATAGTAGTGGTCAGTACTTGAATTATTCATAGACTCAAATCTGTTAATTTCTTCTAACATCTGTCAGAATCACTGACAGCAAAGTAGGATAGAAAGCATTGTTGCAAATACAAAGATTACTATGTTGACAATGACAGCCTTAACAAATGAAACTGAAAAGATTTCTGCAAAATTTTTCAGGCTTAGGGGACTGCCCCAGTTGATCGTGTTCAAAGTTCTGACAAGGTTTCTCTTTGCAAAAGTAGATATTGCTGAATAATATCCATGTAGAAGACGGTGGCCTATAGTTTATTATAAACTTTTACTTTACTTTGAAACTGTTATAATCCATATGTCTGATTAGGAATGAAGAAAATTATGGAAACAGGCAAGTTTATGGATCTGTGATGGTATAGAGCAATTATAGAAAAACTACAGAAATGCTAGAAATTCTGTAACTAGTTATAAAAATACTAGTTATAGAAATACTTCGGGAGTAGAGAGCAATTTAGATATGATATAATGTTCCAGGACTGGATTGCTAACAGGAAAGGTTTCAGTTATTGAATGAAGGTGGGGATAGTGAGATTACTAATTCCTGAACAGTCATACATCTATGTTAAATATTGGCTTAAACTGAATTATTCATGTTTATTTTTAAATCTGTGGTCTAGAAATTGAAAGATTTGTTTTGATTGCATAACAAATCATTTCAAAATTCAGTGTCTTCAAACAATTATTTATTCCACACTTGTATATGTTGGCTGGATGAGTCTTCTAGTTTGTGTCATCTCTTCTGATCACTAGCCACAGGCAAGCCAGATGGTAGCTAGATGATCAAAGATGGTCTCTCTCATGTCTGGCAACTGTTAGACTGATTTCTGGGTAAGTGGGTCACAAGTCTCTCACTATTTAGCAGGCTAGTTGGAGATTGTATTAGGGTTTGAGGAAAGAGCTGGGTCAATATGCAGACATCTTACAGGTCATATATAGTGATATCTCATTGGTTAAGACTAATCATGTGGTGAAGTCCACATTCAGAAAATGGTGAAGTAGACTCATCTTAATGGGTGGAGCTGCAGAGGAACTGTACTCATAGACAGATGGAAAGAATTGGCAACTTCTGCAATCAGCACAAATTGTGAGATTGTTACTATCTCTGGAACTTTCTCAATAAACCATTAAATTTTGTCTTTCTTTTGGAAATTCACTTTTTTGCTTTATTTGTTTTACATTGTTTCTTGACAACCAAATAGTAGGCTATGACAGTAATATCTGACTTTATCCATGAGCTATAAATCAGTCTACATTTGGTGGTGAAGAAATAAAGTGAGACAGGAAAGTATTATCCAGGAGGAAAAAGATATAACAAAATTATTGCTAGATTACTCAATTCAGTGGCACTGAATTGATTTTGTCACCTTCAAGAACATAAACCTTTTCATATTTAGCTCAAATGATGCTGATTTTTTTCCTTAGAAGTCACTTGTGATTAGTTGTTATTAAGCCATTTTAATTATTCCACTATTCTATGCAAAAAATCTGACTAAAAAATTTTTTTTTGTAGTTTTGACTTGAGAAATGTAAGTTGTAAATGGCAAATAAGGAAAATAAAGTGATGTGGTATTAGAAAAGGCATTTTTCATAAGAAGTAATAAAAGAAAGTATACATATTAAAACTTTCCTTTCCTTTTGAGAGATTTATGGCATGAATTCAGCAGATGAAATCAATGTACTGTGAATTATAAATAGGTCTATGAGGAGTTAGATGATGATGAATTCAAAATTCTTAAGAAAACAGTAAAGCGCCTGTGGAAATAGGCAAGGACACAAGTAAATCCAAGATTCTTCTTGAAAGATGCTTGTAATCTGTAGCAGTGAGTTTCCTGTATTGTTTCAAAGAGCAAGGTATTTCAATTTTATATACCCACTAAAATGCGCTTAGTCATTTATGCTTACAATGCAAGAATAAACAGTTTGCCAGAAGTCAAGAAGTAGTATTTACGTAACCATCCTGCAGTTCTAAGCTTTTCAGTATATCTGATTAAGAGAAAGACAATTAATTAGTAAAACAACTATTAGATAAATTTGATTACATAAATTAATTTAGAAGGACAGAAATTGATGTTTATTTTTTTCCTTGAGATTTAATTTTATAGCTTAAAATTGTCATAAGTAAATACAAATAAATTACATTCTCAAAATTTTCAATTAATTTTGAAAATTAAAATTTTCAATCTTATTTCCAAACCTGTATAATATAGAATATGGTAAATTAGATTTTTCACTCTTGCAGAATAGCAGTTTCAATACTTGATACTGTTTTCAAATGAATGTTATTGCTTTCAAGTCTTATATTTTTAAGATTTCTATGAAATAGAATTTGTATTGTGTAATTCTAGTTTTACTATTGACAAAGTAGAACAAAGTTCTGTGTTCTTTATTGACAACTCTAGGTGCTAACTAATATTCTACTCAAATGCATAGGATTCCTTTCCATTTCCTAAGCAATTTAAACCTAGTGAGTTGTTTTCCTTCTTTCTCTCTTTCTTGTTAAATTTCTTGATAAATTCTTAGTTATGCCTCGGTGCACATATGCATGGGGATGAAATTTTCAGTAACATTTTTGACTTATTGTTCTCTGTTATCACTTTCCTCTAGAGCTTTACAATAGCCTATATTTGATCAGTCGTTGGCAATGCCCACATAAAGTCATTACATTTAATGTCTTTTTTTACGAACACAATATGCATTGCATGCAGCTTTCATATCTTATCTTCATACCTTATTAGCCTGAATTTTTTAATCTGCATTTTAATTATGACCTATACTCAGCATTGTTTTTCCATTGGCTCTCTTAACCACATTCAATTTTTTTCATTCAAACCTGGACTAAGCAATGTCATTCAAAGTCATCCCTATCATTTTCCTATACATTCAAATGCCCCTTTCTAAATGTTCCATTTCTGACTGTACAATTGCATTTCCACAAAAAATTCCTTCCCTACTTAAAGATATTTTTTCCCTTTTAAGGTGCTATTATTGCAGTTATTATAATCAGTACAACTGTTATTATTATTTTAACTAAATCTGCTATATCCCATAAGCCATTTATTCATCAAATAATTTTCTTACTCCTTGTCACCATTTCTCACTGTTCACCACTTAAAGTTGTGCCTCTGCCAAAATTATTTACCTCTCCTTGCCTTGGTTTCCTCTTTTAGAAAAATGGAGAGTGTTAGTAGCAATCTCAGTGGGTTTGCAACAGGGTGGTCCCCAGGAAGGGGGAGGTTCCCTGCCCCACCCAAGAAAGGGTGGACTAATTGTTGCTTCTCTTACACACATTGTAACCCTAAAAAAAGACTGTCTCCTAAGACTACACCCTAACATTTGTGCCACCATAGATATGGTGGAATAAAAATTAAAAGGGGGGATTGCAACAGGGTGGTCCCCAGGAAAGGGGGAGGTTCCCTGCCCCACCCAAGAGAGGGTGGAGCTGAGCAGGAAGAGGAGAAGCTGCAGAAGAGACTAAGGAAGGAAGCAGGATGGAGCCAGAAGGAGACCTGGAGGAGGCGCATGGAGCCTAGAGACACGTGAAGAAACTGCGCTTGTCTTTTGGTCGTGGACTGGGTGACACAGATGTGGGTGAGACCCGTGGGGAGGTGACAATGGCAGCTTTTATCTTGATGTTGATTTTGCTCTTTTCCTTCCGGGCTTGTCCGGTTGTTTGTGACCCTTTTCTGTGGGTCCCCACTGGAAGATGCTTTAGACTTGTAGCAGGCTTTGGGGCCTTGTTCTGGGCCAATCCCATTTGGATGGACTTTTACCCACGAGGGGACGGGTAACTCTGGATGCTTCATTTAGAAACTAGACTCTTTGCCTTACCTGTATTGTTTCCTAGTTTTCTTAAAGTTCCTTCCCATTAAAGTCTCCTATGTTTTGTGTTGATGCGGCGGATGGCAGAACCCATGTAGAATAGGCAGGTTTGCGGGGTTTGGTCTGCCCCTCTCCCTGTCCTATAACAGATTAATGAGATTCAGTGAGTTAAAATATGTTGCTCAGAATAAATGAACTGATAATTAGCATGCACATAAATTTTTGCCTTCATTTTCCTTAATTTATTTTGTAAAACTACACTATAAATTAGAAAAATCTACTAGTATAAAATAACCACTGTATTAAGCAAAAACTTCAAAGATCTAATGTGAGTTCCCCCTTTAAACACTCAAATACTGTGAATGAAGATAGTAGAAGGTCTTTAAAACAAAGGAACCTCTATAGGTTAATAGGATGTATGCCTCCACAATTCTTCAGTCATTTCTTCAGCGTTTATTGAGACAATGCACTTGACTAATATTTGTTCTGTACACTCTAAGAGATTTTCTTGGAATTACATGCCAGAAGGTACTTGTGCTACAATAATAGAATGTGCTTAGGTGGGTATCAAAAGTAAGTGGGGTTAAAGATGAAAAAAAAAAAAAAAGCAATAGCGTGATAATTTCAAGCTGACAGAATGAATTCCCATTGTTAGAAGCATTTGCTTTCCCAAAGATTCAAACACTTCTGTGTCTCTCACCCTTTGCATCTTGAGAAATGTTGATGACTTATGTTGGTTGAGTACCAAGATGAAAACAATACTAAAAACAAAACAGAAAGCTGGAAAATGTTTGTAATAAAATAAGTGGGAATATTGGAGTATAAAATTATACATCAGACAACAAGAATGGATCATTTAATAAGTACTTTTTTGTCTTGTTTTAAAATCGCAGGATGTTTCTTAGAAACCTATATATGTGGAGTGATGACTAAGAACAAAATTTTTCATTTATCCATGAAAGTTTGAAATAACAAAACCTTTATAGAGTGTAAAGTTCTGTTTTTGCTATATTCACAAAAATCTGAAATTTGAATGGACTAGACATGGTAATATGAATTAGCATCTTGGCCCCGATGGTATTAACTCTTTTTGGAATAAGAAGGGTACTAAAATCTGAAACAGCTAGTGTCAGCACAAGTTCCTGTTAGTTGTACTATTAGTTTGGTGGGTAATAAAGTAAAATGAGATTAATTTAGTTGCCTTTAAAAAGACATCTACTATAACCTTCCTACACTGCCAGTGTTAAGCAGGGAACAAATAGAGTTCAGTGAAAAGATGAACATTTGTTTCAGAATTAATAAAAATGGAAGCATAATTTCCCAAGTAATTTTTCACCAGAAGGCAAGAATCATGTATTTATGCTTAGAAGCCCAATTCAAAAATTGATTAAATACATCTTACACAGCATAAGACATTTACGTATTTTATAAACTGTAACATTTTTCTCAAACTCTGATTTACCTCCATTATTATTATTAAAATATAGTCAGAATGTAAGATAGCAAATTGGAAAGTACAACATTTCAGGTTGTTTTTTGTATGTAGCACATTATATAACACAGTCTGTCATTCTGAAGTAGTATTAATCACACATGGATCATTTAAACTATAGGCAGTACAAACCCGGGCATAAGTTTTCTACATGCTTTTCCTTAGGCTGTTCTTTCTGTATGATTTGCATGTATGAACTACACAGACTCAGAGGTAAAGTAAGATAAGTCCTTATCCTGAAATACAACCTGAATTGAACCATTCTATTCAGATTTATTAAATGTATAATCTGATTAAAATTTGATAAAAATTTTATCAGATAAAAATCTGATAAAAATTGCAGTTAATTGTATGCAGGATATCATATGAATTCTCTTTCTCTCTTGCCTCTGAATGTTTTGTTTCATCACTATATTTGACTTGATTACCTTGTGCTCATGTGGACTCTCATGTGCCCATTGTAGACTCTCAGAATACAGGTAGATTGTTGCAAATGCCTCCAGGACAAGCCCACCCTGGTTGCAGTTTCTGGTACTTAGCAGCTTCTCTCAGAGACTGTTAATGAACAGTCACCAACAGAAGGATTCATATGCCCTCTGAAAATCAAGATTCTTGCTCTCATAAAATTAAAAATGTAGTAGAGAAAATTTAGCAGAAATAAGTACAAGTTAGTATGACACAAATGTAGTATGAGTATAACCAGAATTTTACCGGCATTCAAAGGAAAGTGAAATCTCTGCCAGTTAGGATGAAAGGGACTTCATAGAGTAGATGGTTTGAATTGCCAATATTGTCACATTGCAATGAAGTCTGACCAATAACCATAAGGATAAATTGATGGCTCTTGTTTATGCATCAAGTTAATAATATTTTCTGAGACTATAATTAAGTCACCAAACATTTATCTTACTTTAAATTCATCTGGTGACAGATGGCTTCTTAAAATACAAGGTGCTTTAGGGTATGGCTTATACTTACATCCACATATTCCACTCTTATTATCTCATGCACAAAATTTCTTGGACATAGCATATGAATCTAATTTATATCACTGTTTACTTACTCGGTGAGTGCACAGTAAGTGTTCCTTTTCACTTTCTTTTTGAGTTCCTTGGAAAAGCAATTGGTAGGTAGTAAATCTAGAAATAAATACAGTGTCTGGACTAGAATCATGGTAATAAGAGATGAGTTTTGTCTAACTTTAATATTTTCATCTCCAATTGAGGAGACACAGTCACAATTTGTTGTCAAATAGTGTAATACTTTTTACTCAAGATAATATAGCAATCTGAAATTATCACCTCCCTGTAGACTCTTAAATTATCATTTTACTCTTATTTAATTCAATTTGGCAGATGGTCTTTTAATATCTAACAGGAACAGTCTGCTTAGTCTCTTTTGACATAAATATTAAAGGATCTAACTTCATAAATAATAGTACTTTTTCACTTGTACTCATCTCTTTAGAATAATATATACTTAAGTTTTTGAAATTCAAAGAATTCATATGTATTATTTTTCATAAAATATTGTATTTTATCTCACTGATATGAAAATGGCTTTCATAATGCCCGTTAATTGAGTCCTTCTTTTGTTCTTCCATTAATTCATCTGATCCACATATTTTTATTGTGCATTTAACATAGGTAAGGAATTTTAGAAATGTGTGATTCAGTGTTGTCTTCAGTGCTTCTCATTTGGAAACTTAGAAATAATGTAATTCATAATAATGATGTTGTCAAAAATTGTTAGCATTGAAAACATGAGTCATATGCTCCATAAATATTATCTTTGATAGCCATCATGGATATTATTTTTTCAATAATGTTGATAGAACTACTTTTATAGAATCATAGTTTCATATGACTTATACATTGTGTAGCTTAGTTTTACACATTTTTTCTTGATTCAGCAGGATATTTACATTTTAAATTTTGTTTCATCAGAACTCATCAGTAAATAATAGTTAAACGCCTATAATATAGTGGCATGTTTGATGCAATCAAGTGATTTTATAAAAATCATGGACCAGTTCAGTCTTTTTTAATTGTATTACAGATACTTACACATATATTTAATGCAGCAAACTGTTTCATGCAATATTGCATTTAAATTTTACAAAATCAATAGTGTCATTTGCGCATTTATGGGATTATTAGCATTTTCTGTTAAAAAGTACAAATCAGGGCCTCCCTGATGGCGCAGATGGTTGGTGCTGGGCTCTGAAGCTGTCCACAGCCTCTTCAGTGACTGTTCAATCCCCGCCAGCCTCGGAGCAACCCACATGGCAAGCAGACCTCTCCTGTTTCGCCCGCTGCTCCCCTCAGCAGTGTATTTCATTAGTCTGCCTATTATGTTCCCTGCTCTGTCTTTGGTGAATCCTCTCACCCTCCCCCACATCTGGCCCATACCCAGGTTCTTGTATAAATAAATAAATCTTAAAAAAAAAGAAAGAAAGAAAGAAAGGAGATCCTTGTCATATAGTAGCAAAAATCACACCTGTACATTTCCCTACAGTTCCATGGATATTAGAAGTTACGAGCAATTATTTTGGAGTTTTGACTGAAGATATTTTCAAGCAGAGTGTTACAGGCTGTACTCTGATTTCTTCTGCTCATATAGTAAAATGCAAAAGGAAAGAGATAAATTGTGGGAAAATCTGATAAGCATAATAGAACCAGGGCTTGATTATTTGGAAACTTCTCAGCCTATTCAGTTCATAAATGACAACTAAAATCGAGAGATTCACTATAAGGAAAGTGTGTTCAGGAGCTAGGGATATGGCAGGATAATCTTTTTCTAGTGCTTCAGAAGTAAGAAAATGTTGTGGTGTTATGTTACATAGGGAAATTATTGAAGAGATCAGTCATGTGATGTTTGGATTCCTCTGCCCTATCATTAGAAACTAAAACTGTGATGGAAATATCTTGGCAATAACTGTGGAGGGGCAGCTGGTCAAATGGGGCTAATGTACACAAGAATCACAAGAATTTTAAGAATTTTGTAGCAGCAGAAGCACAGATAGTTGTACTGAAAAAGATAAAAACTGTAACAATAATAAAAATTGACACATGTGTGACTAACCATTGTCTATGTGAATGATCTGTTTTATGACATGACCAATCTAAAGGACAAAAAGCCCTTATTCTTTAGACTGCTTTTCCTTAATTTATTCAATAATGCTCCAATAAATGAAAAGAACTAAAAGGCATCCTATCACATGGTGACAAAAAAAATCACAATATTTCATGTATAAAAATTTGTCAGTAAAAGTATTTATGTCATTAAAAGCAATTATGTGGTCCTTTATGCCTAGCATACCTTACAAATAGCAGGTACTAAATAACTACTTACTGGACATTAAGTGAAAAATGAAAATTAAATCCTGTCACTTGATTGACTTCTTTTGTAACTTCCATTTAATTTCATATTCTAATACTTTATTTCTTGATTTCTTTTGCAATTTCTTCTAATTACTTAATATTTATTTCTATAACTTACATTCTCCTAAATTTACCTTCTACTTGCCATCAACCCATACAAATATAGCTATATATTTTGAGACCCATATCACAGTAATGTTGTTTGAGTACTAAAGAGATAGCACTTTGTAGTTTATGAAATTATCATACTTATTATTTCATCTAAATTTTCTTAGAGCACTATAAGAGAGATTTCAGCAGGTATTAATATTTACTAAAAGAAAAACAAATTCTGGGGCATTAAATTACCATTGACATAACTATCACTTGCAGATCACAAAGCAAACACTTGCATTCTGATATCCTAAAACCTGATTATTTTCTCTATATATGAAACACTCTAATATGATCCTACCCAATACTCTTAGAAATCCTGTATCCTAAACCTTCAATCAAAGAAACCTTGTTACCTGGAGGATTATTTCTTAACATGCAATCTGTCATTCTATTTCCACTTCTCATTCCTTCCATTATCCCACTGGTTTCATATCAATATCTTTAAAGTAAAGTTTTCCCTTTTGGATTTTTTTTCTTTTTTCTTGCAAGAACATATATGGGAAATCTGTCTTTATTATTTTTCATTTTGTAAGTGTCATCAGTTTCACAGACCCTTTTTGTCACTCTCAATTTTCCCTGTACTTAGAAATCACATTAGTTTGCTTTCTAAGATAAAAGGTGTCTTATACATATAAGGAAATATATAGGGAAATATTGAAAATTCTGAGACTGGCTTACAAACAACTTGGATGACTATATGAAGCTATGTATAGTTTATTTCATTGAATATATATTTGATTTAAATTGTGTGAATAGACAACTCACCAATATAAAATTTTTTAAATGTTGGAATTGATTGGGACTTTTTGGCTTCATCATATTATCTAATTATAGTCAATGTGAGCTATTTTTTTTTTAAGTAACTTTATGATAAGTCTCTTTCACTAAATTGATTCTAATTTTGTTGTCTTAGAATTCAGTGTCAGTTTCAAAAGTATGTTTTCAAATAATAAAAAATAATTTATAATCAATAAAAACATACATTTCAGTCTAAAGATTCTAATCTTCTGGATGATAAAAATATGATTTTATTCAGTTTTCAGTGTATTGTTTAGGTCATTAAAATCTCGTTATGCACTGTACTTCCTAATAAAGGAGACCAGGAAATTAATATAATTCTAACTTCAAGACCTTTTTATTTTATACATTATGAAAGTGTAAAGCAAATCAATAAATAACTATAAACTAAGGCAAAATGTAGTTAATGTCCTAAGGGAAGTACAAAGCATGTAATCTGAGAGAATGGAGAAGTCATTTTCAGTTCTGAGAGTCAAGCAAAATACAATTAGAGCTGAATTGTATGTGCTAAAGAGAGTGAAAAGATATGAATAACTGAAAGAACGTTTTATGTGTTAGAAGGAAAAGGGAACACATGGTTTGTGGAAGTTTATGAAACATAGGTCAAGGTGTTTTTAAATGTTTCCAGTAAACTAAGTTACTGTAACACATGGAGAAAAGAAATTTCATGAAGAAGAAACAGCAGAATTTTAAAACAAGTCTAACAATACTTGCAAGATATAGGAGTGTAAATGTTACTGGCAGATATTTTAGCTTGAAGCTTTAGCAAACCCAGACTTACATTAATGTACCAGTTGCTCTTCGGGAGACATTTATTTTATTCAGGGTAGATGGAGCCTAAATTGTCCTAAATAAAATTGCTTCATGCCTCAGGATGCATGATGATGTCTGAAGGGCATTTTGAAGGATGGTATCAAGGACAAGGTAATCATAGCTAAAATCATTTTTTTGTTGTTGTTTCCAATTAAATGATTTCTCCATGCTGCACCTTTCATGCATTTCTTCAACTAGTAATTGTTGCTTGCCTGCTATGTCCTGGGTTTGGTAATAACTGTAAACAGAAACAATATTGTTCTTCCCACACCAGGTAGGAAGCAGCTTTTATCTAGGAACATCGAATGCCAAGGCATCTTATTTTCTGGAAACTAGTCCCTATGTAATCCATCATTTTAAACTCATACATGACTTAGAATCCAAATTTCTGCTGGAAATATAATAATAAATATGTTCTGTCTTATAGACTCTAGCAAGGAACGTGTAAGCAATGTTTTGCCTTATACAAAGGAAAAAAAGTGTTAAGAGTTTTGGTACTTTAGAAATAGTATGCGCTAGCTTTTTTTGAGACATCAGGGCTTGCCTAAGGATATTCTCTGATGGCAAAACATGAAGTTTATTTTTGTTTTGTTTTGTTTTTTTCACTTTTGCATCTCAAGACCAACTGCCTGGTTATGGTACACATAAGGTATTTTGCACAGTGACAAAAAAAATGAGCTTTTTGGGGAAAACTTCTTTAAGTAGTACTAGTTTAAAATCAAGATTTTGTAATAAGTTATCAGTTGTTTTCTGACTATAATCTTTAGACATGGTTCCTTGCTTTGTGCAAGTCTAAAACTGGCCTGCAGAAGTTGGAGCTCGTCTCCCCAGCTCTTTGATGCCCCTATGAAATTCTTTAATAAAAATGGTCTGATCACCTCCTTGAAAAGAAAAAAAGAAAGGGGCCTCCCTGGTGGCACAAGGGGTTAAGGCGCAGCACTGTGAAGCAGACTGCAGTTACTGTAGCAGGAGTTCTATCCCCAGCCAGGGAGGTGACCCACATGGCACAGCAGGCCTCTCCTATCTTGCCCACTGCTCTCCTCAGCAGTGTATTTCAGTCAGTCTGCCTGTTTTGCTCCCCACTCTGTCTCTGGTGAATCCTCTCACCTCCCACTCTGAACCTCTAGCCTGTGCCCCAGTTCTAGTATGCATAAATAAATAAATCTTTAAAAAGAAAGAAAAATGATTTTTTATTATATCAGGTGCTTTATGAAATTGTCAATTACTGAGCATGAGATTAGTATATACGTATCTTCCTCATCATCATTTTACTGATGTGATAACAAAAATCATAAAAAGTGATGTTCTTAAGCCTTAATATGTTTGAGTGGGTCTCTTTTTGTGTTTATAACTGAGCTGGATAAGACAAAGGAGTTTCAGCGTTGGTCAAAAGTTAACATAGTAAGATTGTATTCACAGATAGCTCATCAAAATTTGAGACTCTACCCCCACCACCCTTACCTTGATATGCAGGTAGGCAGTTATTCACTTGTGTGTGTGTGTGTCTGTGTGTGTTTATAATAAATAGACTACATTAAAAAGTTTTTGCTAGGGCTTCTCTGGTGGCACAAGGGGTTTAGCACAGCACTGTGAAGCTGTCCACAGCCTCTGCAGCTCAAATTCGATTCCCAGCCTTGATCCCTGACCAGCCAGGGAGCTACACACATGGCACAACAGACCTCTCCTGCCTTGCTCACTGCTCCCCTTAGCAGTATATTTCAATCAGTCTGCCTGCTGAGTTCCCCACTCTGTCCCTGGTGAATCCTCTCACTCCCCCCACACCTCTGGCCTATTCCCCTGTTCTTGTACAAATAAATAAATAAATCAAAAAAAAGTTTCGCTACACTGAAACAGTTTTTTTTTTATTTTCCTTTTTTTCTTTTATATATTTTTTACATTATTTTTCATTTTTGTACAATGTATGCATTTTTATTTTGGTTATAGTCCCCATAAAATTCCCACCACCCTTCTTTTGATCCTACTCCCTTCTCACCCCCTGTAGTGTGTCTCTGGTTTATAATTGCCTGTTGATTTTTATTTTACTTTATTATAATTCGTCTTTTTCTTGATCCCTTATTTGCATTTTTTAAATTCCTGCTATGAGTGAGACCATCTTGTATTATTCTTTTTCTGTCTGGCTTATTTTGCTGAGCATGATCCCTTCCAGCTCCATCCATGTTGCTGCAAATGACATGAGTTTATCTTTTTTTGATTGCTGAGTAGTATTCCATTGTGTGTATGCACCACATCTTCTTGAACAGTCATCTATTTTTGGGCATTTGGGTTGCTTTCATAGCTTATCTATTGTAAATAGTGCTGCAATAAAAATAGGGGTGCAGGTGTCCTTTTGAATTAATGTTTTTGTGTCCTTTGGGTAGATACCTAGGAGTAGAATTGCTGGATCATATGGAAGCTCCATTTTTAGCAGATAGAGGAAGCTCCACACAGCTTTCCATAGTGGTTGGACCAGTTTGCACTCCCACCAACAGTGCAGGAGAGTTCATTTTTCTCCACATCCTCCTCAACATTTGTTGTTGCTGTTTTTTTTTTTTTAATATGTGCCGTTCTCACTGGTGTGAGATGGTATCTCACGGTATTTTTGATTTGCATTTCTCTGATTACAAGTGATGTTGAAAATTTTTTCATATGCCTGTTGGCCATTTTCATTTCCTCTTTGGAGAAGTTTATTTTTAGCTCTTCTGCCCATTTTTTGACTGGGTTATTTACTTTGTTGTGTCTCATCAGCTCTTTGCAGATTTTTGTGATCAGTCCTTTATCATTAGTGGTGTATGCAAAAATGTTCTCTCTATCAGTGGGGTGTCTCTTTGTTTTGGTTACTGTCTCTTTTGCTGTACAGAAGCTCTTTAATTTGATGTAGTCCCAGCTGTTTATATTTGCCTTCACTATCACTGATTTGGGTGATGTGTCTGTAAATATGTTACTGAGGTGTATGTCACGTAGTGTTTCACCTATATTTCCTTCTATATATTTTATGGTTTCAGGTCTCATATCTAGTTCTTTAATCCATTTGAATTTGTTTTTGTGCATGGCGTGAGGTAGTAGTCAAGCTTCATTTTTTTGCATGTAGCAGCACAGTTTAATCAGCACCATTTATTGAACAAACTTTCTTTGCTCCATTGCATATTCTTTGCTCCTTTGTCAAAGACTAGTTGACCGTAAATCTGTGGGTTTATTTCTGGATTTTCTATTTGTTTTCATTGGTCTGTGTGTCTGTTCTTATTCTGATACCATGAAGTTTTGATTATTATGGCTTTGTAGTGCAGTTTGAAGTCTGGGAGTGTGCTACCTCCATTCCCATTTTTTTTTTTTTTCAGGGGAGATTTGGCTGTTCAGGGTTTTTGGTGGCTCCATATGAATTTCATCAATATTTGTTCTATTTCTTTGACGTATGTCTTTGAAATTTTTATTGGAATAGCATTGAATCTGTAAATTGCTTTTGGTAGGGTGGCCGTTTTGATAATGTTAATTCTTCCAATCCATGAGCAGGGGATGTCTTTCCATTTCTTTGTGTTGTCTTTTATTTCTTTTAACATTGTGAAACAGTTTTTTTTTTTTTTTTTTTTTTTTGCAATGAGACAATTTGAGAGCCAGAATGTAGTGAGATTCTCTTAAGACTTAAAGAAACATACACAGTTATAAATCAAAGCAACACCAGCCAGCAAGATAGTGGGAAACATGCTTCCTGTTTGAGATCATCCCCACACCATGCTTATGCCACTTGCTAGCAGGCAGTTATTTGGGTGTATGTGTGTCTGTTTTTGCAATAAATGCATTGTATGAAAAGTATGTTTTGCTCTACTGAGCAGATTTTTTGCAATGAGTGAAAGTGAAGTTGAGAAGCAGAACATAAATAGGGACTTTCTAACATTAAAGAATAATCTATGTTTGCAAGAAAAACTAATTACTCAGACTTTTTGTTAGATTCAGAAAAAATATATGTATTTTCAGAAAACTTCTGTAGTATCTTCTTATGAAAACCCAGCAGACATTTTAGCGACCTGTTGTCTACATGGAATACAGTTTATATTCTGAGAAAGGAATCGGTGGTCACGTAAAAATAACCTAAACGTAAGATCGTTTCCTCATGGAAAAGAGTATGGCTTTGAAATTCAAAATATTTTTGTTTTGTTCCTCTGAAACCCTGAAATCCTGAAAGAGAACATGTGTCTATGCTGATTAAAGAAAATGGGTACAAGTGTCTACTAAAGTAGACTATAGGAAAGGGGGAAGATTATTAAGATTTACATTTATGGAAGTACTTAATTATTAGAAGTTTGACTTGGTGGAATAGGAATGGTGTAGCAGGTATAAATATTATGATTGCTGGCTTATTTCCTTAGAGTCTAAGCTGGAGAAAAATGTTGGACCAGGTATAAATTTGAATCCATTTTGTGTTGTGAATTTTAAAACTATTTTTCTTTGAAAATGAGTTCCTTCTGAAATGATTAAATATGCATGAATCTTCAGTTACTACATTCTTATGCTATTTTAGATGTCAAGGGAGAAGGAAATATTTGACAACTTAGTTCAACTTTCTATGAATAAGAATAATGTCCAAATGAAGAATTTACATTTCAATATTGTCAGATTATGTCATAGCATGACCTTTCCTTAGAATAATATATGTAAACAAACTTCCCAGCTTGTTCTCTTGTAGTACAATAGCACTTGAAATGATAAATCAGGCCCTGATTCCAAAGCTCTTTAATCTTTGTAGCAAAGATGCAAAGTATTGATTCTTATCAGAGTCAGGCTTGATTTGGTTGTTTAAATCTAAAAGTAATTACTTTTGAAGGTTTGTATTTGCTGTATGGAAATTATAGTGAGAGTGAGATGGAATAACAACATGTTTCATTTTACTGCATCTGCAGAATTAATCTTTATAAAGAAATGGCATTTCAGTTATCAGAATTTGAATTATTTCTTAATTTTTTTTGTGTGTTTGATTAAAGCTATTAGAGAGTAATATTACACTGGATTATCAGGATAATATATCATGAAGCATTTAACCATTTTGAATTTAGGGTTTTTGGAATACATTTGTAGTTTAGCTATAGAGAGCATAGTATACTATATAGCAAGCAGTAGTAGCATGCTACTGGATACACTGGATTTATTTGTTTACTTCTCAAAAGTTCCTTCTTATATTGTGATGAAATTAGTCTTTTCTATTGAAGGAAAGGTCTAAAATTGGTAGTATAAGCACTTTGCAGTATTATCAGTATGATGCTGTAAAATATGCCCAAAAATGATTTAATATTTTCTCAAAGAGGCATTCTTTCCCAATTCCTTCATTCTTTTTTCTATCCCCCCAACCCCTCCTTTTTATTGAGGTAACATTGGATTACAGCACTGGGTATGATGATTCAGTGCATGGTCTGCATCTTAACACACCACACTCACTACCAAGTTATGAGCAGTCATCAAGAATGATTTTTATATCAAGAAAAATTATTCTTTTATTCCTAGCCACTATGCTGAAAGGGTATATTGTGTGACACTTCTGATTATGTATGTCAGGATCTTGGCATGAACTTCTAGAGTAGTATAATTTTTCTAAATTCCACCATAGTGAATGGTGATGATGATTGTATACATCTTCAATAGAGACTGTGTACAATAGTCTGTAATTTACCAAAAACTTTGTTTTTCATAATCTAAGTAGGAAATTTTTTGGACTTCCATTTTCAGAAATTCAAATACTAAATAAATAAATAAATAAATACCAGCTGGTAAGTTATAATCTTGTATGCAGTGTGTCATTAGTATATCACTGAGTTAAGATTATGATATACTCCTCTCATGCTTTGAATACTACATAGTGTTTTATTAAAATTACTTTCATAATGCTAATTCACATCCTTGACTAGTGCCTTTTACAGATTTGTAAATCATATATATTTCATACTATAGGTCTTATTAAAAATTACAGCACTCTAACATTTCTGTTAATACTTTTGCAATCTAAGACATTTTTAGACAGATGCCTCACTAAAATGATCAGTAACTTTCTGTGTGTAAAAATTCCTAATTTTGTCTCAGCACTGATGCAGTTACGTCTGAGAATTGATATTTAGACATAAGTCTAGGTTTTACAAATTATGCTTGAAAACAGATTATCTCAGCCAAGATAAAAATAGTTTGCTAAGAGAATCTTGTAAAATTTTCAGAATCTTTCTCATTCAATTCTTTCTATTTGGACAAAATATTGTGACCATTCCAATAAATGTCACTTTTTTTACTGCTAAAATTTATTTTTATTAACACCAGTAGGGAATTTAATGAATTCCAGGACTTTCACCCAGACCTCAAATTAATGATTCTGTCATTAACAAGTTATGTTCACTTAATTCTATAAAGAATTGGTTTTACAGGGACACAGGGGAAATGTCCCCTACTCCTCTAGGTTCTTCTCATGTTGATCAAGTAATTTCAACAGCTTCAGAAGGGTTGACAGCCACAAAAGTAGAATTTAATGTCATGTACATAGAGAATCTAAATAGTTTATGAGGATTGTCTGTACAATTCAGTTTGCTGACATGAGAAATACTCAGAAACTAGAGACGGTTATTAAATAGTTAAGATTTATTCACTACTTCAAATTTAAGTAAGTAAGAGCTAATTTGGAGGTTTGGTATTTGGCTTTCTGATATTTGTTGAAACCCACCAAATATAATATTGACTTAATGTTTTGATGAATGAAATACAATATATGATAAAGAAGAGATAATAAAAATTTTCAGCTCTATAGGACATCAGTCTCATATTGGGAAATATTAGAGTGTGCAGCACAAGAAACATAATTACCATATTTTCTATATAAGATCATGTGTATAAATTGATTATATTAGCTTTGAACTTAGATCTTTAATAATGGAAAGCAGCAAGAGGTAATGGATTTCTTCACAGCAGGAAACACACTCAATGACAAAACAGATGATGAGAATGCATAATTAGTGATAGTATTAATAAAGTGGAATTAGCAATGACACCTATTTACCTCCATGTATTTTCTAAATATAACTGAAATGAGAGTAAAAAATAAATAAAAAGGTAAAAAATAAAAATAGAAAGACAAGGTGACATAGTATGAGAAATAATAATTTTAGAAGATAGTGAGCATTCAGAGAAAGCACATAAAAAATGAGATGAAATGCAACTGAAAGTGGCATGAGGAAGGGTAAGAACAAGAAATGAGTTCATTCACCTTGAAGAACCAATGAGAATCTCTGCACTTGGGGATCCTCATTTTCCAGAAGAAAGAAGAAATGGCTAAAAACAAATAATTATCCAAGTTGTTTTTTTTTTTTTTCTGTACTCCATATTGATATATTCTACACAGTCAGAACAACAAAGAATTATTCTCAGGATAAATTGATAGATCTCAAAGTTTAGATCCAAAGATATTGCTATTTGAACTCCCCATGGAAGAGACTGGAAAGTCTTCTGTGATATACATATTTCCACAAAACTTCTAATTAGCTTTTTAATAGCACACTTAAGTGTGAATAGACAAAGATCACTAGATATTTGAGAATGTCTCAAATATGACAGGAAAAGCAAAGCAACTAACAGGCAAAAAGATAACCATAGGAAATCAATAAGCAGGCAATACAGAAATTTTCAAATGAGTTTTTAAAAAACATTCTAAGAGATGCATCAATAAAATTTTAAAAATATGTAAAATAAAAAAGAATATATGAACAGAGTTTTTAAAAATCAAATATGTGATAACAATTTGCAAAAGAAACAATTTCCAATGAATGTTGTCAAACAACTTTGTAAAATGCTTATAAAATCTAAGAAAATACAAATAGAAAAAAAGCAAGAGAAAAAGAAAATAGACTTGAAGAATTATTAAATGAAAACCAATATATGATAAAAAAAAGATAAGACAAAAAATGTCATTCTAAAATACATGAGTGTGAGGGTCCAGCATAAAAAACAAACATGACAATAGAAACCTCATGTGAAGAAATAGCTCAGGGAAGGAAGGAAGAGAAGTAGGAAATGGGGGAGGAAAGAAGGGGAGGTAGGATGGTGGGCAAGAAAGCAAGAAGGAAAGCCAATTGCATGCTTTTTTTTTTTTTTATAGAGGCTTGTTTTATTTGTTTGTTTGTTTGTTTATACATGCATTGGGTACAGTCAGAAGCGCGGGAGGGTGAGAGAATTCACCAGAGTCAGAGCGGGGAGCAGAGCAGGCAGAAGGACCGAAGTACACTGCTGAGGGGAGCAGCGGACGGCAGGAGAGGTCTGCGCGCCATGTGGGACCCTCCTCTGGTGGCGGGGGAGCAGCCGGGATCGAACCGGCGCTGCAGAGGCCGCGGGCAGCTTCGCAACCCAGCGCTCAACCGCTGCGCCACCGGGGAGGCCCGCCAATTGCATGTTAAAGAATAAAAGTCAGAATAAAATTCACCTTTTAGCCTCCATCACTGGAGTACTGCTCTCAAAATTTGAAGAAACATCAATTTCAAGTTAGAATTCTATACTTCGCAAATTATCAGTCAATAGACTTTTTTAGGCATGCATTATATTCTGTTGTACTTTTCTTAGAAATGAGTTGGAGGATGTAAATCTAGTAACAGAAGAGAATGAAATAGAGGACATGTCTTCAGGATGTGAGAGAATCTCATTTAACACATACAAACAAATAAAAAGTTTGTTCCAATATAAAAAATTTTGTATGAAACTTAGAAAACCCCTGTTTGTTTTTTACCAAAAGAAATATGTAGGGACTCTGGAAGGGAGCTTTGAAAAAAGTGGCTTTAGTTGATTGTATGATATATAAATGTCTCAAGTATAATTTGATATTTTACCATTTATAAATAAATGAAAACAGGCACATAGAAAGTACAAAAGTACAGTGAGAAAGAGTTATAGCACGGTGTGTGTCTCTGTAATGCATAATTGACATGCAAAGATATTGAAAGTAGACAAAAAGTGTGGGTTTCTACTCTAAAAGAAACTATCAAAAATTGATAAGGAACCGGTGAGATTTAAACATAGAACTTACCGATCTGAAGATTAACCCCAGATGAACTTGCTTTAAAAGTTGGGGGAAAAAAATCCTTTCCTGAAAAGGAATTTGTTTCTTCGTCTTTGGAGAAAATGGTGGGATAATAGTGAATGACAATTTTAAGATAATACTAATTATACTGTTTTTTAAAAAAATCTATCATTTACTATATTAATAAATTATTTTTTTATTCGGGACTGGTTGGAGGCTATATTCTTACTTTCAAGAAATCCAAAAAATAATGAAAATAAATCATCGGGCAACATTTGTATATTTTAAAAAAATGAATAAGGGATTGGAAATCAATGCCTCCAAAAATATACTATTTTTCTTGAGTCAAATTTTATTTCTTGCTGGTCCATCTAGTGGCCATTTTCTCACTAATTTCTTAACCATAACATAAAAAGTTGTGTTTTGCTTCTGTCATATATTTTCATTTTTTTACATTACATTTTATTATTTGATGTTTATTTGTCTTCCCATTGAAATTTCCAGTTTTTTTTTTTTAATGTTAGGCCATACAAAAGGTAAAATTTACTCTATATTTGCTGTGCTGAATATATCCTTTTTCTTATGTAGCTCTGTAATTAACAACATATCTATATTGTCTCCACAGGTAGATATGTGGCACATATATATGTTTGAGTGTAAGTCTATAGAAGCTAGAACCTGTGGCTTCTATATTTTGTAGCTTTTCTGGGTACCACTGAAAATTGGTAACTCTACAAAGTTAACAAGTCCCAAGGGAAGAACTTTAGTAGCTTTCTATACTCCATTGCCCCAAATCCAAAGGAAACCATTATTCAGTAGAGAACAACATGCTGAAAATAGATTTAACTTGCATTTATGTGAACAGGGTAGCATCATTCCATACATTAAATCACTGAATATAGATCTACTCCTAAGGAAGCTCTTAGGTAACCTGTGTCTAGTAAACTGGGATCTTCTAGTTAAATGAACCCATTATTCTAGCACATTTCATTCTTATTGAAAACAGATTTATAACATATAAAGGGTCTTTTATTAAATAGGTTTTCAGTTCACTAAAAAAGATTTACAATTCAGGAACAACCCACTGCCTACCATGTTTTCAGCTCACTGAAACAGATTTACTACCCAGAAACAACCCATTATCTACCATGTTTCCAGTTCACTGAAAACAGATTTACAACTCATACATAGCCCATTATCTAACATAGTTCCAGCTCACTGAATATTGATTTAGAATTCATAAACAGCCTATTATCTGACAAATTTTCAGCTCACTGAACAGATTTGCAAATCATAAACAACCTATTATCCACCACATTTCCAGCTCACTGAAAGTAGATTTACAGTGTATAAACAATCCATGTTCCAGTTCACTGGAGATTGACACAGAACTCACTAAGAACCCCAATGAGTCAAAATTTCACCTTGAACAGGAATTAATTAATTAATTAAATAAAATAAATATTAGCCTTTATTGCATTAGAATTACCAGATTTCATCAGAGTACTATGACATATCAGATTTATATCTATTTCATCTTTTATTTTCAAACTTCACCTAAATATAAAGGAAAAGTATCAAGTGACTTTGTGGATATGATAATCCTGAATTTTTGTAGTTTTTTTAGCCTTTATATGTTAATTTATGAACATACAGAACATGAAAATAATACTATTAAAGTGGTTATGGATATGTTGTATTTTTATATGCATCTGTTGCATAATTTGCATTTTTATAACCGTAATTTATTTCTAAAGATTCTTCCTGGACTGCAATATGTAGAAACACTAGAACATATTGACATTTTTTAAATTAGTAAAAGAACTGTCATTAAAAATATTTAAAACAAATTTTACCAAGAGATAAACTTCCTTTTGGATATAATAAATTTGATGTCAAATGTTTCCTGGGCAGTTAATTTCCTTATATTACCAATGTGAAAAGACCATATTTTTACTCCATAATATTCAGAAGCCAAGCTTTCTTTTTAAACCTTTCACTCCAAGTTATCATTACAATTTAATCCAACAACTTAAACTTGTGAAAATACAATGACAATATTTCACTTGAATTACTGTCATTTTATTTTTTTTTAAAGATTTATTTATTATTTATACAAGCATTGGATACAGTCAGAAAGAAGCGCAGGAGGGTGAGAGAATTCACCAGAGCCAGAGTAGAGAGCAGAACAGTCAGACGGATGAGATACACTGCTGAGGGGAGCAGCGGGCAGCAGGAGAGGTCTGCATGCCATGTGGGACCCTCCCCCAGGGAGCCAGGGATTGAACTGGCTCTGCAGAGGCTGCGGGCAACTTCGAAACCCAGCGCTCAACCACTGCTCCACCAGGGGAGGCCCAATTACTGTCATTTTAAATATAAAATCATAATGCTGCATAATTTATAAAGACATATTAACTTATGTTACTTTTTAAACTATTTATTATGGAACTTTTTAAATAAGTGCAGGAGTAAAGGAGAAATCCTTTTAACTCCATAGACCTATCTGCTGGTCAACTAGCATCAGCATATGACCATTACCGTATTATATGGCCAAATAGAATTTCATCTATTCAACCTCCCCTGCCCCATACTAATCCATTGGACTACTTTAAAATAAATTCTAGATAGCATATAATTTTATTATTAAATATTTCAATATGTATTTGCAAGGGACGAAAACTTTTTAATATAATGCTACTCCAAAACAAAATAGTACCTTAATAACTATCATTTCAAATGAAAGCTATTGATTATCCAACATTTATATTTTTATAACTGACCTGTCTAGGTCATGATTTGAACACTACCTGTCATTTCTTTCCAATATTGCCAAATAGTTTACATATATTTCTTGACTAGGGAAATTATTCAATGTATTGTTTAAAATGCATGATCTTTTTAAATACTCCCCTCAACTCTGTCCTGTACCCCAGTTCTTGTTCTTGTATGCATAAATAAATTGCTAAATAAATACCAAATGGTTTCATTTATATATGGAATATAGAGAAACCAAACAAAGTGTCAGACGAAGACAAACTTTAAAACAAACCCTGAATACTGACGATAGATCTGAGACATCCAGAAGGGGAGGGGCATGGGAAAGACTATTAGGAGGAGAAGGGGGAGGAGAAAGACTGCTCACCATTATGGAGAACTAGGGGTTCATTGCCGGGAAAATAGCTATAATGATCACCCTGAGAGGAGAAATTCTATACTGTCACAAAATTAACAATGCTGTAAGAAAATGATACTTCATTAAAAACAATAAATAGGGGCCTCCCTCATGGCGCAAGGGGTTAAGACCCAGCACTATGAAGCTCTCCACAGCCACTGTAGCACAAGTTGGATCCCTATCCAGGGAGCTGATCCACATGGTGCAACAGACGTCTCCTGTCTTGCCCGCTGCTCCCCTCAGCAGTATATTTCAGTAGATCTGCCTGTTCTCTCCCCACTCTGTCTCTGGTGAATCCTCTCACCCCTTCACCTCTGTCCTGCACCCCAGTTCTTATATGCAATAAAATGTATTGTCTTTAATATATTATCTATTGATGAAAGCATTGAGATTCTGGGACTCTTGCCTTTTCTTCATCAGTAGGGCACTTACAATGATTCTCTGAAAAATCATGTTTTGTACTAAACTGCCAACTGATTTATATCATGGAATAATTTCTTATTGTGAAATTAAAATACAAATTAACTGATATTTTCTATATAATTATATATTTTTAAGATATATGATGTTTCTTACTGAAAGGAATATATATCAACCCTTATATGTTACCCCTTATTAAAATAACACATCCACAATGCATCTGTGTTTCTATAGAAACACTCTGTGTATACATCATATTGGAATGGTGTCTATCACCACTACTACATTTCACAGGACAAAGTGTATTTCCACATGATGAAATGCTATAAAAATTTTTAGCTTAAGATATAAGGAGAGAAAGAAAATATGCCCAAATTTAAGTTATACTGATAATTTTGTGATTATATTATTTAAACTTGTACTCTTTTTTTCTGACTATATTGTCATTTTTTGCTATTTATTGATCTTAATATATCTGTCATAAAGGCACTTAGTTTATCATTTTACTGATAAAAAAAGTTCAGAATTTTTCCAGTTTTAATGAGACATAATTGACAAATAGCAGTATGTAACTTTAAGGTATACAGCAGGTTGATTTGATATAATTTTATGCATATATGTATATACATGCACACATACACATAAAATATATACACACATACATGTGTATATGTGTGTATATATGTATGTATGTAGATATATATATGTGTGTGTATGTGTATATATATATCTCATTCTGTTTTGTGGAGGCATATTTTCTTAGAAAATTTTCTACATATAATAGAGTATGATTAACTGTAATCACCATGTTTTAATTAGATTCCCAGAATATATTTGTTTTCTAGCTGGAAGTTTGTACCTTTTGACCAAAATCTCCATATTTCCCCAATCCCACATTTTTTTAAACTTTCTACTTATGACAATAAAACTAACAACAACAAATTTATTCAAACTGTTGCTTATATATTTCATATAGAGCTGCTATAAACTTAGGAATGTGGGTTTTATATATATGTATAATGGGATTTTATATACATATCATGAATTGTGTGTGTGTGTGTCTATATATAATGGGATATTACTCAAAGATCAAAAAACTCTAAATTCATGCCATTTTCAGTAAAATGGCTGGGACTGGAAGGGATTTTTCTAAGGGAGCAAGAAGGAGATAGATAAATACCAGGTGGTTTCACTTACATGTGGATTCTAGAAAAACCAAACAATGGATCAAAGAAAAACTCTAAGACTAACCCTTGAAAGCTGATGCTAGATCTGAGACATTCAGGAGTGGGAGGAGGAGGAGAGCAAGGTGGATTGTCAGGGAGGACTGTGGGCACTTTGTTGGTGGGGAAACTGTGGTGGCCACACCTGCGGGGATGAAATCAGATATTGTGAAAAATCCAATAATGATGTTTAAAAATACAAAGTAAAAAAAAAAAAAACTGCCATAAAGCAATACTTCTAACAAAGCAAGAATTAGAGCATAGAAGAGACCAACAGAATGATAAAGATGTTTTTAAATGAAATTACCAAAAAATAAATACAAAAAAGCCTACTTTAGTGTTTTTTGTGATATAATTCATCTTATTAACAAGAATATACACTGTAATTTTCTCAATAATTTTCAGCAAATTTTAAAGGTAGTATCTTGACATAGTGCCAAAATAGCATGCTATCACAATTTTGTTAGAATTAGTACAAATCTTTAAAATAAAACAAAAAAAAGTGAAGTTACCACCTTTCCATTTATCAAATATTATCACAAAATCTGCCAATATTTTTTACATTATAGTATCTGTTGGCAAAGTTCCATTTTTAACAGCAGGTCTGGGTTTTTTTTTGTGTGTGTGACAGGGATGGGAACAATTCTAAAATCATGGTAGAATGGGTGAAGCAAAAAACATGGTTAATTTTCTGTTTATGATCTGACATAGATGACTTACCTTGTCAGAATTATTACAATATGACATTTATTGAAACCCAAGTGCCAAGTGAGCTATAAATCCAGTTAAATGTGGCCCTTTAGAATTCAAGTATTAAAGAGGGAAATTTATATCTTTTATATTCTTTCAGTGAAGATGAAACAAGCGCTTTATAGTAGTCAGTGTTTCTTTGCTCTATGATGTATTAACATAGAAATATACAGGCCAGTCTCTGCCTTCTGTGAGTTTCATTTCCTAATATTAGGAGTGATTGGCCTATAAGGGATTTACTCCCTTAAGTGAATTCTTGAATAAATGAAACAATAGAGTTGCCTTAAGGACAGAATAATTTACTAAGCTGGTGGGGCCAGAAAGGAGATGATTGAGACGTGCCCTGGTAGGTGTCACTTACAAGACTAAAAGCATAGCGTGAGAAAAAGGAGAATAAGAAATAGAGAATGCTTAAAAGACCTATCCTCTCCATCTAAGATTAACAAACAGACATAATCACTAGAGTCAAAATTGGAATGCAAACATCTCTCTCTCTCTCCCTAATTTTCTCTCTCAACTAATGAAGTCATCTGCATAGAGCTTTAAGTATTGCTTTTTTGAGCAAAGTATTTAATATTCACTAATAGATTATTAAAAGCAAATGAATATTTACTTATAGGTACAAATTGAAACATATACTGATGAAATGATAGGATGAGCTTCAAAGTAATTCAATCTTGCATTGAGTTTTGGGGGAGAGGGGTTTTAGAAATGAAGCAAAATTTTCCATATGTTGATATTAATTAAAACTGATACATGGGTACTTGGGGACCTATCAGATACTCTCTTTACTTTTATGTTTATTTGAACATTTTTTATTATAAGTTAAAATGTAACACATTCACAAATTAATATGTATTTTTAAAATGTACAATCTTTGATCTTTTTGAATATCATTCTCTCAAGTTCTAGTCCCCAATTCCCTAAGTGTAAGAGCTATTGAAATGAATATTTTAGGGGCCTACCCCGTGGCTCAACGGTTGAGCGCTGGGTTGCGAAGCTGCCCGCAGCCTCTACAGTGCCGGTTCGATCCCCAGCTGCTCCCCGGCCACCGGAGGAGGGGCCCACATGGCGCGCAGACCTCCCCTGCTGCCCGCTGCTCCCCTCAGCAGTGTACTTCGGTCCTTCTGCCTGCTCTGCTCCCCGCTCTGGCTCTGGTGAATTCTCTCACCCTCCCGCACTTCTGACTGTACCCAGTGCATGTATAAACAAAACAAATAAATAAATAAAAAATGCCTCTATTGGGCCTCCCCGGTGGCGCAGCGGTTGAGCGCTGGGTTGCGAAGCTGCGCGCGGCCTCTGCGGCGCCGGTTCGATCCCCGGCTGCTCCCTGGCCACCGGAGGAGGGTCCCACATGGCGCGCAGACCTCTCCTGCTGCCCGCTGCTCCCCTCAGCAGTGTACTTCGGTCCTTCTGCCTGCTCTGCTCCCCGCTCTGGCTCTGGTGAATTCTCTCGCCCTCCCGCGCTTCTGACTGTACCCAGTGCATGTATAAACAAAACAAACAAAGAAACCAGCAAACAAATAAATAAAGCATGCCTCTATATAAAAAAAAAAAAAAAAAAAAAAAAAAATGCCTCTATTAAAAAAAAAAAATGAATATTTTAGGAAAGCCTTTATAAATACTGAACTGGGCCAAAGTTATCTGATTAAATACTTGAATTACCAAAACTGAGAAAAAGGGTTAAGAGTTGTAAGGGGGTCAGTACAACCATGAGAAAGACTAAATAATAGAGGTCTTTCCCAGGCTTGCTTCATTTTTGGCCATATGTTTAAGAGAAATTGTGCTTACTCATAAAAGACAAGAAGTTACGCTAAGCAAAAATGGATTTGTTTGACATCTGTAATGTATTGCAGAGGGTCTCTAACGATCATAAGGAAACATCTGCTCTCTGGGTTGTTCACACAACTTGTAACTAGATTGCCATGTGAAATATTATTGGTAAGGCATAGTTTTTTTCCCACATACCAGTAAGTACCTTCCCCCTAAAATGTTAGAAAAATTTGTTTTTCCATAGTCAGTGTATAAGCATTTAATTCCAAATTTAATTTCATTTCATTCCAAAAATGGAAAGATCTCATCAAAAAGACCAATAGTTACTTGAATCAAGTGAGTGAACTGCCCAGGTTTGAAATGTTTGCAGCATTATAATTAGTTTAATTGTATAAGAGAAATGAATTTGCTACAACATTTCAAAAATCTTGTTTGAACTTAAAGGTAGTTTGGAATTTTGCATACCTGACAGTTATGAGAACCTAGAAAATTATAACTTGGGATAAATTAAAGTTCATTTATTAGAAAAATAGGAGATAAGATAGATGGCTACCTACAAGGTTAATGAATATAAAATTTGGAAGGCATTTTTTTAATGTAGACATAATAAGCTTTATTTTATTGATCAATCAAGAAAATCTTTGTTTCCTTACATATAGTGTTAATCATTCATTGAACATCTATTTCATTTTGACACTAATTCAAAGGGAGATGTAATTATAAAGAGATATGAAATAATTCATGTATGGAATCCAGTTGAATTTAAGAGCCCATAAAATGTTCTCTTATTTAATCTTGGGACTGCTCTACTTATTTATGAAATCTTGGGTGGAATTTATTTAGTGATATTATTTGACAGTAATGAATGTACTTACTGGTATGTGGGAAAAAACTATGCCTTACCAATAATATTTCACATGGCAATCTAGTTACAAGTTGTGTGAACAACCCAGAGAGCAGATGTTTCTTTATGATAGTTAGAGACCCTCTGCAATACATTACAGATGTCAAACAAATCCATTTTTGCTTAGCATAACTTCTTGTCTTTTATGAGTAAGCACAATTTCTCTTAAACATATGGCCAAAAATGAAGCAAGCCTGGGAAATCCCTTTTATAACTTCAGTCTGTTTTATTGGGGGAAAAAAAATAAACCTTTCTAAATTAGTAATAAAAACCATCTGTTCTCACTTAGAGGAAAAATGCTTCACACTGATGAAGTGAGACTGATATTCAGCTTTTTAAAAAAGCATACAGAGGAATTATAATGGAACAGTTTCTTTTTTAACATGATGTCAAAGCCATTTATTCATACTGTCTAATCAATCTTTAAATTCTAAATTTGACAGTTTTTAAAATATCTGATAAATAGTAAATCCTTTCATTTAGATATGTATTAATTCTCATTGAATATATTAAATATTAAGATATTTCTTGATGTCATAATTTGTTCACAATATAAGCTGTCTCTAATCACAGTTTTTGAGATTTCCAAGTTGTTTCTCAGTCTTTATAATCTGTTCATAGTGGTGACCCAGGTTCTTTGAAAAAAAAATGTGATTTCATTCAGAGAAGTATAATAAGAAACACACTCATTCTCACCATCTAGATATAATTCCTGTTAATATTTTGACTTGTTTCTTTTCAGTATTATTTTGAAATTTTAAAATGTTTTTATTAAAGTTTTATATATTTATAATTTTTAAGTCAATTGTTCTGTGAATTTTGTTAGAACAGAAGTCACCTGTCCAGTGTTCTTCAATCTCTATTACCATTTTCAACTGATTCTGATTCTTGTCATAGCTAAATATATAGAAGTAACATATAATATTCCTATTTCTTTATAATCCATTCATACAGTAATATCTTTCTCTTCCAAATATGAACAAAAAGGATTTACCTTACTTACATATCTTGCAGACTTCCTGGCCTAACTTATATCTCCTATCCCATCTTTCCAATGTAGTTGCATTAAAATGATATTTAATTCCTTAGCCACCATTTACGTTATTATTACCATATAAATTTTAATGATGGTAAAACCATGTAATGTAGTTACATCTTCTTTCTTATATAACTTTCTAGTCTTTATGGATTTAATACTTTTTCTTTCTCTTCTTTGCTATAATTCCTATCACTACCATACCCATACCATCATATTGTCTTAATAGATATGTATATCTTTCAATAACTTTTCCCTAAATACTCAGGGAGTAAATTTTTGCAAATTCTCATGTCTGAAAAATGCTTTAAGTGTGTCCCTTTGAAACAGGGGAAGATTCACAAACCTGCACAGATGACTTCTTGGAAGCTCAAACTTAGAAGAATGAAGTGAGCTCCCCCAGCCATCAGTAAGGAAGGGCAGAAACTCAGAGCGATGTCAAGGGGGAGAGAGTAGATCAATCTTATCCAATATTCTCAATTTTTAAGACTTTGTTATATCACATGAGGCATTAACTTAAACATTTTGGTATTCATTTTTAAATCCTTATGTCAAGAATAGTTTTTAATATTTGTACCAATCTTCAAAATACCCTTTTTAATATTATTTAAAAATTATGTTTAACTGTTTTCAGTAATTTCACAGATCATTTATAACAATTTTATTATCTAGTTACTGAGGTGGATTCATTTTTTGGATGAAGCTGGCTGTCTTCAACTAAACATTTTTAAATGGTTTGAGGTGATTAATTTCTATTCCTACTGTCAGCTTAAAAAATGAGCAAGTAAATTGAGTTTATTAAAGAATCAAGAGAGGATTCGAACTCAGAAAGCAGTCTGACAGATTTTACTCAGAGAAATGTCCCAATAAACACAAGTTTGAATGTAGTTTATATAGTTCAGAACAATGAGTGCAATTATTTTTAATTGTATTGGGGCTTCTGGTTCTAAATTGTTTTGACATAAATATATGTTGATACTATCTGTGTATAGAGGAAGACAAATGCTGGAGTTTAATCACTTATCTGTTTTCCAAAGATTGTGCTATGGAGATGCAAATGCTAAATACTCATCCTTAAAGACTTTGTCTAGCTCACTGGTCAGTAAAGTAGAATGCAAGTAGAATGCAAGACTGCCTACCCTCTGGCACACCTGCTCAGGTCTCAGGGTGGAGCCTGTTATGACCATGAGTCTATGAAAACAATCTTGCTTTCTAAAGAAGGGAGGAGGATCATAGATCTTGCTTTCTAGAGAAGAGAAGGTCATAGAAAGTTTTACAATATGTTCATACTGCATAGGTGATAATATTGTCAAGTTTCTTTTGTACATGAAATGAAACATAGTTGGTTCTGTTACCAAGCAGAGGGTCCACGAGTTGTTGCTGGGTCAGAACCTCTATCACCACTTCTGAGTCTTTCTATGTGGTTCTGGGTGGCATCATCCACTACACAAATGCAAACAAAAGGGCCTTGGGAGCAGCAAAAGATAAACAAACAATTTATTATAACCAATAGGGTAGAGGGAGAAGGAGAAGGTCCACTTACAAACTGATTTTCTACTTGGAGTTGCAGTTACAAGACCAGGCAGGGTGAGACAGTGACTGTGGTTGATGTTGGAGACCACCCTCTTGGGGTGGGTAGGAAGGTGCAGTGAATGTTTGTGGTCTGGTCAGCCAGCAGGACAGCCATTGTCCACAGCAGCTCCAGTGACAGAAAGAATTCCACTTGCATTACACCTTTTTAAAGGTTCACAAAACAGCTGCTCTGCTCTGGCCCTTCCCACAAGCCCCCTCCCTCAGGACATTGGGGTAGAGCTCAGGCACAGCACCAGAGTCATCCCCTCCTGCTGGGTGGCATCTTGAAGTCAAACAGGTTTCAGTCAATTATCTGTTCTGGTTTGCTCCAACAGTTTTATCTGTGTGTTTGCTTTTCTAAACATTTTCTCTGAAAATTATGTATATGGTACTCCATAGTCTTCTAAAATTTGGTGCAGTAAAGGTGTGAAATCAGTGTGAATTGTGATCCTTTGTCCAATGTGTTATTTTTTTTTTCCAATACCACCAAGCAATTCTCCAATTTTCAGTGCACACTGAGTGTCCTACAAATTTAATTCATTTCTGACAGTCTATCTGGAGATTGCATCACTTCCGACAGATTACTGGCTTTGTCCACAAGATTGTCCCCAGCTCAGACTCCAATCTGGCTATGAATTGGTGACCAGCATATTCCTCTCCTCCCATTGGATTAATCTGCTAGACTGGTTCACAGAACTAAGAGAAACAATTACTTACAATCACCAGTTTATTATAATGGATACAGATGAACATCCAGATACAGAGGCTCATTGGGAAATGTTAGGAAGGTTCCCAAATATGGTAGCTCTGTCCCTGTGTGAACTGAAATACACTGCATTCCTAGCGTGTGGATGTGTTCATCAATTCAGAGTCTCATGAAATCTTCTTCAAGAGGTTTTAAAGAACTTAATATGCAGCACCCCCATAGATAACCCCAGAGGTCTGCCATAGGGCCAAAAATTTCAACTTTCTAATCATTTGGGATTTTTCCTATCAGTCTGTCCTAAGGCTTTGGGAGCCCAACCCTAAGTCATTCATTTGTATAAACTCCTGTGTGTTTGAAAGGGGTGTCTGTGAGTAATTAAAGGCATTCTTCTCATCTGGGAATTCCAAGGATTTTGGAAATTTTATGCTAAGAACTGGGGGAAAAAGAACAAATATATATTTCTTATTATGCTGTATTTTGTTTATAGTAATATTTTCCTGTCTTGCAGCTCAAATGAATATAATTACTGAATATAAAAAATTGTCCAAAATATGTCTAACAATGGATCTCTTACCCTAAAGTTTCCTGTTTTTTTTTTTTTTTACTCTCCTGTGAAATATTGTCATTAGTTACATAGTCAATTTTTTTTATTTTGATTATTGTCTTTGTTTCAGTTTTCAACCATTTTATAATTTGGTATGTTAGCCTCAAGCAAACAGCAGTAAATTATTTCACCAACAAAACAGATTTATTGAAAAACAACAAAAAGTGTCAACAGGACACATACCTAGTAATGGTGAGAGAGGCATACAGCCCTAAATCAAAAACCAGTACCCCCTTGTATGACTTTTGGAGGGACTGTTACTGGACAAAAAGGAGTCTCCTTTCTCCTTACACTAAAGTGGAGAAGAAGCATCGCTTCCAGAAGGGAGTGAGTGCTTTTGGAGCCTATAGTTTGCTGATTGTACGTATGTGGCAACTCTTTTAAGCTCCTAGCCTCAGTTATATTTCTGTATACTAATTTTCACAAGTAATATCTAAGTCTCCTCCATATTTTCTATATTTTCACTGATCATTTTTATCAACAAATTAGGAGAGTGGTTCAAATTTTTCTTTCACATCAGTAATTCAAAATTTGAAAATGATAATTATATTCTTTACAGTGTCAATTGCAGATTTTAATTTTGTATTTCATTATTGGACTCCTATAACCTTTCCTTCAGACATTTCACTTCTATCCCAGTCCATAAATTTTAATTACCATGCTCTTTTTTTTTTTTTTTTGACTTTCTGTTACTCTTTCCTATCACCTTTTTAAATTAATCATTTATTTTTGCATTCTTTGAGCTTCAGGTATTAGGCAATTTTCTGATCTGTTCTTCTGTGATTACCCACAGAATTATTCAGAGGCATATTACTTTTGAAAGTCTCTAGGATTAAATACATTTTTCTTTCCTTTGGAGGTACTATATATTAGAATCTTTTATCTATTTTTCAATTGTTTCTTACCTTAAAAGGCAAATGAGTTATTTGATAATAACCAGGGTATATTGTTTGCCTTTGATTCTGCTCAAATGACTTGCTCAAATCTTAAAGTCAAAGGCAGAGTGATATACATGTTTCCTGACCTGATCCTCAGTGTTTATGATTCCTCTATCTGATTATTTTAGAGTGTGTGATTTATTTTTCTAGTCAGTATAATTCAATGACATGATTATTCTGTAGAATACATGAAAACTACCATCCTCTTATTCATTTACTCAGTCCACCACATAAACTACATTTCCTGAGGTAAAATAATGTTCTGCCAAAAATATGTTATTGAAAATAATGGATTTATAGCTTGGGATGCATCATTCAAATGACCAGATAAGTAAAAAAAAATGTGGTAAAGGGAATTTAATTACTTGAATCAGATAGGAGACAGAAGGATCATTTCCAATGTGCCATGTCACCTTCCTAATGGGAATTAGTATTTTTGGGGGATTTGGACAGAGCCAATAGTGGAGGGGAACAGGGTGGGATGAATGGAAGCACAGTGTAGAATCCTCACCAGAACTTGCCTCTTCATGGGTGTATACTCAGAAAAAGACAGACAAGCTCATCACTAGGGTAGGTGGGGAGGGCAATTTTTATTATGTAAATGAACCTAAGGTGATGTTAGGTCACAGACCATCTTCTCTACTTACGATGGTTTAAATAGTTTAGGCAGGAATGAATGTCTAACCTCTAACCAAATAGCCCTAAATACCTCTAAAGTTTTGTCCTCATAATGCACATTTGTTTTGCAAAACTTCAGTCTTTTAAGTAACATTTTCATCTCCTAAAGTTATTGTCTGGCAGTTTAATTGCTTCCTGGAATGGTTGAAGAAAAATAAATATTAAAAAGCTATTGTTAGGGTAAAGGAGTTAAGGTATTCTTTAAGCAAGAACACTTATACAGTAATAAATGACTACTGAGTTTGTCATTCACATGACTTATTATTTCTGAACTAGAGAAAGGATGATGATACTAGGAAAATAATACATGATAACTTCTAATTTAACATGCTTACTGTAATTTCCCTAACTAAACATTCCTGTTATTGGTTGTATTTCTTAGTACAGGACTGGTAATATTATAGCAGAAAATCTCTCCTTACATTAGGAGCAAGTTTTCCAACATTACTATAATTTAGTGGTGGTGTGAATGTTCACCTTTATTTCCCCTAAGTGTTTTTTTTTTTTTTTTAAGATTTATTTATTTATACAAGCACTGGGTACAGTCAGAAGCGCGGGAGGGTGAGAGAATTCACCAGAGCCAGAGCAGGGAGCAGAGCAGGCAGAAGGACCGAAGCACACTGCTGAGGGGAGCAGCAGGTGGCAGGAGATGTCTGCGTGCCATGCGGGACCCTCCTCTGGTGGCCAGGGAGCAGCCGGGGATCGAACTGGCGCCGCAGAGGCTGCGGGAAGCTTCGCAACCCAGCGCTCAACCACTGCGCCATCAACCACTCCCTAGGCCCTAAATGTTCTAGTTTTATTGCTTCTAAATTTTAATACTTCAAGCCAGGCTTTAAAATAAATTACCCAAACTCTTTTTCTCTTGGTAGCAGATGAATTGTCTTCACTTTTTTCTTCTAAAAATTTCTGATTAATTGCTGCATTTTGTATCCAAAAACATAGAAAATATAAAGTACCCATTTAAAAAAAATGGTCCTTTGTTATAGAATATTATTTTGGAAAACCTTTATGTTTGCCATAGAGTAAATGATCTCACCTAAGTCTTCTTTATTTTTTCTTGTATAATATGTATTTTTTTATGAGATGAGAAGAATCTAAAAGAGCCTATGTCTCAAAAAAGATAAATATTAAAGTAGTTGTTTATTTACAAATACAAAACAAAAATGGACTCCACTTATATAAACTTCTTAAGAATCTGTGGAATAAATGAAGTAATTTGTCCTGAAATTTCTTTAACCATCTACTACAAAAGTAAAGTATGAACACATTCAGACAAAAATACGTCACCTTCATCCCATTATTTGTAAGCATACTCATGATTATCTACCTGTTTAAGAATTTAAAATGTAAAACTGATTGCCAAATAAACTCATGTAGCTTTGGTTATTTTCTTTTTTGGTGACCCAAATTCCTATGGGTTAGTAGAGTCAGCAGTAAAAGATAAAATGCGGAATAAAGAAACACTATAATATTTCTTTCTTCGAAACTGCTATTGGTAGGATATAATTGCCACTACCAGATAAAGGGTATAGGACTAAGTTTAAACAACAGAGAAATGCTGTATTTAGAGATTTAAATAATAAAGTTTACAAGCTTTGAAGATCATTTGAATATAGTAAGTAGAGAGAAGAAGGGGATGTTTTTATGTAACTAGTTTCTACTTTAAATTAGTGAAGATATCATTATGAAGATAGGGAATTCCAGAGGAAGAACAGGTTTTCAAAACATTATTGTCTTGAGTATAGCAGTTGGATATGTTGAGTTTGATAGACCTAGAAGATATCTATGCTAAAAATATTCAAAAGACAGTTTTAAATATTGCTCTGAATATCAAAAGTGTATTGGATGTTAACGTTCTAGAGATATACCTGATTATTCCCACCCCAATGTATATATTGAGTAAGTACAGTTCTCCTCATCATCATTGCCAGTATCTTTTCCTGATTCATTATCATAATCATAATCTGAAATACAACTATAAATTCTCTAATTCCTGTTTCTAACCCTATAATTTGTGTTCCATGTAGCAGCCAGAGTGATATGCTTTAAGAATAAAATTATGTTATGTCACTACTCTAACTTAAAGGTTCTACACTGCAGTTAAATAAAGATTTATACTCCTATGCTACATTTTTAAGGAACGTGTATAATCAAGATCACGGAATCTCAAACCATTTCCATCTGATTCTTTGAATGTGAGACCAATAGAACATTTTCCATTTCTCTAAGTGGTATTATCTCAGATTGGCATGTATGCTATCCTCTGTGTAGTAAGATCTTTTCCAGCAGGTGACATTTAATCATACCTAACCTTCTGTTCTCCCTGTCAATATTTTTCTTATTATTCATATTTTAGTATAAACATTTTCTCCAGGGGATTATTTGATAATCCCAACTCTTCTCATAATCTTCACCCCTATTACACAATTCTGTACTCTTATTTCCTTGATAATAAGCTCAGTGTTTAAGTGTTTATAAAAAATTTACTTTATAATTTGCATCTAACTTTTTTGCTAGACAGTGTGGTTTATGAAATCAAGAACTACATCTGATTTGTACCTAGTATGTAATTAGACTAAATGCCCATATGCTCCCCAGTTGCCCAGGACAGTGTGTTTCATGCCTGCTGACCTGACTTGATTGTTAATAATATCTTCTTAAACTCTCACAAGTATATTTGGTTTACATAATAAATTACATGTTGATTCATGTCCAGTAACTACTGAAATACTTGCTGAATTCATAGGAAGTTCCACAACATAGATGTAAGAAAAAAAAAAAGTTTAGAAAAAAAGGAGACTATAAAATATTCTTTTGTTTTATCGGCAATATAAAATATAGAGTAGAAAAGTTATTTCAGAACTCCTGATAGATGTGAGAGTTTATGTGAGAGTGTAATGATATTAACTCTCTAAGAATTCACTAAAGCTTTCAGTAGTATGGTTAAAAATAGCTCTAAAGTCATAGTCTCTCAAAATGTGTTATTTCTATTTTATTTGCCATTGGTAGTTATGTCATAAAACATTTTTTTATTATTCTATTCTAAAGATTTTGTTTTGGCTAACCAGTCTTTCCTCTCATTCTATCATTCTATTCAACCATGCTATTCTACCAGTTGGTAAACAATAGTTAGAAATGGAAAAGGAACTATATCTTTATTATATTCCATTTGATTGAAATTAACAATTAAAATAATTTTCACCTTCATAAGACCATTTTTTTCACTCTTAATCAACAGAAAGTTATTATTAGGAAAATAATAGTAGAAATTAATGAATGTCATTAAAACATTTTGTTCAGAATTATTTTTTTAATTACACATTCAAAGTATCTAAAATTCAATTAAAATAGTTAATATGTGTTAGAAAATAACTGGGATTTATTTTATATAATTAATTTTAAATATATATCTGATACTATATTTGTCATTAAGAAGTAATATATTGCTTTACATCATTTTGAAGGATTTTTCAGTATTCATTCCAGATATTATTGTGCCCATTTGTAATGTAAATTCATATGAATGCAGTCTTGAAAAATATATTAATTTTTCTCAAGTATTTAAGATATTTGGACATTTAGATTTTAAGATACTTTTTTAAAGAAAAACATTTAAAGACAGATTTTTAAAAATAACTACACACTGTTAATGAATATGAAATGTTTTGATTATAATCTCACAATATTCACTCAATGTAAATGAAAAGAAAAACTAGAAATGTATTTCATTTAATTATAGTGCATTTCCCTTTAGGTTTTAAAATACCAGATTTCATTTCTTTAAAGCAAAAATTGTGTTTAAACACTCCTTTTTCCAGAAAACATCAAGAAACACCAGAAAGTAGTGCTTCAAGGTATACATCTCTGTGTAATATATAGAGACACAGATATAGAGATATATGTGTCCAGAACTCAAAAACAAATACATATGTACATGTCTTTCACACATTTATATACACAAATGTATGTACATCTGTGTGCTCTCACACAAACATTTACATTTATATGTGTATCTATCCAGGAATGATGTAGAACACTTCAATTAAATAAAGTAAGTAGCATAGAAATCCATATTAACTTAAATATATTATCAAAGAGGAATGGCTGATTTTTGTTTTAACATTAAAAACAATTAACAAAATATAAGTTTTGAGAACCTTAAAAAAATGCTAGTGTGGATTGTAATCTAATAATGTGACTTGCGAGCCTCCCCGGTGGCGCAGTGGTTGAGCGCTCGATTGCGAAGCTGCCCTCAGCCTCTGCAGCGCCGGTTTGATCCCTGGCTGCTCCCCGGTCACCGGAGGAGGGTCCCACATGGCGCGCAGACCTCTCCTGCCGCCCGCTGCTCCCCTCAGCAATGTACTTAGGTCCTTCTGCCTGCTCTGCTCCCCACTCTGGCTCTGGTGAATTCTCTCACCCTCCTGCGCTTCTGACTGTACCCAGTGCATGTATAAACAAACAAACAAACAAACAAATAAATAAAGCATGCCTCTATAAAAAATAATAATAATAATAATGTGAAATGCATTTAAAGAGGAAAGAACCTGGAATAGAGGAAATAGTAGAATATGAAGGAAAAAAAATATATGGACTTTGGTATCAGACCTATCTAACTTTGAATTTGGGTTTTTGTGTTATGTTAGAGAAGTCATTCAATTCCTGACTATCAGTTTCTTCATTCACTATATTAAATGATATGTTCTGCAAGATGTTATACCAACAGTTCCTCATTGCTAGGTAATAGTAGGAACTTGTCTGGGATAAGGGAAAGTTTACCCCTCTCCTTATGGATCTTCTCAGACTGATCCAGAAGTCAAATTAACAGCATAGACATTAGTCAAACTTGTCAGATTAGCAATAAATTAGTAGGGGAAAATAACACATTTAATTGCATTTATACAGAGAACCTATACAGACATGTATATTCCAATGGCAATCAGGCAAAATAGGGGTATATAAACTGAGCTAAGAAATAAAATAGAGAATTGGGGCTTCAAGGAGTAAATAAGAGGGCTTACATGATGAGGAGAAGATGACACAAAACAATGAACGAGATGCTCTGTTATTGCATGTTTGTTCTGCTATATAGATCAATTTCTCTGAGAGAGGTTATTTCTGGTAATAACCACAATTCTGTGCAAGAACTCCAATTATCATGCTTCTAGGAAATTAAGGAACTATTAAACATTTCTTGTGAGCCTTAATCTGCAGACTAGAGTGATATGTGAGGGCTGTTCTGAGCATCTTAGTGAGTCCTACCCTGAACATCTTGGAAGGCTTAGCACTCAAATTCAAAATTAACTTCTATATTAGTACTCAGATCCACCTCTCATGTTTTTAAAAGATATTCACAAGTACTTTCAGAGGATTATTGGGATGATCATGAAAGCTTATTTTGTGAAAATTAGTAGCATTTATTATGAGAAAGAAAAAAATTGTTCATGGGAGCAAGTTCCAAAGTACAAAACCCTGATACTTTGAAACATTCGTTTGTTTTTACTGTTGGTCAGTTTGGGTGAGCAAAATTGTGAAAACTGAGTTTTGAGCATCATTTAAAGAAATAAAATATTTTTATTTTTTATGGCAGATACTTGATTACAGAATGTGAGTCTAATCAACTATAAAAATGTAGTTATAAGTAATATATTAGTGCCTCCCTGGTGGAGTAAGGGATTAAGCACAGCACTGTGAAGCTTTCCATAGCTGCTGCAGCATGAGTTCAACAATCCCCGGTGGCCGTGGAGCTACCCACATGGTGCAGCAGACCTCTTCTGTCTTGCCTGCTGCTCCCTTCAGCAGTGTATTTTAGTCAGTCTGCCTGTTCTGTTCCCCACTCTGTCTCTGGTGAATCCTCTCACCCCCGCACCTCTTGCCTGTACTCCAGTTCTTGTATGCATAAATAAATAAACAAATAAATAAATAAATAATAAATCTTTAAAAAATAGGTAATATATTATAAGGTACATATTGCAGAAACTACACTGTGATTAGGAAAATATTAGCTAACTTTCTCTGATTTCAGGGCAAATGATTGGACAATATCCAAAAAAAAATTGTAAGGAAGTTTAAAATAAAAAATATTTCAAAGTTTATATGGAAAGAAAGAGAAATATCTTAAAAGAAGGCAGAAGAGAGGGATGGTGAATACATAAAACAAAATTTACAGTGGAAATATAAGAAATAATAATTTCCTATCTATTTTCTTAATATTTTTCAATATTTTATTTTATTTATTTAATTTTTAAAAAATATTTATTTATTTATACAAGCAGTGGGTACAGTCAGAAGCGCAGGAGGGTGAGAGAATTCACCAGAGCCAGAGTAGGGAGCAGAACAGGCAAAAGTACACTGCTAAGGGGAACAGCAGGCGTCATGTGTGACCCTTGCCCGGTGGCTGGGGATTGAACTGGTGCTGCAGAGGCTGCGGGCAGCTTCGCAACCCAGCGCTCATGGTAATAGTCCATTTAGTCAAGAAGGAAGCTCATTATAGAGCCGCTAGTATATCTCTACTTTATTTCTAGTATGCCATTTTGTAACAATGATGATATTTGATATGCAAGATTATTTCATTTCCATATTACAGATGAGAAATCTGAGAGTTGGAAGGATTAGGTAATTGTTTATGTCACAGTTCAGTAAAGCAAAGATTTAAACTCAGGGTTATTTCACATTAGAATTTGAGCTTTTTAGGGCTTCCCCGGTGGCGCAGCGGTTGAGCGCTGGTTTGAGAAGCTGCCCGCGGCCTCTGCAGCGCCGGTTCGATCCCCGGCAGCTCCCCGGCCACCGGAGGAGGGTCCCACATGGCGCGCAGACCTCTCCTGCCGCCCGCTGCTCCCCTCAGCAGTGTACATTGGTCCTTCTGCCTGCTCTGCTCCCCGCTCTGGCTCTGGTGAATTCTCTCACCCTCCCGTGCTTCTGACTGTACCCAGTGCTTGTATAAATAAATAAAAATAAATCTTTAAGAATTTGAGCTTTTTAGCCATTGAACTCTACAGCTTCTATAGCGTACCCTACAAGTTTCCACTTCACCATTTGACATGCACACTTTAACTTCTTAGATATTTTGATTCTATTTGAGTACTAACTATATAATCAATATATAATCAACAATTTGACAGTACAAAAATTTTAAGAAAATCCCTTGATCAATTTTCTACTGAATTTTCTTCACAATTATTTTTCATTTTAATTTTACTTTTATTGGGATGTATTAATTTTAATGTAAATTATATAATGAAAGTCATTCTTTAATTAGATTTTTTCTGATAGTATCTAATTATATAGATTTAGACAATATGCATTTTCACGTGAAGCCATTATTTCTAACAAGATCAATTTTCCTAGGTTGTACATTGCAAATCTTTATTTTATCATGAAATCTTAATTTACCTATAGTATTTAAATTTTACCACATAAAATTTTCGTCAATGAACATTTTGTCATGATTGAATCTCTGACATCTATTTTTTGGGTGATCAATATTTATAATAGTGTTATTAAGAACATATAATTCTTTTGTATCTTGTAATCTCTTGTAAGATTTACTAATTATGGTTTTAGCTATTATCAGTTTTACTATGTGTTCCTTACTTTTACCATGTCAATTTTTTTCTTAATGGTATAAACTATCATTTTGTCAGAATAACTAAATCTACTCATTCTGCATGTTTTCTTTTGAAATGTTATGTTTATGCTTGAAAACTTGAGGTAATTGGAGAAGAAAAATCTACAATAAATACAATTTTTTCTGATCACTTCTAAAAGAATAATAACTTTAAAATGAGTACAGTACTTTAACAAGTACTTTCATATATGTCTATATGTGTGTATATGTATATATATATGTATGTATGTAAACCCCCTTTTTAAAAATCACATTAAGTAGGAAGTATTTGTTCCCTCTTACATATCACTCACCCTTCCTATAATGTACCACCTTCCTCTTAATACATACATACCATCACCCTTGCTGATTTTCCTGTTGGACAAAAAAGGTGTTTCATTGCTGCTCACAAATAATCTTAGCTATCGTTATGTAGCCATGATTTTAATAATCTTAAAATTATAATTTTATACAACTTATATAAAATTATAATTTTAAAATTATTATTTTTCACTCTTTGATCTCTACTGCTGTACTTCTGCTTGAGCCAAATTATAAATAATAGCTTATTGGGATACAGTTCACCCTTTTAAAGTGTGCAGCTTAGTAGAATGTTAACATATTTATTGAGTTGTGTAACCATCACCACAATCAATTTTAGAACTTTTCATCATGTTATAAAGATACTCCTTACCCACTAGCAGTCATTAACTTGTCTCCCCAGTCTGTGCAGACATGATCAACCACTAGTCCAGTTTTTTCTGTTTAGTGTTTATATTTGGCTATTATCGGTAATATCAATATTTCACTGCAGTTTATGAGACTTGGAATCAAATACCACGTGGTCTTTTATAATTGGCTTCTTCAACTTTTACCATTTCCATTCCCAGCATGTTATAGCATGTACCAGTAATTCCTGTCTTTTTATTACTAAATAATATTCCATTGTACGTGCAAGTCACATTTTGTTTATTCATCAGTTGATGGACACTAGTGTTGTTTCCACTTTATGACGATTATGAAAAAGACAATCATGTGTATACTTTTATCTGTGGAGATATGATGTAAATTGGTTGAGAGATTTAAAGTTTAAGACATTGATTATCCCCCAGCATTGAATTTAAAAAGTATGTTTCCTAGAGCAAATGTGAAATGAGAGAAATGAACTATGTCTCCTTCACAGATATCATTTCAATTACAATTTTCATATTTCTAAGAGCATATATTATTTCCAATTTTGCAGATTAACAACTAAGTCCTAAATAAAATCATACCGCTTATGATTACAACCACAACTAAACTTATATAAGTGTTTAAATCTAACTGTGGATTATTATGGACCAAAATGGAGGCATATGTGATTTATTGCAGCAATATTATTCAATCCTGCTGTTACCAATAATATGAATCTATGATTAACATATGTAAATAAAAATAATAGAAAGTATGGCCAATTAAAGGATAATAGGGTACAAACAATAGCACATTAGAATCACATTCTCTCATCTCTGTCTGCTGAGAATTGTAGTTAGCATTTGAGTTAGAGGGAAAATAGCAATTTAATTGATGGAGGGGTTGCAGTTATACCACATAACATTTTTGTTAGCAATAAATATGGAGGAAAAGTGGAAATCTAGGATGTAATTATGATGAAGATTTTATGTTTAACACAGTTAAACACGTTTAACACAGTTAGACAGGACACAGTTCATTAATAGTTCAGTTTTTTTTTCAACAATGAATTTATGTACTTAAACAACAAAACAAATAGACAATAAGACTTGCAAAGAACAATTATATGAGTGACTGCTTTGGGATAGCTCTGTAAACACTCAAAACATATTTCATTGGGGCAAAGAGCATAGGCACATATACCAGAAATGACCATTTTGCACAGGGTAATCCATGTTTGAACAAAATGAAATGACTGATGTTTTTATGTGCCCCTTTGAAAATCTAAAAATAACACAAAAGCATAAAATTGCTTTTATTTAATCATTTTGTAGTAATAGTTATTTCTGTGCAACATTTAGGAGAGATGAGTAAAAATTACAGGACTCTTACACATTTGTGGATAATAAATCTCCTCTTATGGGTATTAAGTTATTGGCTGCCTTTTTAACCAAATGTGTTCACTAGTGTAATTGCACTCAGTTCTGTAATTGTCGCTGTCTTTTAAACACAGATGTTTTTGAAATAAGTAAAAGCATAAGATCAAACAACTACAGAATCAGCATGCAGAGAGAAAAAACTGTAAAACAGTAAAATTTATTAGAACTGAGAAAAAGTTGTTGAGAAGTCGAAGATCCTATATATTATACTCAGTATAAGCTATTTGAAAAAGTTCTGTGAAATTTTTTGACATAATTTTGAACATACATCCCCTACCTCCCAATTCCCTTCTTTTCCCCCTATTTTCACTGCCATACAGATTAAACTTATTGAGAAAATACAATTCACACCTTCTGAGTTTACTAGATTAGAAAAATAGCATATGGAACACACATTATATCATAGCTACTCAATATCTATGAACATTCCCTATGGAAATGGTAAAAATACACATTCAGATTTAATAAGTAACAAATAGTGTGACTATATTTTATATGAAATAGAAGCAAGTTGTTTTCCATTTTAACAAAACAGGAAAGTTTTGAAGACTTTACTAGGTTACGTTTGTTCACATCAGACTGCCATTATATTTCCTAAATTTACATATTAATGGCAGTCATATAATTAGTAAAGTAATTGCTGGCAGATTACCTTCTTGTTCTGTCATTAAGCATTATAGATTGCAAAATTAAAACCATTTTAATACAGGCTTATTTTGTTTGACAATACAAGATTTCTTCCATGTCTTTTCTATTGCCATACAAAGAGAAAATGGTCAATATCTCTTTTATTGATGAAGATTTTAAACAATGAAGTCTAGCTAGAAAGTAAATTTTGTGGTATGGCCACCTACTTAATAGCTTTTAAGAAAAAACATTTGGAGAGGATAAAGTGTTATATTAGCTGGTTATATGACAATATTAAGGAAAGGCAAAGTATCTGAATGTAGGTACATTTTTCTCCATTTATGCAAAAAGAATAGTATTATCTGGTTTATAATCAATGGAAAACTGTAGACTTGAATTAAATCTAAATTTGTATTTTTTTCTTTCCACCAAATTGAGCTACTTGAAAGTATATATAAGAATATTCTGTCACACAAAATTATATAAGCATGTAAGAATTGTCAAGTACAACCACCTTAAAAACATTTTTACACAAATGGAATATAAAAAAAACTGTGTTTCATATACATGGTCTAGATCCACATGTATATACGAATGATGTGTTAAACATCCTGCATGGGCTTTATACTGGGAATCAATTTTATCCCTTAGTTAATGATGCTTCAGGCCTTTCCTCTGTAATGCCATTATCCATGTGAACTCATAGGACTATCTTTCTTTGGGACCTAAGGGTATGTTAGGACACTGAAGTTAGATGCCCAGGTAGATTGATCAGGTGGGGCTCTCCAAAGTTTCAGGGGACATACTTTACTTCTTCTGGATCATGCCTGGGGCCCAATCATTGAGAGCCAAACAGATGAACTAGCTTCTCAGTATATGCCACAGGGAGAGCTCGTTTGAATGACAATGGACTGTCTGTTGGTGTTAACTCTGCTTTCAAATAGTTCTTTGGTACTGACAGGAAATGTGATTAAGATGAGTGGAAAAGATTGTCCATGCTGACTTTGGTCTACCCAGATGATGCACCTATTTTCTGGTTCCAGAAACCTTTATACTTATCAAATCCTATAAGAGTTAAGCTAATATATTTCATCGTCAATATTCCTTAGGTTTCTATTATTTGACATAAATTTAATATATTGTTTTGCTTATTCTTAGATACCCTTCCTTGTTTCAAATAAACCCAGTGTATCCTTTCTTTTTTAAGATTTTACTTATAGAAATATTTATGACAATGAAACAATCCAGATCATTTTCCCTAAAAAGAAAAACTTAATCATCAGTGTTTTTCTCATTGTATTTATTCAATGAGGACTTTATTCTGTGTGTGGTCATATGCATTTCTTTAACAAACTAAGAGAGCAGTCACTACCAGCAAGTAAATACATTTTTATGTAAATTCTCATTTCCCTGATAGTAAACTTGCAGTGGAGATTCAATTCAGAATGGACACTGAAGGACACTGTCTTCACGAACCTTGTAGTTTCATTTAGGAAATCAAGGACATGTTATAGGGTTTTACAAACATGGTTTTCAAGATTCCTAAAATATTCTCAGAGAGAGAGAATAAAGTCACTATTAAGTCACAAGAAACAACTGTGATATTTATCATAGAATTAACTGTGCTTGCTATTTTGGAAAATCTTGAGTGTTTTATTTTATTTCAGTAAGCTCATCCCCTGGCATACAGACCCAAAGGTATTTTAATAAATAAAATATATTATAAATAAAATAAAATCATGCAGTGATACCTAAACATAAAGTTTTTATTCCAAAAATCAGTCAACTTAGACATTTGCCATAACTCTTACTCATTGTCATTACTTATTAAAGAATAAAGCTTTTGATGAACTTGTGAAATCTTGGGAAGGCTAACTTCCCTCTGTACTCTCAGTCATTGTTCCAAGATTTAAATTTCATAAAAAGAACTGCAAAAGGCTTTGCTCCTTACATTGCAGAGTTTTAATATCCATTTGAGTATTGCAATTTTGTGGATAGCAAAGATGATGAATTATAATTTTGTATTTTCTATAGAGTTTTATAGTGCATACTCTTGAATGATATTAAAATGACCTACATAAGTGAGAGTAGATGACTATATACCATATTCACAAAAGGAGTCATTTCAAACACAAGTTCTTTCCATAACTTAAACCTTATAATCAAAGATCAGCAGAAATAGCTAAAATTATTTCAGAAAAATGCACAGAAATTTTCTCTAATACATTCATTATTTTATTTATTAATTCAACAAATACTTGCTAAGTGCATATTATGTGCCAAAATTTCTTATGGAAGTCTGAGGATAGAGCAGTGCCTTATCCCCTGCTGTTTTAGAACTCACATAATAGACTTGGGGACAGATAATAAACTAAATATATTCATCAGATAGTTATAAATTTTTGCAGCAAAAGATGATAGGGTAGAGGAACAGTATGTGATGGAACCAAGTGGCACTGCTTTAAATAGGATGGTCAGTGAAATTTTCTTTAAAGATGCAGTATTTAAACAGAAATCTTTACAGTTTAAAGAAAGCTAAAAAAAAAAAAAATGAATGTTCCAGGAAGAGAGACAACAGATGCAAAGGCCCTGAGCTAGAAGCATGCTTGATAAATCAAGAAAAAGCAAGAAGGCAAGTGTGACTGCAATCAGCAGGGGAAATGAGAATTGATTAGTGCAGTATGATGACTGAGGTCAGACCATTTTGCGAGTTGCCACCATGGTAAATTTGTACTTAGTAACATTGAAAGATACTTTTGGGTTTTTTTTTTTTTTTTCAGAAATGTGAAATAATATGACCTTTTTTAAGAAGGATCAATCTACTTCCTGTATGAAGAAATGACTCAGGAAAGTAAAATATAAAAAAGAAAGCTTTACTACTACTACAGTTGAGGATGTTACTCTGCATAAATTTACAATTGCAGTCATCATTGTACAGATGCTGAAATAAGAAAGCATCATATTTCAAATGGTGTATTATAATGATGCTCAAAACTCTCACTACCTATCAAATGTAGCAGGATTCTATTCATGCAAAATGAACCTATAATTTGTACTACAGCAGAAAATCTCGGATAGGATAGGATATCTTAAACTCCTACAGTTTCTGAAGAATGTTCCACAATGACCAAATAATAAAAGAACAAATATGATTGATTTGTAATTAATAATATTTGATCTGTAATCCATATTTAAGGCATTTTTTGGATAACAATGAAGAATGAGCAAGAAACATCCCAAGTTATTCTTTCTTTTTTCTTATGTGGAAAATAGATTCTGAGCACCTGAGTCCATATATATACAGATTCATTTACACATGCTTCTTTGAGAAAATACCACTTACATCACATTATAGTCACTGTCTCAATTATTTTCTTTAATCAAGCATATTCAGAAATTAGAAACATTTTCTATCTTTGAAATATGAACATACATGCTAGGAATGCAGTATCTCCCATGCTTACAGGGTTTAATGTTTACAAATTTCACTTTGTGATGATTTAGTGGGTGATATCTGCAATGATTCTCCATTGCAGATAACACCTACTAAATCAATATTGATGGGGTTTAAATTCTAGTCTCACCATTGAAGTAATTAGCTGAATGTCTATTTCTCTTCATTCTTAAACTGGGGATAAGTATTTGACACACTCATTTTGTAGTCATGAAAAAAAAATTGAGTTAAGAAATATGTCTCTATTCCAGTCCATGCTTGCTTATAACTACTAGGTATATAACCAGAACCAAAGAGTTAAAATGATTCTTAACACACATCACATCTTACCTTATAAAGGTTTGTTGTACTATATTAGAATACCATCCACAATGAAATTATAACAAAGTGACAGAAAAAAGGACTGACATTGAATTCAATAAAATCTGCTGCTAGCTATGCAATGTTACCTTTACAAAATGAGACAGTTTTCTTTAAGAATCTTTTGAAATTATAAGCCTATGCTCTAATTATACCACCCTATATGATACAGGAGTCTATGGTTGCACTTACAACTTCTTGTCTAGAAATGCAATGCCTAATGCTTTGATCATATCCAGTTGAGGCTTAATATTAGAAATTAGGTGTTAGAAGACTTTTGGAACCCATTTTTATCATTTTTTTTTTCAAATTGGGTTTTTAGTGGTTTCTAGTACAAAATTGTTTACTGGAATTTAGGCTTTTAATAAAATGCCTACTGCGGCATGTATTACAAGCTAAAGGGTGAAGGAGAGGCAGCACAGCCTCCTTTTCTCTCAAAGAGACTGCAGCAGGCACAGGAATCTATGGAAGTCTACAGCAGTGGCACCTGGTGCTGAATCCAGACTAGGTTACCACTGAGCAGGGAAGCTGAAATGATAGATAATAAATTGAGAAATGATTTAAACAGAACTTTATTTTTTTTTTTTTGAGGCATGTTTTATTTATTTATTTATTTGTTTGTTTGTTTGTTTTTGTTTATACATGCACTGGGTACAGTCAGAAGCGCGGGGAGGGTGAGAGAATTCACCAGAGCCAGAGCGGGGAGCAGAGCAGGCAGAAGGACCGAAGTACACTGCTGAGGGGAGCAGCGGGCGGCAGGAGAGGTCTGCGTGCCATGTGGGACCCTCCTCCGGTGGCCGGGGAGCAGCTGGGGATCGAACCGGCACCTCCGAGGCCGCGGGCAGCTTCGCAAACCAGCGCTCAACCGCTGCGCCACCGGGGAGGCCCGAGAAATGATTTAAACAAATTTCATAAAGTAGCATAATGGCTTTGCTGTCAAAGTTAAAATTTGATCAATGTTTCACTTGTTTAATAGCTTATATCATCTTTGTATGAAAATATGTATATTGTATAGGTCTGAAGAAACATCTTTAGACACTTTCAATCTCAGCATCAAAAGTTTCATGTTCTCAGAGTCACTATTATTTTCAACATATGCATGTGCTGTAGATGGAACAGCATGGAGTTAAAGATCTTATCTCCAGATGAGGCTCCAGCTCATCCATCCTCTGGTTAAGAACAATTTGACCTCTACCCTACTTTCGTTCTACAGCTTCATTCTTTCATATCTGTTGCTAGAGTCCTCAGTGTCATCTCCTTCTAAACTAATCTCTTAACAGTCTACCCCTAGGATGATTTGTAGTCACTCTCAGATGTACTTTGTATCTCTAAATAGGAATTTTTGTAGCTTTTTTTGTTTTTGTTTTTGCTTTTTTGAAGAAACAAAATACAGTATCTCACTTTTCTATCCAAGGCCATTAATAAAATAAGGTTTCAGTGAACCATATTCAAAATTTAGATCCTGCTTTTCCATGAGATTTTGGTTTTGTACATTCCTTAGACCATATTCTCAATAAAATAAATTTAAATTTCAACACGCAATATACTATAGCCATGTTGAATCTTTACTAACAAATTAATAAAATTCTTTCCCACCATGGTATTGAAGGGAATTAGGCTGTGTCTGTGGTCAATGTTTTTATTTCTTAGGCTTAAAGGAATTTTAGCTTCTGACTTTGAATCTCATTAGAATAATAGTGTATATTATTTTTTGTTTAGTACACTATTTCTTATTAAAAATATATTTAACAGTATTTCCAGCTACCTTGACTTTCTTTGGAGAATTTTATGTATAAGAACATTATTATAAAGATGAGGAGGATGTGGTATATTTTAAAGATAAGTAAACCAAATGTAGTGGCTGATAAACAAACACATTGTGTGTGTGTGTGTGTGTGTGTGTGTGTGTGTGTGTGTGTGTGAGCTATCTGTCTGTCTGTCTATGTGATCCTGGCTCCTAAAGGACAGACATTGGAATTTACAGTGACTTTATTACTTTAAAACATGACTTGAAGATAGAAAAGACTAACATTTGTAATGAGTAATTAAATGCATGAATATTATATAAAATGAAATCTATCTAAAATGAAAGAAAATAATGGACATCATAGTTTTATTTCCAATAATGATTCTCAGATTATTTTTTCCATCCTTTATGCAGCACATTTGAAAATTGTTTTCATGAAAGTATTGGTTGATAAATGTCTGCTGACCTGGAATTAATGTTTATTATTGAATTTACTGTATAATGCATGCCATGCGACTATACATACTCTGCCAAAGGCATTGATTCTTCTATGGTAAGGGTTCAAAAAACTTTATACAAGAATCAATATTAATTTTTGCAGGTGCAATCTGGAGGAAATTTCTTGATTGTAAAAGATTATTTTTCAAAATTGGCTACAAGCTCCTAGTTTGATCTAATATATTGGCTGCAATAATCTCCGCTCAGTACCAGTTATTTGTAGAACATTGACTTCCAGAGATTGTTGCTTCTAACAGTGGGTCTACATTTATCTCAGTTTTGTTTAAAATACCCATGAATTGGAAATTTATTTATACTATCAGACCTCAAATAAATTGCTTGGCTGCAAAGATGGTGTATATACTAAAAGTGACCTAAAATAGATTCATGAAAAATAAAGTTACTCAAGATTAGCCTATTTGTAGTATTTGACATGTCATTTAATAACCCATTATAGGAGTGAGTTCTATTATTGCATTCCTAATCATGTATCTTAACTGTCTTAGCTATATATATATATATATATATATATATATACACATATATGCATATATATGAATATATGTATGTATGTATGTATGTGTATGTAGCTCACCCAACAAATATTCTATCTATTATGATAAAGGTAATGGAATAAAACATGTAACATAGGATATAAGACCCAGACTATTGATAATCAATGTGCAATTGTAGCCCATAAAGATATATTTCCAAGGATGTCTTTATAATAAATTTCAGTTAACTTGGCTCCAATATTATCACATCCAAATCCAAGGAAAGGGGGCCTCCCTGGTGACACAGGGGTTAAAGACACAGTGTTATCAAGCTATGGCCAACCACTGCAGCAGGCTTTCAATTCCCAGGTGGCCAGGGAGCAACACACAGGGCACAGCAGACCTCTCCAGTCTGGCCTGCTGCTTCCCTCAGCAGTGTATTTCAGTAGATCCACCTGTTCTGTTCCCCACTTTCTCTGGTGAATCTTCTCATCCCTCTGGGGATGAGAATCTTCTCAGCACCTCTGGCTGACACCCCAGTTCTTATATGCATAAATAAATAAATCATTAAAAAAAAAATCCAAGGAAAATAATTGTAATTCTTATATAGGTTCCACCTATATAAAAGAGAAAATAAAGGAAAGTGAATTATCAACTGAAATAATAATCTTCACTTTATATATTTAAAAAAAAAGATTGAAAAGAAACTATTTTCAGATTCAAAGGTAAGAGAGTTAGCTGGGGAGTGTGGCCAGAAAGAGAGCTGTGATCATATGTTCTCACTCTCCTGAGGTCAGGTGCAGTTTATATACCATTATGAAAGGCAGACTTAGTGTAATAGAAAGCTCACATTAATTATTCTATAATTAGAAGTGAGTTTTAGAAGTGGGTGTCTGATAATCAGCTAACATCCTAGGTGAAGATAAGAGGTTGCACAGTACAATATATATGTTTAGGAGGTGGTTATCTCCATGGTCAGATGCAATCTATGTGAGAAAAATGCAAGAACCTCTAGGTCATAATTTTATTTTTATCTTAAAGGATGTATTTCTGTGAATGTGTAAGTCTGGTTAAACATGATATTACCTTTTCTTCATGTGATAGCAACACAGTGGGATGGGTGTTGAAATAATGGTGCACTGAATCTCTGGGGGGATAGGCCACAGGGTATCTCCATAGCCAAATTTTTCTAGTCTTGATGACTTAGACCTATATAAATTGTTCTATTCTCACAACTGCTGATTTTCTGCTTATTTTTATTCAAGACAAGCAAGTACAATATAATGCAATGAAGATTTTTTTTTTTTTTTTTTTTTTTTTTTTTTTTTTAACTTTGAACTCCAGTAGTGTGGAATTGCTCTCCTGAGCTCATCACAGATTTCTCTTGTCATTGATAGTAACTCTACACAGCTCGGATGTTTTCCTATTGGTTAATATAACATCTTCCTTTTGTTTTTCTTCTGTTCCAGGCACAAATTATTCCAAAAATCATCATCTGCCTCAGCTTATTTTAGTAGCATTACAGCTGACACGCTTCCCTTTTTCCCAATACAGTCAAGGTGTTAAAACCCAACTATTACAGCTACTAACACATCATCTCAAAACCGCTCAAAGACTTCTCACTTTGTGGCTACAAGAATCTGCGTGATCCTATCTCCCCTAGTCTCAATGTGCCATTATTTCTTCTCATGTTCTCTGTTTTCTGGCAGTTAGCTTCCTTGTTCTCCAAATATCCCAACTGCTCTCTCATTTATGACTTTGGCACACATCCTATTTATTCTGTCTAGAATGTTCTTCCCAAAGAAATTATGATTTGTCCCTCCTGTTATCCAGATTACCTCCTCTAACAGTCTGTCTTCTGGCTATCCCAACTGTATTCTTGTAAATCCAGTATTTAATAGAGATTTCTATCACTAGCATACATACATACATACATACATACATACATACATACATACATATATATATATATATGGATTGACTAAAATACACTGCTGAGGGGAACAGCGGGCAAGTCAGGAGAGGTCTGCTGTGTCATGTGGGTCACCTCCCAGGCCAGCCAGGGATTGAACTCATGCTGCAGTGCCTGTGATCAGCTTCACAGTGCTGTGTCTTAACCACTTGTCTCCCACCAGGGAAGCCTAACATGAGTTCTATTAACCGCCAGAAGGTAACCTAGATGGCACAGCAGACCCTTCCTCTCTCACCTTTTGCTCCCCTCAGCAGTGTATTTCAGTACATCAACCTGTTCTGCTCCCCACTCTCTCTGGTGAATCCTCTCACTACCTGCACTTCTGACCTAGACCCCAGTTCTTATATTCATAAACAAAAACAAATCTGTAAAAAAATAAAAAAAAAAATGACTCGCTTTTGGCCTTCGTGGTGGCACAAAGGCTTAAGACGCAATCTATGACACTATCTACAGCCAGTGCAGTGTGAGTTCGATCCCTGACCAGTGAGCTACCCTCATGTCACAGCAGACCCCTGCTGACTCACCTGCTTCTCCCCTCAGCAGTGTATTTCAGTCAGTCTGCCTGTTCTATTCCCCACTCTTTCTCTGGTGAATCCTCTCACCCCCCACATCTCTGGCCTGTACCCTAGTTCTTGTATGCATAAATTGATTAATCTTTTAAAAAATCACACCCTTTTGGGCCTCCCTGGAAGCCTACAGGTTAATTCTCAGTGTTATCACAGCTAAGGCCTGAGTTCAATTCCTGACCAGGTAGCTAATCCACATATGGCCAGCAGACCTCTCTTGTCTTGTCCATGGCTCCCCTCAGCAGTGTATTCCAGTGAATCCTGCTGTTCAGCTCTCCACTCTGCGTCTACTGAATCCTCACCACCACCACTTCTGGCCTGTGCCCTAGTTCTTCTACATAAAAATAAATAAAATCTTGAAAACAATTGACTCCTCTATAGGGGCATTGTCAAATACAGAACTGATTAAGCAATCTGACTTCACTCTAGTTTCAGAGCAAAATGTTAGCCATTCTGCCACTCATTCTTTCTTTTATTACATCTCATTATTGTCTCTTCAGATTCTTACTTTCTGTTCTGAATGATTTCCTGCCTTATGGCCATCTAAGGAACATAGTGGAAGGGTAAAGAATTAATTAAAGTTCTAATGGTGCAATTAGTAGTAAGTGTGAACTGTTAAAGCATTTCCTCAGATGTTTTATAGCTTGTGAGACATCATCGTCACCTCAGTCGATGAATACTGACCACCTGTTATCTATTACCATAACATTATACAAGCAGACTGACAGAAAGCAATCTGGTCTCCAGTGATTGGACTACTGAAGCAATTGACAGGCACTTTTCACAAAAGTAAACTGTGAAAGCTAAATGAGATGGTAAATAGAAACTCAGGCAGGTGTTTAATGGAGAAATACTATTAAAACAACCTAGAAGTTGTAAAATGCCGTATTGTTTATGCATATTTTATGATAGACAGTTTGTCCCCATATTTGAAGATAGTAACACTAAAACCAGTGTTATATGTCATACATTTGTGATTACTTACATGGGCTCATCATTTGGGTCAAGAAGTATGTTGCACTGAGTACAGAAAGTTTATCCTAAAAGAAGTTTAAACCACTCTTGGTTTAAAATGTAAATGTGGGTGGTGAGGCTTCCCACTAAATTGATGCTTTCTCTTAAACTTGATGAAGTAAATAAACTTGAAGAGAAAATAAGTTAATTTAGAAGGGAAATCATGAATTAGCAAATTTTATTGAGTAAAGGCTCTATTTGCGGTAATGTCCTGGGTGCTGAATAACACTGAATTTCGAATATGACTTCTTCAATTATTGATTTGTTGCTTGTCTGTTCTCTAGGAAAGTCAGTTGAAGATCAGCATGACAGTATTTATAGGCTGCATCTCATCTGTGGGATGTAATCCATCTTCGTTAAGTTCAGTAAAAGTGATAGATGGCGTTTGGCAGTGTAATGATGTGATCACTCTACCAGTGCCTCTTTAAATCATAAGCTGTTGCTTTCTGTTGTGTAGGTATTTAATCAGTTATACACCCCATTACTGATTTAATTCAGAATGTCAGTGGTAGGTGAATAATGTGAGTATTTGTATATTAATATCATATTGTATTAATGCTCCCTTCATTTAAGTGTTCTATTCATTTGAAAACCATAAACTGTTGCTTCCTTGGTAGAATAAATTTAATCGGAAATGTTAGGCATCTAACACCTTCAGTGTTTTAATCCAGGGTTTCTGTGCAAAAAGTGACTCAGTGGATTATTTGACAATATCATGCTCATCTTCTATGAGTGGTTAAAATAATGCTATAAATTTATGTCCTATGTATATTCACTTTAATTATGTAGATGTTTATAACAGAGAATTATAAATTTCAGAAAATACAGCTTAGTAATAAATTTTAATATGGAATGGCAAAAACTATCATCTGCTTAATGGAAAGATACAGTTAAAAAAATCCCAGAGATTCATATACTTCCATTTTTCCTTTAAATTTTAGATTGTAAGACAATTTGCATATAGTAAAAATCTGGTTCACAATATTCTGATATTTGGGGATGAATAACTACTATTTGTATTTCACATTTCTGCTCTCATAGTTTTTCTCTTACAATATAGTAATATTTATAATAAAAATATGATTTTAGGGAAAAATTGGAGGAACCACTATCTTTTTAATACTTATATGTTACCTTATAGGATCTCGTATTAATTCTAAGACTTAGAAGCTTACCCTCTGTAGAAACACTCAAAAGTATTTTCAATGAATTAAGGCAGTGTTTGTGTGTGTGTGTGTACATGTACACATATATATGTAGACTAGTGCCAGTCTTTCTGTCAACATTGTTTTCTTCTAGATATTTAAGCCAAATGAATAATCTTACCATATACTCAAAAATATCTCCAAGCCTTCTGAGAGCTTCTTCTAGTGCAGTTAAGCAGCTATACATAAATGACATTGACTGAGAATAAACAAATTCCCACTTAATCTCATTAAACTTTACAGCCTCATTCCCATTTCTCTTTCCCTGAGCAATTTGATACTTGTCATTTTTTTTTAAAGATTTATTTATTTATTCAAACAAATACTGGGTACAGACAGAGGCACGGGAGGGTGAGAGAATTCACCAGAGCGGGTGGGGGAGGGGGGACAGAACAGGCAGGCTGAGGAAGTACACTGCTGAGGGGAGCAGCGGGTGGCAGGAGAGGTCTGTGAGCCATGCGGGACCCTCCTCCAGTGGTCGGGGAGCAGCTGGGGATTGAACCAGCGCCGCAGAGGCTGTGGGCAGCTTCGCAACCCAGAGCTCAACCGCTACGCCACCGGGGAGGCCCCATACCTGTCATTTTTGAAGCCACCACATTCAAATTGACTTGGAATGGACAAATGACCACTCACTATTAATGTGGCAAGGTACAGTCCTAGCTTCATTAAGATGGATAACCTTCTGAGACTACACTAGCATTTATTTATTTATTATTTTTGTTTTTAGGCATCATTATTTATTATTACACAATAAACAGTTTCTCCCCTCAGATGCACTCACCATGGTTTTCCCAAGAACAAAGAGCCCACAGTACTCCACACCCTGTCCCCACCCTCTGCTCTCTGCTCCCTGCCCCCTTCTTTTACCCCTCCCCTCCTGAGTGTCTCAGATCTAAGGTCTGCTCTCAAGGGTTAGTCTTATAGTTTGTCTTTGTCTGATCCTTTGTTTCATTTCTCTAATATCTGCATATAAGTGAAATCTTCCAGTATATACTAGTATTTAAAATACTGTTTAAAACTGTTGACACTTAATCTCTACAGAATACCATTTACAGTGATGACTGTGTTAGAGTTCAAAAAATCAAAGAGGGAGAAAGTAAAGAAAGAAAAATGGGAACTCAGCTGATTACAATAAAGTGATAGATTTCAACTTACAGAAAAAAATTATGCAAAAATGCCTACATTGATGGCACTTAACCAATCCATCGATCTGTCGTATTTAACACTTTTTTTGGTCATAAGCACCTTTCTCATTTTCATTTATTTTAAATATTTAAATATCTTCATTTCTCTGTGAAGTTTCTATAATCTTTAAAGTTATAGAAATAATGTTATTTGTTTTACTTATATTGAAAGTCTCCATTGCTATGTAATGCCAGCATTCATTTCTGTAATAATTCTTTATGAGAAACACTAAACTTTACATAGAAATAATCTCATTTATCTTCATACATACCAAGAGTAGTCTGGAGCTGTTGGTTATTAACTCCATCTTAAATGAAAAACAAGGTGACATGGGGACTACCTCCTGGTCACTTCATCAGCCAGTAATACCGTTTAGATTACAAATGAGTTTCCAGTCTCAGCTCAGGACCTCCACAGCCCTGAGGTTAACAACAGTACCACAGATTTTCAACTATTCCATTCCTTCTTATTTCCACCTTTGACATTTCTGTGATGAATTTACATCCTGCAAAAAAAGGAACAATATATGTGCACATATGTATGCTTTGTGTGTGTGTATATATATATATATATATATATATAATTTATATATGCACACCCATGTATACTGTCAGATTCTAAATCAGTATCCTTAAATGTTTATTGAAATAAACAAAAGTAATTCATACTGTAATTATAGCAAAATACTCATTTTACCGCTTAGATTAAGAAGTAATCTGTGGACAGTAAAGAGATCAGGGGCTACATATCTGCATTTCATCTTTTATGCCCACATTTATCAGAGTAAATAACTATGTCTTTGGATAACCGCCTTACCACAGAAAATAATTATTTCCTTACCCACTCACCATATCTTTATAGATTTTTATTTTGCTATGATCATGAAGTTGCATTCCTCAAATTATATGGCAAATTATTCAAGCCTGTTTGAGAAGACAGACTTTTCCCCCACTGCCCCTTTTATGTTCCCCTCCTCCCTTCATCAATAAGGAAACAAGGTTTTTTTTTGTTTGTTTTTGTTTTGTTTTTTTTTGTTTTAAATCAACTGCTTTTGGATAGTTTATCTAAGTAGAAAGGTCTTTACCTTTTTTGAACTTCAGTACAGCAGCCTGATGTTGATTATCTGAACATATAACCTTATCCTCATGTCAGTGAAGCGAAAATTAGAAAGAACATCCCCAGTATCAAAGCCAGAGCTTACCGCCTCTGCTGTTAAGAATAATTAGTATTTGAGAAAGGTCTAGTGACCTGGCTGGGCTATATTGACATACTATTTTTTATTTCCATAATAGATCTACTTTAAACTAGATTTGTTGTTAACTATTCCACTATTTTGTCATGTTTACATTGTACATAAAACACAAATAGTACTCTTCAGAGTAATGTTCAACTTAAGATGCTCTCATTCCGTCTTTGGGTTTTGGGAGTTTGAGGTGAAAAAGACATTAAAATTTGTAGTCAGATGGAAAAAAATGCATAACCAAACAAGTGTTGGTTCCTTAGAAATGTTGTAAACTCTTAAAATGGGGATTGGTGGACACTTAATAAGTGCTTGATAAAAGCTAGCTATTAATTTTATATAAGTTTTTGATTCTGAGATCCCAAATTGTTAACCATTAAGATAGGTTAGTTTCAGCACTTGAAAAACCCCAATATACATTTCATATTTTTTAAATAGACATAACAATTTTTCTGTAAGTTTTGTTCAACTTTTCTGGGGTGAATGAACATAAAATATGCTTTTTAATCATAAAATTGTCAATAGATAGCAGCAAAGGACTTATGGGGAGGGTTAAGGAGAGTCTAATAATTTGTCATGTGATAATTCTGCATATTGATGAAAGGGAATTCATACTTCTAAAACTTCAGTACTACCATTTTTAAAGCGTCAAAATAAACCCAAGATAATTTGCTTACACTTTGCCACTCCTAAACAAATTGATTAGTCTAATTCATAAAACTGAAATTGTATGGCAGCAAAAATTTTGAAACAATGAAAGTTTGTAAATTATATTTCTCTCTGTTTCATATTTCTAAATATGCTATTTGATGGAATAATAATAATAATAATAATGTAATAATAATAATTGCTATTTGATGGAAGTCAGTATTGCTCTTCCTTAAGTTTACACAGAATGATTTAATAGGATAAATGGTATTCAAAATTTGTAGTTATTAAATTATGAAAGAAACAGAATATTAGGGTATAATATACATGAGTTGATAGTATGAATAGGGGATTATATTTTTGACTTTGTTTCATGAACTATTAAAGTTGAAAGCTTTGCCCTAATAGTTATTTTTAAATTAATTATCTGACAACAACTTGTTGATATAATTGTTAACAAAGGAATTTTGGCAGCAGTGTTATTTCTTAATAAGTTATTCCTGCATCACTTATAAATGAAGTGTCTTAAAAATCAGCCGACATATTTTGAAATCACATGAAATCAATCTTTAAATTGATTGTGATAATCAAACCTTAACTTCTAGTTTGTGCAATTCCAAATATTGCTTCCTTGAATCAATTTATAATTTAGAGAAGGAATTCAGGGATTAAAGAATATTTTTTAAGTAAAGAGTATAGAGAGACTAACAACTGTAGACTGAACAAAAAGATTGAATTGGCACTGTTGAAGCATAAAAGCTTTTTGTGATAGCATTTAAAATTAGATATGATATTGATTGCCGAAAGGTGTTTCATATACCAAGCTGCATGTATATTTGAGGTTTTACAAACTTACTTCTGTCTGCTTCATGCAAAATCTAAGGGGGGTTGTATGGTTCCCCATGGCAGTCTGCCTCCAATGAAATTACTCAGAAATATAAACTACTGACAATTTCTGTACCATATCAAGTGATTTCCAAGATTACCTGTCAGGGCAAGAAAGGTTGCAGAGAACTTACCCTGCTTTTCTCTGCTTTACAGCTTGGAAATGATGCATCTATCTTTTTACTCACCTGCTTCCAGAATTGACCATATTGGTGCAGTAAATGCAGGCACCTGGAAGGTAGAGGGGGTGTATGGAAGTTGCTGGGATAAATGTTTAACATTTGAAAAAAATCGGAATAAGGAGGACAGTTAGTAATAGGCACAAGAAAAAATATATAATGTAGGTAACACGTTTTTAAATTCTGTCCAAATCATCTTTTTAGATTGTTTTTCTCCACCTTTAGATCTGACACAGCTTTAAATAACTTATGAATTTGGTAAAATTATTTCCCTCACATTACATATAAAGAAATTAAAATTCAAAAAGTCTATATGAATTGTCTAGGGTCCTATAGCTGGTATAACTTTGTGATCTTAGTTACTACCCTACATACTTCTCCAATATTCTAGGTCTTGATTATATAAGAATTAAAGAATAAATGTACTGATCCTGCTTTCAATAGGTTAGTATAGTGTTAGTGGGCAAAATGAGGGGCACCCTACGAACCCCAAACTTTATACACTCTAAATATTTCTGCCATCTGCCTCATAAAGACAACACATACACTTAATGCATAAGACCTTCAATAGAAAAGAACTTTAATAGAATTTGTGTACAATCAATAGAAAAATAATAGTTTCCCATTAAACATTCAGTTACTCATCTCCTCCTGGGTTAATGCCCAGGTCAAACAAGGTTGACCCAAGGTGGGGCTGCTGAGGCCCAAAAGCTTGCCACAAATATAAGGTGCCTTCTGGTGAGGAACCATAGGAAAGGGACAGAAGGGGCCAGTCAAGTCTGGAAGGAAAGGAGCAAATTCAAATTATAAGTCAAGATAAAGGCTGCAATTGTGAGCCTTCCCATGAGTCTCTCACCCAAGTCCCTCTCCAAGTAGCTCCTTTCATGTCCCTCATGTTCCATGGCACAAGTCTAAGCCTGAGAAGCAAAGATGGCTTCTTCTTCATATGCCTCTTTTGTCCAAGTGTCTTCTCCAATTTTCTTCCTCTAGCCTTCTCTCCAAAGACCTTTTTAGCTTCCCTTCTCTGCTCATCTCCACCCTTCCTTTGGTAGGACAAGGAAACTAGAAAATTCCCTTCTATGGAGATTGTACTGTTACAATATTTGAAATTTATATTGGTTTATCTCACAAATAATTCCAGCTGCTTGCTTTGTGCCTAGAACTTTGTTCATTGAGGGAAATGAGACAGTCATGTTTCCTGTTCTCATTCTAGTAGAATGACAGACAAAAAGAAGTCAAACAGTAAGCATGCTAACAGATTATGAAGGAAAAAAGGTGCATAAAAAATAACTGAGCAGAGTGGACAATGTTGGATCAAAGAATGTCAGACTGAGGAAGAGACTAGTACATATGCCAAGAATAAGTCCCCAAGTGTCTGTATATCGAAGACTTTAAAATAGGACTTCTATGATCAGAGAGTAATAAATGAAGTAGGGAAAGTATCCTGTGATGAAATTTGAGATGAAGGTAATAACTAGATTGTATTTTTTTCTAATGTAGTAAGAATTATTGAGGAAATTTAAGAAGGCCAAAGCATATAAATGCTTCACAATCACCTGAAGTTGTTGGATGGTAAATGACATGACCCCATAGAATGACATTTAGAATGCAGGAGGTGATGACAACAATAATTGTGGAAATGGAAAATAAATGAAAATAATAAAGATATGCTTTAGTGGTAAAATTTGAAGCGTTTCAGATCGATTGTATGTAAAAAGTAAGGAAAAAGAGAATTCATAGTGATTGCTAAACTTTAAACTGCATAAACAATGCTACAATTTACATGTCATGAACGTTTGAGGTGAAAAGCTTAACAGCACTCTTAAAATGTATGCTGGAGGTAAAAAGTCTTTTTAGGGTAAATTAAGAACACAGTTTTGCAGATTTTATAGCATTCTGTCATTGTTGGAAATGTTTTTAATTTAGATTTAGATATGTAGACTGTATATCTAAGCATGCATATGGTATTTGATTACATTGGAATAGTAGATATCACACAGGGGTGACAACAGAAAAGAAAGATGAGGGACCCTAAATAAAACCTTCGATTATACCTGTATGTGGGAGTTGTGTGAAGGGATTGCTAGTAAAGGGGTAGTAGACATCACTGAGAATATCACTGAGAAATGAGAAAAACATGAGAGCATGTCAGAAAATAAACCAAAAACAACATTTGTAAGAATTTCAAGAAAGAAGATAGCAACTGCTAAGTAAATAGGTAAGGTAAAAACAAACAAACTAACTTTGAATTTAGCAACAGAGAAATTGCTGTTTATTTTGAAAAGGGTAATTTTAGTTTAGTTACTCTAAAAGAATTCAGGTGCTGGAGTAAAATAGAAAGACTTCATGCTGCAGGAGAAAAGAGAAAACAAAGGACCAATGTCCTTGAGAAGAGAGATCATAGCATAATTCTTAGCATAAGTTGTGGATTTCCCTGTTAGAGAAAGATACATAGTTCTGTTAACAGGAGGAGACAAGATACAATAGAGACAGATTTATGTTTTGGTGGGTTGCTAAGGTATAGTAGGTTTATGATGATTTTAGTATCTGTGAAATGTACTCTGGAAAGCTTGCAAATAATTCATCCCACAATTTCATTTTTAAATCTAACTCCATGCTGTTGTCAATGAATAAAAGATATAAATTTTAAATATTAACAATGAAAAACTAAGTTAAAAAAATTAATGGAAGGTTTATTATTACATTGATTCCCCAAACTTATCCAATTAGTAATGTCAATGAATTTATACTCTCTTAAATTTCTAATATTGACATGTACTCTATAATTATAGTTATAATTAAATATTATGCTTAAATATTTGCTTAGATATAGTTATTATTTAAGCATTAATATGATTAAATTTTTTGGATTCTTTCTATTTTTGAGTGTTTAAACATTTACCTCATTATTTTTCTTGGATTCCTGATAGCAAAATCCCTAAAATCTAAAGGCAAATTACTATTCAAATTTATATTTTTCTATGAAATATTTCACTCTCAAATTAATATCCTCTCCAAAAGATATATTGCTATATTTCTTTGTATATTTGTGCCCCCCCATACTCCAACAAATGACTATGCCAGCTTTTCTGAAGGGGATAAGCTATTATATATGAAATACTTTTAAATAGAAAGGAGACTTGGAATCTGAAATTCAAGACAATTTACTATTATTCTTAATTTCCTAACATTATCAACTAGTTTGATACCTAATTTTTTGTAGTGACTCACAAAATAATTTTTACTCAATAATAATTACTTTTATATAGGCTAAATAAATACACAGATATGGGCTTAAGATATTTACATATGATGTGTAAAGAAACTAACTTGGCAACAGATTATGGATGTTTAGCTTGTACTAAATTTCATAAATGTAATACCAATAGCTGATACAATAATTTTAAAAAGCCAAAACCTGGAGGAGCAGCAAAGGGATGCCTGGCTGACATTTCTGCCCATCCACAGAAATTCATCCATAAGAAAATAAAACAGAAAATTTTGCTGTGAATCAGGACAGCATAGAAGATATGACACTGATTCAAGTCAGTGAAATCAAGGTCTGAAATAAAAACTGAAGTTTTATTATCAAAAAATTTAGCCAGAGGCAGAAGGCAGAATCAGACAAGAGATAATGTTTATAAAATACATGAAAAGACTGAAGGATCATGTGAGACCCTGAATTAGTAGCAAACAAAATGATGTAATATTACCAGGCAATAAAGGGTTAGTGCCATATATGGGCCAAAGACAGTGCCCATATAGTTTACCAGTCACTGAGTTCTTTACCAGTCACTGAGGTGCACAATTTCAACACCACTTAGGTTCAGGGAACAACAATAAAGGGATTTATTCAACAAATGGGTAAACAAAGAGTCACTGTAAGAACAGGAAGGGTAACAGAGCAGGTTTTCTGATCCAGCAGACTGGGTAGAGGTGGAGTCCTGGAGCCCTCAGTGGCTTTTGCAGGCTTTTATTGGGATTTACTAGGCATACGGCAGGCAGGGGTGCTGAAGGCCTCCCAGCCCCCAGCAGGTGTTCACTCTGTCTGGGCTCTCTGGTGATCTCTGTTGCTCTCGTGGTTCTTCATGCTTCTCTGCTTCTCAGCTTCTCTTCTCTCAGCTTCTGTTGGTATCCCCGCAATGCCTCCCCTAAAAGCCCAGTCTTAGCCCAGGTGAATCCCATCTACACATGCCCACACCCCACTCCGGTTGCCCGCCATCAGGCATGCATTCAGGACCGCAGTTTCTGTCATCTATCCTGATGGCGGGAGGGCAGAAAAGCCTGATACTTTTTACCTTACCCTATTGTCACTAAGGCCACAAGTGACCAGTTAATGCACTATCTCAAACACAGATTTTGTCCAGTGTTTAGAAGCTGTCAAAGTTGGCATCTTCCTGCCACTGAAGACCTAGAATATGTGTTCCTGACAAAAGGCCATGCTCTAGGACCTGGAGCACATGGAAGCCAGAGACAACAGGCTGGGATCCAACTTGCCTCAATAGCAGGAGTCGCTGAGATGTCCTCAAGGCAGCAGCACAGTATCAGACAAACAATGCTGGATATGGCAAGAGCAGTTTGAACAAGAGTTGAACACAACAAATAGCCCGCATTCACACAGCCCAGTGAGGCACCCTGCTCCTGACCCTTGCCTCCCCTTTAGGGTTGTAACAGGAACAACACTGGGGACAGTTTCAGCAGCCCAGCCACCTACAAATCTTCTCAATTTTTCTCTTCTTAAGTCCGTAGCTAGAAGCTTCACCACATCCTTCAGAGACAATAGTCTGGAAGATCTGTGAGGTGGGGGTTGGAATGGCAGACCCTGGGGGCTGCTGATGTAGTTCCTGATACTCCCTATCAGAGACCCCCACAACCACGATTCTTCTTTGCCCAGATATATCCCACCTGGCCCTAATTGTCCTCACCTTGGCCCCCATCTTCTATGGGGCATGACCTGTAACAGCCTTTGGCTCCAGCCTTGCCCTTCAGCTTCTGGTTATAGAGGCGGCGGGGGGGGGGGGTAGCTATTCATGCTAGACCAGCTATCTGAGAAGGAAAGGTCGAGCTGAGAGATGGAAAGAAAAGGAGGTAGAGCAGGAAGAGGAGCAGGAAGAAAGGAAAGAGCAGGCCTGGAGGACAGAAAACAAGGGGAAGAAGCAGAAGAAAGAAAAAAAAAATGCATGTATTCATGAATAAACAAAATGTTATTCTTTTGGTGCATGTTAATATTGTGTGTGTATTTTTTTTAAGATTTATTTATTATGCACACAAGAGCTGGGGTACAGGCCAGAGATGCAGGGGGTGAGAAGATTCACCAGAGACAGAGCAGGGAGCAGAACAGGCAGACTGACTGAAATACACTGCTGAGGGGAGCAGTAGACGAGACAGGAAAGGTCTGCTGCGCCTGTGGGTTTCTCCCTGGCCAGCCAGGGTTCAAACTCATGCTGTGGAGGCTGCAGATTGCTTCTTGGTGCAGTCCTTAACCCCTTGTGCCACCAGGGAGGCCCTGGTGCATGTTAATATTGTAAGTGCTCTTAACTGCATTCAATTTAGAAGATCCCTGTTCATTTTAGAATGGGAATCAAAGATTCAGAATCATAATAGCATCAGAAGCTACATGTATATGCAAATTTCAATTCATAAGTACTTTAACTAAATCCACAAGTACATGTTCTTGAATTACTAATATATCACCAGAGAATAGCTCATAAACTGGACATAATGCTACACTTTTGTTCAGAACCCATGTATAGTTGTACTATTTCTCAATTCCCAAAGTCTTTATGCATCTCTCAGGCTATTTGAGGTTGTTTCTTCTGCATAAAAAATGTCCACATTTTATGGCCTACTAAAAAGAATATAATATAATAAAGCATTAATCACCAATAAGTTAGTAACTTAGCCTATAAATAGAATTAGTTACAAAGAGTAAATAAAAAACACCTAGAGATTGTCTTAAAACAAGAGAAGCCATATCTAGTGGTAGAAAAAGGGGCTCTTTAAAGAATATTTAGGTAAGAGAACGTCTCAATTTTTTTCAAATCATTTAGGAAATTATTCTGATTGTATCTGAATTTCTGTTAGATTTTTTTCCACTTCATTGTATGTATTGAAGTGTTTACAATCACTTCATTGTATGAAGTGAACTAAGGAAAATTATGGATCTTTTCACATAACACCTGAAAATGACAATAACACCTTTCTCAAGAATTCAGTGAAGTTTGTGGTTTTGATCTAAAGATTCACCTAATTTTCTTGTATGGGATACGAGGATGGATTCTGAATTATTCTCTAATTATATTTATTAGAGAAAGGCTCTACTTCTCAGGTTGTTATAGAGCAACCCCGATATTGAACTGGTTCCTGCCTGTGGGTCCTCACCCGTGCGCTTAAAAGGGACTTATGAAAACTCCACTATAGGCACACACACAAAAGGTTAATAAAAGGTTTATTTGCAAGGGAAAAGGAAATAAGGAAAATGTACAACTCAGGGAGAAAATAGGGAAATAAAGTCTTTAATGCGTCCTACCCGATCCGACGACCTGGAAACCCCAAAGTCACTCTCAGAGCTGACCGGACGCTGCTGCTGGCCAAGAGCCCAAAAATGGAGAGCCCCCCAAAGCCCACGTGTCTGCCTTTTGTATCCACCTGGCTGCTTAACCCCACCCTCAGGTCCCAGCCACCTTCCCTTTGGTGGTGATGGTATTTGGAGTTCCCAGTGTCTTTGGCTTTGACCTGGGGTGGGGGTGGAGTCCACAAAGCCTGTATGGAATTAGCTTTGGGACATCCTTTTCCCCCTAACAAGGTCACCTAGACATACCCTAAAGGATGAAGTATTCATATCCCAGGGTTTTAGAAGCCTTGGAGTTTATGCCCTGGGACCTGGATATACAAATGTTAGCTTAATCTTGGTTAAAGCAGTGCTTATCTCCAGTTATTCCTGAAGGACTAATGGAACTATAATTACCTATATGCTCGCTTTTATAGTATATAGTTCTTCCATTATTGGTGACACAGATAGAGGCACTTGCTGAGACACGTCTGAGTCCACATAACTGCAAGCTGAGTTTGGAGTTCAGGCTGCAACTCAGATCTTTAATGTTTTTATACTTGAGGTACAAAAAGATGATAGGAAATAGGTTTTGCTTTTTGTTTCTTTGGTTTTGTTTTTAAACACAGACACATAGAGTCTCTTAAAGGCTTCAAGCAGTTTCAATCTGTTTCAGTACTCCCTTAGGGCAAATTGTTCCTCTGTTCTGGGAAAATCAAGTAAATAGGCCTGTTTTGTTATGCAATGTAAGGCAAAGATTCTCTTCCAAACATGGAAATATTTGAGATACTTTGGTTTCAGGGAATTTAAAATGCTTTGGTGATGATAGTAAAAGCTTTTCTTTTTTAAAGGTAGAGCTGCAAGTTTCCAAACAATTTGCATTTAGAAATTAAAATGTGTTTTAGTAAGTAGGATAATGAGAATAAAAGAGTAATATAGAATTATTCTCCATTTGAACCCTTTTAATTGGTTGGGTCTCTTTTATTAGAGGGGTGACGATCTGGAGTGGATTCACATTCAGGAAAGGCAGATTTATTGCAATACTTTAGGCACAAGAAGAATCAATTACAGGTAGTCAAGTGTGGCTCAATTTTATAAATATGTTCATTTACTGGAACGCACATCACTAGTGGTTACTTGGATTGGCATTCTCTTCTCATTTTATTACTAAATAATTATCTTTGTACAGACTATAACTATTGATTTTGTTTTATTTACTTATTACCTGCCATATTACTAAACACTTAATAGTTTTTCATTATTTCAGGTGATTGATTAATCACAGAAACAATCATTTTTCTCATATTTAAATTGTTCCTTGTTTAAATATTTGGACTATAATGTGGTATTTAATTTATTTAGTCTTTGGTAAATTAGATTGGTGAAAAGAACATTAAGATTTTTAACAGATTGAAAAACAGAAAGATATGGGTGCAGTATATAAGTGAAAGCTGTTGTGGTTTAGATATGATCAATATTGACACTCCAAATATTGAGCGGATTATATAGATATTGGAATGTTCAGATCATACCCTGGTCAGTACCCTCCACTGATGCTTGTCTATCCTGGTATGGAATCTGTTAATGATGTGAAATAATTTCAGGAAATAAAAATGTAATCATCATATATGTAATATAATTTATCTTATTGGTTAATATGAAAAAATAATAAAATGACATTAAACCTCCAAGTCAAAGATTGATATTGTGATTTATAGTATGTGATCTACATTGAAATCTATTATAATGCATAATAGAATTAGAAAAGGGAAAAACATCCATCCATTTAATAATTATTTGTAAAGCATTCTAGTAGCATAGACTCAAGAGAAATTAACAGGTGTTTTCATTTCCGACATTATCTCTGTCATTGACAATTATACCAGATCAGTTACTTTAAAATCCATTGAATTGTGTAAAGAATGGGGTAGGAACAGGAGGGGGAATAAAAGTAGGAGGGAAAGAGAAGAAAATAGAGAGAAACAGACTCTTTTGGGTCTTACTTCTACAGGGTTAACACTCAGAATAATCAGTATTTATCACTTCAAAATGTAAATCTGCTTATTTCACATGTTATATTATTCATTTCCTTCAAGATATTTCCAGATCTGCTTTGAGACATGATTTTCATACATACAATTCACCCATTTAAGTATACAATTCAATGATTTTAGTATATTTTCAGTCATGTAATCAATTAGAAAATATTTTATCACTTTTCCCCATCCGTTGATGACTATCATTAAGTAAAGCTGCAATCATAATTCCTGTAAATATGGACATATCTTGAGAAGTGGAATTGCTAGATTATATGATAACTATATATTTAAACTTTTAAAAATTATTTGAAAAAAATTAGGATAGGGTAGAGTTTAGGCAAAATTTTAGTCTTTAGATAAAGTCCAGCTATGTGCATTTTGTGCAGCTGAACATCAAGTCTGGACTGTGAACTAGATTCAGGATCCTCTTTCTCTGGAAACTACAACGTTAAGACAGAGGTGGAATATTGTATACAGAAACTTATTTTAAGCTCTGCACCTGGCTTGTCCTTGCTTCTTTGTGTCTTTAGATCATCCAGAAAAGATTAGTATGCTTCATGCTACAGACAAAATTTCATACAGCAAAGTTTCTGATACTACAGTATTTTATAGAGAACAAACTAGTAGAATAATACATTTTCAACAATTTAAGCCATTGTCATAATTCATAGTTGTAGCATGTCCTTGAGATAAATATTATCTTATTCATTTATCAATCTTTATTTGTAACTGATATTATGGCCGCTGTTTTTGCACATGTAACTCCCTCCCAAGAATATCCTTTATTGCCTTTTTGTTTCAAAGCCTTTACCCTACATTGAGAATACTCTACAGAGACGATGGAGCTATTGTGGCTTTCTCAATGGAGGTGAAATGAATGTATATTCTCTATGCTGTCCTCTGAGCAGATGTAAGAGCAGTGGTTGGTGTCACTAGTTCGATTAACTAACCCGTTACTGTGCAACTAAAATCTAGGCAAAAAAGTTTGGCCATGGTTCTGAGTTATTTGCCTCTGCTGTAGTTTTTGGTGTTGTGATCTCCACTCCTCACTTCTCTAAAAATACCTGAGATCTCATTCATGATTAGCCAAACCCAATCCTCTGGCTCAAAGATGGGTGAGAGGGAAGCAGGATTTTAATTATTTATTTTTTATTTTTTTGTAAGTGCTTGGGATGAGGAGGTATAATTTTTACTGCATATGCATGACACTTCCAATACAATTATTTTTCTTGGATGCAAAGTATAGAGCCATTGTTATAGTTATTATTATTTTTTTTTATCTATGCCTATTCTACATCCATGAGTTCCAAGAGTGTTTAGAAACTCTGTTCAATATTTCAAGACTGGTTAATGGAAAGATATTTTACGTGAATTTTCAAACTATGTAATTATGCACCAGGTCCAGGAAGTCCAATTTCTCATTCTACCTGTTCAGCTGATTCAAAACTCAATGTTGATACACACACACACAGAAACACACACACATACACACACACACACACCCCAATGACTGCTACATGATCCCACTGTTTTAAATCATCATTAAATGGACATAATTTTTTTTATGGTTTTTAAATTTGGTATATGCCTTCAAATGACTATTAATGGTACACACTGTTTTGTAGCAAACTGAAAATGTTTTGAAAAGGAAATACATTACTGAAATATTTTAAAACATAATAACAGTGATTAAGTGTACTGTCAGATGGTCAGTTATTACAAAAATTAAAAAAAAAATATTGTCCTGGACAGTGATATGCATTATATACTCTAGTAATCCTAAAACTGTACCAACTGTAGAAAAGAAGCTTCTGCTTCTTCTTAAGGGTGATACCAAGTAGTTTCTTCTTGATCTAACAGGAAAAACTGATCATGAAGAAGGTCTGTCAAAGTTCCTTGCAGTAAGATACAGAAGGAAGATGGTCCAATGAGTCTGATTTGTATGGATTTTTTTCAGAGCTATGTTATTTCTCTTTCTGTTTTTGACGGTGAAAGATGGTCATGCTGCATAGACTACTAGTAGTTTTCACTTCTGAAATGATTTAAAAGTACAAAAAATACTATGGAATAGATGATGTATTCATTAATAATAGAAGCACCTTTGCCATTATCAACCTTCTACCTACTTACATCAAATGAAAACAACATGATTTATAAAAGAATAACTTAACAGATTTTATTTTTATTGCACTTTAAATATTTGCTGGTCTATTTAAATATTTAAATATTTAAATATTTCCATGTTAATAACTTTCATTAATTGCTTGTAATTTGTTTTGTTGACTGTGTGAGAGGAGGCTACTCATGGTACATATTTATTACACAATTTACCAAGAGTCAGACAAGTTGAAACTAATGAATCATTTGTTTGGTTCAAACTTTGTATTCAATGAAAATATACAATATTTTATATGATAGTACTAAAGAACATAGACTTTGGAAGCAAATGACCTTTGTTAATAATTTTGCATTAACACTGTCAGTCCTGTGATCACAGGTTTCAGTTGCCTTAGAAAAAGAGGAACAATAAAGCAAATTTCACAGAGAAGTGAAATGATGGATGCAGAACAGTTAGCAGAAATCGTAGTGAAAAAATAATGTCCAATAAAGTGTGCTATTAATTTTTATTATTAATGGAGTGTGTTGCATGTAAAAAAAACAACAAATGACAAAAACTTAAATCATATTTAAAAATCCAATTCAAAATATATTAGATGTTTTCCACTCTCACTAAATCCTGTTGGGTTAATCCAAACTTCATCCTTCTTAGTCTTGAAAATAACCGTTTTTTTTCACCTGCTTTCAGAAAAGCTGGATTTTTTTCAGAGATTCCTTGAAAGAAAATGATAGATTGTTTTATGCTGCTAATTTCTTAATATGACAGTAGAAGCTATCTATTTTATCTTTAGTTAAGCTTGCTAAGCATAATAACTGAGAAAAACAGTTAATATGAAGGGGAAGCGTGATAATTTGGTTTACATAAGTATGTACTCAAACAACCTGTATGGAAAATAAACAGCTACCCTATGTTATCCTAATGATGGGGAATATAATTTTAAGAAATAATTTCTCTTGTTTTTCACATTTTTCATTTTTGTGTAATAGAATCTATGTACTACAATTTATCTTTTTCTGACAGCATTTTAATAGTGACACAACTGGCAATTAGTTTCTTTTTGTATATTTTATATTACATTAATTGAGTAGAATTAAAAAAAACTTATCACAGTAGCTTATTAAAATATCTATCATTATTTGACTGTTGTGAGTATAGAATTCTATTATGGCATTTTAATACTATCCTGGGTTTTGATGCATTTGCTTTTTCTTGACATCTACACATATAATATTCAGAGAAAACTAATTATAATCATACCTAATGGTATCACTGCATATGACTGTTGAAATATGAGTAAATTGTTGTGCATGGGATGCTTTTTAAAAAGCTTTTTAAAAAAATATTATGATAAAAAAATGAGAGTCACTCTTTTCATAATAAAAGGAAATTATTTAGTTGAGCTTTATTTGGTATAAGATTGTATCTTTAATGAGATGTTTTTCCAAAACCTTCCATGAAAAATACAATTCATAGTTCAGGTTTGTTGTTTGTATATATAAATGACCATATATAAATGGATTATTCTGTTCATAAGTCATGTATTTTGTCGATAAAGTATGAATTTATTCTCTTCTTTCTCCTATCAGATGTGGGTTCTGTTGAAGGACTTGCCTATCACAGAGCCTGGGATACATTGTACTGGACCAGCTCCACTACCTCTTCCATCATCAGACACACAGTGGACCAGACTCGGCCAGGAGCTTTTGACAGGGAAGCAGTCATTGCCATGTCAGAGGATGACCACCCACATGTGCTAGCCCTGGATGAATGCCAAAAGTAAGAAACTTCCTTCATTATAAGTTAAAAACTATCCTATTTATGTATAATTTTAATAAAATTAACTATAAAATAAGGATTTCCTTTGGAGTACTCTTTTCACAATCCATATTTTTTTTTTTTTAAATACCATTGTAAAATGTAAAGAGTTAAGTACTGGACTCTTTAAATACCTGGTATTTGAGAGCTCTAGTAAAAGCTCTAGTAAAAATCTCAGTTATTAAAGGGAAAATGGAAAATACTGTATTAGAAAAGGTATATGAAAAAGATACTAATGAATACCTGATTTGTGTAATAAACTTGGAAAAAGCTATTTAAATGTATTGAAACCTAAAAGGTGTTTAAATACTTTAATCAAGTATTCTAACAACTGGAGATTTCACCAAATGAAATACAGAGGAAGAAAAAAAACATAATAGATCTTTGTGTGCAACTATTTTTTCAGTAATAGATACTTGACAACAGTCTAAGTAGTCCAGATTTCTTTGATGATATATTGTGCAGGCAATTATAATAATACTTATAAAGAATTCATGATAAGTAAAAATGCTGAGGCCATACTCTAGAGTGAATAAAAATAGTAGCAAATCAGAAAACTGTCATGTTTTGGGAAATGATTAAAAGTAAGTAATATGGCAACTGAAAAAAAAAAAAAAAAACACAGTTGAAATGAATATATATCCACAATCACACATGGAGTTCCACTCTCATACAATATGGTAAGGTTATTTGTTAACTACTATAAAATCCTTTTTCCTTCAATAAAGAGGTAAACAAAAATCAGATGATCAACCTGTGTTTCATTGGGCAAAATTAGAACGTTTTTTTAGGTGTGATGAAGAAATATTAAAGATTAAACAGGCAATGACTGACAGGCAATGATGGATAATCACTGACTATTTGATGGGAGAAAGGATTGCATTAATTACTCAGTGTAAAAATAATTTTATGTGTTCTCTTATGGAGCTTGAAGTAAGAATAGACTTTACACTCAACTGGACATTTCATAATATATCTGCAGACTCTGAAGGCTAAAAGATTTGGAAAATCTTGCTGCCTCATTGAACAGTTCTAATGAATTAGTTCGTATCTGTGCAGGTCTTCAGATGCCTGGACAAAAGTTGCTCTACTGATCACACTACTGCCCTGTACCATTCAGCTTGTTGTTGAATCAGCTACACTGATGCTGACACTTCACCAAAAGAGTCTTTGGATAATAAGGAATTTAAAAGAGACCTTTGAAATAACCTAAGGGAGATCTCTGTGATATTACAAGTGCTTTATCCTATAATTATTCATTACATTGGTTAAATTACATTATCATCTTGCATATGGTCAACGGTAATTTAGAATTAAACATATGAAATTAAAATACTAAAACAATTGAATTGCAACACTACATGTAATTAAAATTTAAAGTGTAAAATATTTTTAGCATTTTACTTATCAACAAAGCACTATTATATGTTAGTTGGTGAACAGAAAATTAAAAATAAAATTAAATTCTGCATGAGGTAGACTTTTTGAGTTCAAATCATGGTTCAGTTACTCAACTTCAATTATTCAAGCTGTCCGTTTTTCTGTTTTCTTATCTGTGAAATGAAAGGTAAAGTTTAAAGAGCAGTAATCATACCTCAGAAATTCCATAACCTAAAAAGCTACAGTATAGGAAAACAATACAACTAAATTGTGTACTTTCCATCTCATATTATATGCTGGACATTACATGTTTTGAATAATTATTTTATTTATTTAAATGTCAAAGTGTCTGAATAAAGTTGTTGCATGCTTAAGAAAATGAGATGTTTTTTATTTTGCAAATTTACTCACAGGACAATATTCTTTTGACAGTTGCTCACTTAAAAATCTTTTATTCAAAGCAAAAATGAAAATGCTACGCAGAATATTAACAAACAACACAGATGATCCAGGTTTTTACTTTTGGTGGGGGTTATTTTTCAAATCAGCAAGTAGGAAGATTTTAGTTGTGAACTTAAATATTATCTAGTAATGCATTTTTATAATATTATATAATCATACATTGAATGATTTTGTTTACTATAATCATGCGTTGATATTAAATAAGTATATAGGGAAATGATATATAATCTTGCTATAAATATTAAATATTATTTTACATAGTTTTCACAAAGCCAATGTACTTTTCCAAGTATTTACAGAAACTTCCTGCCTGCTACCTGGCCTTCTTCCCTCGTTTCCTTCCTTCCTTCCTTTTTTCCTTCCTCCCTCCCTCCCTTCCATTCCATCTTAAGGAACAACAAACTATCTTCAAATGAATTTATATGGGCAGTCCAGTTGATAAAAGAAGATAAATAACTGTTTCAGTAAAAATAGGATATGGAGTCTCAAATGTCTCTCTTTTCCCAGTGACTCTAAGGACTTCCATAAAATACCAGGTTTCCCTCAAAGAACAGTTTAACAAATGCTGGTTTAAAGAATTCTATGCAATCTATAGGTAACATGTGTTATATTTATGGATTTGAGAGTAACCCCTTAATTCCAGAAATGCCAGTATAATTAATAGGAAAATCACACTGATAAAAAAGAGTAGGGAAAAAATTTAAAGAAGTATGGAAATTAGTAACTATATAGTCTTTGAAACATATTTAAAGGAGAACATTGAATTTAAAACGCAAATCTGGAAGGGTAGGGAGTTTTTGTTTTTACCAATAGAAATCCAAAATATAGTCATATTAAGAATAAGTCCAAAATGATCATACTGGGTCTGCTGAGACATAATATTAATAAGTTAGAGCTTATAGGAAGTTCACAGAAATTTGATAACTGTTTTGTCCTTGTTAAAAAATAAATCCTCACTATGCATCATTCAGACTCAATTTAATCGAATCACTATTTGAGAGCACGCCCAGATATAATTGTTTTTCAGAATAGTTTTCATGTTTCATTTAAGAACCTAAGAAAAATATATATCCAAATGTGATATACATAGCTCCCTTTATTGTCTAGCCTTCCTTAAGGATCACAGAATATGAAATGTTAATTTTGGTTCTTTTCAAATAGCTTGATATTGCCACACTTTTATTAATGTTTGTGCTATTAATGAACTTTGTAATATATTACTATAATTTTAATTTTAATTAGTTTAATGTTTTGGACGAACTGGAATGAACAGCATCCAAGTATCATGAGGTCTACCCTGACTGGAAAAAATGCTCATGTGGTGATCAGTACAGATATACTAACTCCTAATGGACTCACCATCGACCACCGTGCAGAGAAGCTATATTTCTCAGATGGCAGCCTAGGAAAAATCGAAAGGTGTGAATATGATGGATCCCAGAGACATGTAAGTTAATTGACAATTTCTTGAATGTAGATTTTAATAATGAAACATTTTTAAAAAGTTTCCTTATGCTTGCCTAAAAATATATTCATTTCAAGGGATTTCAAAATACTTAATTGTTTGAACCAGCCTAACAGAATAAACTATTTAGTGAAAAAGAAAACTGTGGATAATATTTTAAAAACTTTTTTCAAGTGCATTTGTTACCATGGAGACAGTTCAACTCTTGTAAACTCTTCTGGAGAAACAATAATTGATTTCTCTTATTTATTAAATTAATTGAGCTAATTTTTTTAGGGTGATTTGTCTATACTTCATTGTTATTTATTTATTTTTAATATGAATAAAACTGACTCTGTTCTAGAATAAATGAGCATTAGGGTAGAATGGAATGATCCTTCGTGTCGTCTCCTCCTATGTTCCAAAAACAACCTAAGCAAATCTGAAGAGAGTATGGGATTCCTTTCAGTCAGACCCATTATCTGTCTCTTTTCTCTGAGTTCCAAATGAAATGTTTGTGGAAGAGTCTTTAAATTGCCTCTGGAGAATACTTATAGCAAATATTGAGGGCCTGTACAAAGATCAAATTCCAGTGTCCTCCACTTACCCCTTGAGAACAGCAGTTCTTAGCAACCAGGAAAACTCAGGGTCAAGAGGGTCAGATCTGGTAGTCAGACAAGTGGAGAAATCCCCCCACACCCCAGGGCATTCCAAAAGGACAAAAGGATCCTCAGCTTCCTTATGGTGCTGCAATAGAAGTGGTGAATATATAAATGGTGGCTTTACAATATTCTAGTAAAACAATATTTATATAAACAGATAACCAACCAGCATACCATAGTCTGTAACTTATCTATACCATTAAACATACTGCTTAATTAAATTGCATATATTTCCATACCTGTATTTCTTCATGTATATCATTGCATTGTAAATGTTATATAGATATATAATATACCCATTAATATGTCAGCTAACATATACATATACAATCTAATCTATATATTAAGATGTAGCATGCATTGATCTATGGATATATTATATAGAGATATTCTAGGGCAAGTAGCTATCTTATTTACCTGTGTGTGTGTGTGTGTGTGTGTGTGTGTATGTGTGTGTGAGAGAGAGAGAGAAAGAGAGAGAAAATGAAAAAGAATGGCACATATAAGAAAGACCCACAACTATAAGTGCTGGGGAGGATGTGAAGAAAAAGGACCCTATTACAAAGTTGGTGGAAATGTGAACTGGTGTCACCTTTATGGAAAGCAACCTGGATTTAACTTAAAAATATTAAAGTGGAAATGCTATAGGACTGAGCATTCCCACTTGTTGGCATATAGCTACAGAGTATGAAACCACCAATAAAAAGTCCATATTTACAGTGTAGGACAAGGAATCAAGGAATGACCTAAATTTCCTTCAACAAAGAAATTAATGGAAAACACATGGTATAGATAAACCATAGGATATTGTGCAGCCACAGGAAAGGATGAAATATAGCTATTTTTCAATATAATGAAGGGGGCATAAGAGATTTGTGTGCAGCAAAGTAAATCTGAATAATAAAAAAAAATTACACATTCACTCAACAGATAATTTGATCACACACAGTATTTCCAAAAATTAATGGAGATTAATAAACATCCTGAGGTTTCTGAGTTTAAGAGGGAGGGAAAAAGGAAAGGGACAGAGGCACAAAATAGATGGTGGTAGGGGCCTACCCAGCGGTGCAGTTGTTAAAGTCCCAGCACTATCAAGCTACCACCAGCCACTGTGGCATAAGTTTGACCCCTAGACAGGGAATTAACACACATGGTGCAGTAGACCCCTCCTGTCTTGCTTTCTGTTCCCCTAACAATGTATTTCAGTCAGTCTGCCTGTTCTGCTCCCCACTCTGTCTCTGGTGAATCCTCTTACCCAACCCCCACCTCGCACCTATGACCTACACCCCAGACCTTATATGCATAAATAAGTAAAATAAGTCTTTTTAAAAAAAAAAATACATGTTGTTAGGGAAAAAATGTTAATTCCTAAATCCCCAAAGGTCTGCACAGAGCACTGGGGGAGTAAACTGGAAAGAAGTCAAAACTTACAATATGAAATATTTGGAATGTATCTTTTGGAAAAAGGAAGCAACCTATGTTTAAGTTAAATTTTGGAGAAATTTTTATAAATCTATGCATCATAAGCCCACAAACACAGAACAATTACCATTGCTCTCCTAAAGAGAGTTTTAAGAGCTTATCTTTGAGAATATCTAGGAATTAAACTGTGGTCAAGCACGTTTTTGTAACTGTAGCTTTAATAAAGTTTTATAGGCATGTTTACTACATTACATCTTTTTTTATTTGCTCCTGTATACTGTGAATCTTCAGAATGAAATATGGTACAGTATAGTTCTGCTCAGACAATCCTATTTTGTTCATGTAGTGTGCAGAGCGATTATTTGATTTGAAAAATAGTGATGTACTATTTATAAGTCTCTTCATTTATTGTAAGAAAGTATATAACTTGTTACTAATCAAGGAAACAGCTTCTTTCAAACATTGAAAAAATCAGACAAAATGATTTTTGAACACATTTTACTCTTTTAATTATCTGCTAATGTTTAGCTTAAAAAACATTCATAGCTTTACTTTCCTCTGCCAATCTCAGTATTAGATTTTATAATTCAATTTTAGTTTAGAGTAAATTCATAATAAAATATAAATACATATAGTTTAAATTGGACTTGTATTGATAAAAATATAACAAATGGTTAGTTTTCTAATGTACTAATTCAGTATATTTTTTAAATACCACATTAACTTGTGTGGTGGTTCTACCTACAGATTTGCTGAGGGAAACATTTTCTGTTTGAATACTCTTGAATGATCTAATGATTGGGACAATGAAACATCAGACAATAATTTCATTTTTATTTCCTTTCTGTCCTGTCATTTCTGTTGTTCTTGTAGTTGTAGCTGAAACAATAACTAATGTTGACAGGGGCTAAGACAGCATGATTATAGCCTTTCTCCCTGCAGTTACCCTGTAAGTGTTAATCATTTCTTGGAAGGCATGAACTACCTAAGTGACACAAACCCTTCCAAAAGAGATGTTGTTTATGTTCCTAGAAACTGCAATTACTGATGTTTCTTCTGAAATTCTTTTAGAAACTTTGTCCAAAGGTTTTAATATATTCCCAGGCAGAAATACTAAGTCCTGAGCCTTGTCGTTGAAAGAAGAAGGATGTAGGATATTTCACCTCTTGGATAAACACACACTAATGAGAATTGTTTTGGATAAGTATAGGAAAACAAGTTTAAAAAAAAAACATAGTCAATCACAACAATATTAGATTTTCTGTCTTTTTTTTTGCCACCAAATATTTCCTTCTATATACTTACAGAAACAATTATTGCATTCTATAAATGAATTTACATTCTATTCACCTATTTAAGTATATAATCTATGTATTTATACGCTATTTTTTATAATATAGTTTTAATAATACTGTGATATGATCTGAATAGAGACCAGCATTCTGAAACTTTAAAACTGGTGTTAAAACCCCAAAAAGTGAAATTACTTAACTAAGTAAAACTAAATCCTATAATCAAAGACAAATAATTCCGGTATCAATTTTTAAAAGATGAAAAATATAAATTTAGCAAATTTAATTTTTTATTATAAATCAACATCAGCATGAGCAGTCATTACACTTTCAGTGACCTGATAATTTGCCCATCATTAACAGGAACAATCTGGTATTATTTCACAGATTAGAAGGCCACAAGTCCAAAACATTGCATTAATTTTTAAGGTTTCTATGTCCAGTATCTAATGCCAGTTATGATTTTTGACTAAATAGTAAAGTAAATGTCCATTTTTTTTATAAATAAAAAATATAAAATCAAATTTCATATCTATCTTCATAGTTTTTTTTTTTTTTCCTAAGTTCAATACTGATATTGAAATACTAAGGGTAGGGCCCCCCCGGTGGCGCAGCAGTTGAGCGCTGGGTTGTGAAGCTGCCCACAGCCTCTGCAGCGCCGGTTCCATCCCCGGCTGCCAGGCAAGGGTCCCACATGGTGCGCAGACCTCTCCTGCTGCCCGCTTCTGCCCTCAGCAGTGTACTTCGGTCCTTCTGCCTGCTCTGCTCCCCGCTCTAGTTCTGGTGGATTCTCTCACCCTCCCACGCTTCTGACTATACCCAATGTTTGTATGAATAAATAAATAAATAAATCTTTTAAAAAAAAAGAAATATTAGGGGTAGTACTGTCTTGGATGTGATTTTCAATACTGATGATGAATTCTTGATAATATTTTAAACAAAATAAAGTCATCTTCAATTTATACAAAAGTGACACTTTGAAAGATAATGTATATAGTAATAAAGGTCTGTAAAAAGAACTGTTCTATAAATGTAAAATGGGGCTAAATTCTAGATCAGATAATTATAAACAGACTTTCACCTTTGTGAGTCTTACAGGACATCTAAAGTTTGGATAAGCCTCAGACAGTTCACATACAGAACTGTCCTTTGTATTGTAGTGAATCCAGTTTCCTGACCACTGTTTTTCCTGGTCAATACCTGCCCACCCTGGAACTCATACCCTCAATCAAACAGAAAAACCACCAACATTTTCCAAAACCTACAGATGGGTTGGGACTACCTCCATTGAGAACCGCTAAGATATGTCTCCTGGCAGCAAATGACCATTCTACCTTATCTGGAATGCCTTAGACTATAAGTTTCCTATGCCTATAAGAGTTAGATAGATCATAGACAGGAAGTAGAATACAGTTTGTTAGTAGAAGTACTCCAAGAACTTTAATTCTAACACATGAACTCTGAACTCTTGGAAAATAAGCAACTGATAGTATCCGTTGGCCATTACATAACAGACATTTCAATTAGGTTTGTTACAAATACTCAAGTGTTTTATTACTGCTTGTGTCACTTATCTGAAATCAAGAAGCACCACTCAATGCACAGATTATTCTATCCAGTATTGATTTTGTGTATTGTCTGTATCCTTGGACATGGAGAGTTATTCAAATTACAATGTGAACTTAATAACTTTCTAATATTTTAATGAATCTTAATGGTTTTCTAATTTTTTATAATAGTAACTAAATACAAATGTGATAAAAAAGTAAAGGTTAAAACAATGGAATTCTATGAATCTATTAATAAAGATAACATAAAATATATTTCCTGGGAGGATTAGTAAGTGAGAAACAGTAGAATGAACAAATTAACATGACGCCACCCAGATCACTTAAGGCCTTAGTTCTTGGTGTGATTAGTGATTTTCTGCTGAATCTTAGTTGTTTTGTTGTATGAAATTCTATATCTCACTGAAACTTTCTGTTTTTGTTGGTATTCTCTGACATCACTCCAGTAGGGAAAATTGAGAAGTGCTGCCTTGTTAGTACAACGGAGAAGTAGAAGACCGGGTGCCCCAATGTGAGGCAGTATCAGGACTCTGCTTCTCAACAGGAGTGCAGGTTCCAGGTTTCTAGGTAGTCTCCTCTGTCAGCCATGTGGGGTGACCTCATAACCCCTCAGAGATGGTGAAAGTTCTGATTCTCTTCCAGATTTCTTCTGACACTACTCCCAACTAGGGGGTGAAGGAGAGGGTAGCACTTCATTACTGCCAAGCGTGGGTAGAAGTCCAGCACCCTATGTGGCCTTTGCCAGTATAAATGGAGACAAGTCACAGATTTTATGGGATATTTTTCTAGAGTAGATCAATTGCTATTATTATATTTTCTGCCTCACTACATAGAATCTTTATTGACCCCTTGGCTAAAAAAGCAGATATAGCTGTAGTTGTGGTTTCTGCTGCTGCCATGGTTCTGTACAAATTGACAATTCTGAGTTACAAGTTTCTTTAGTTCCAAGACTGGGATATGTGAGTCAAAAGTAAAACCCAGTGAGCTCACCACCATGGTGTTCTTCATGTCCAAGTGTAGACAGCCTGTCTTATTCTCTCCATCTCTTAATCCTCTTATTTTTCATATATAATGTCAAGGATATTTAGTTATTCTTAGTGAGCTGAGTCAAAGAGTATAGCTTTCCCATCACCTCAGAGCAGATAGTCAGTGTGTTTATAGATTTCTAGAAATGTGGAATAGAAGAAAGGGAATGTCTTATGTTTATTATCTTATAAAGTGTTTGAAAATATAAAAGTTCTGTTCCACAAGATAAGTCAAGAGAATGTCTGTCTATGCATTGGCAATACATTTAAATTGGGATGAGGTTATTAAAGCACACATAATGTGACCTGATTCACCAGCACCCAGAAACATTGAAATAGCACTGATCCACGAACTAATAGAACAAAACTTGTGGAAATAAAGAAGGTAGATTATCTAAATTTTACCATCATAACTATGATGTGTACATGCTATTATAGCACTGATATAATGATGATATGACATTGCCAAATTCAGGTGCCTGAGTGAGAAAAAGAAATGAGTGAAAACACATCCAAAATTGATGTTAGCCAATTTTCTTTTAATGCCTGAAGCAGCTATAAAAAGATTTGTGATCTTCAATTAGCTTAGGCTTTTTCAATCTCAAGCTCTGCTTTTTTAACTAGGTTCAAAATTATCACCCAAAAACTAACCTTTGGGCCTCCCCTGGTGGCACAGGTGGTTGAGCGCTGTGCTGTGAAGCTGTCCGCAGCCGCTGCAGCGCCAGTTAAATCCTGGCCCACCGATGAGGGTCCCACATGGCACAGCAGACCTCTCCTGTTTCACCTTGCTGCTCTCCCCTCAGCAGTGTATTTCATCAGTCTGCCTGTTCTGTTCCCCGCTCTGTCTTTGGTGAATCCTGTCACCCTCCCGTGCATCTGGCCTGTACCAGTTCTTGTATAAATAAATAAATAGATAAATCTTTAAAACAAAAAACAAAAAACAAAAACTAACCTTTTATGATTCTTTAACTGGTAATATGGAACCCAACTAGTTTAATCATTCATAAATGTATCTTCTCTCTCTCTCTTTCTCTCTCTCTCTCTCTCTCTCTCTCTCTCTCTCTCTCTCTCTCTCGCTCGCTCGCTCTCTCTCTCTCACACACACCCCCACACACTAAAATGATGTCACACCTTGGTAATTCTAGTCATGAAGGTTGTCTTAGCAAACTAGACTATAATGCCTTTCAAGAAACAATAAAGGTAATTTTTTATAACTAATAAAAGCATTTTGTAGCGATAGCTATGGATTTGAAAATTGGATCCTTGACATATTGTTTAGTAAACTTGAAGCATTTCCTTATATTACTATGCTTTTGTTTCTTCTGTAAAATAGTATTAATAGTTCATGCCCCATAGGTGGTATTTTGCATCCTGTTACTTGACAATAATTAACAACAAATGCTAAATTTCTAAAACTCTCGAAAGATGCAAATTAAAAAATAAGACAGATTTGAATTTGTAACTACATTCACTACACCTACATACATTTATGTTAACATCAATTATAGCAACTATAATAAATTATAAATTGCTTCATTACCTCTACTATAGGATTATTAGTATCTGCATAAACTGAATTTCTCATTTTTGTGTCTCCAAAAGCAAGTAACCCAAAGTCTCTTGCATTGCTGCTTTCAGCAAATATTTGCAGAAGCAGAATAATAGCTTCAATATTTACTAAAAGAAATTATAAAAATGTTTCCCTGAATAAAATGAAAAAGCAAATAGCTTAAAATAAAAAGACCCAAACCAAAGCTCAGCTATTCTGTAGGTCTCTGCCATCCAGGGTAATTTTCAGAAGTCTGTACAACTGATAATACTGTTTGGAAAGATAAGAATGTTATTGCAGTAGGGTTAATGGTGTTTATTTCTAACATAATCACTTTGATTTAAATCCACATACATTACAGTGATGGTTCTGCTTGGTTAGTTGTGCAAATTAAAGTGTTACCAAAGGTAGGCTCTCTAAACAAGATATGTGTTTCTGAAGAAAAATAATATTGGTATCCAGGGAAACTAGTTTTTCACCCAGAAAATAATGGGTGTCCCTTCAAATTTTGGTACTGATACTGGTGTATTGAATTAATATTCCTTGGAAAGTTTTGATTCATTAGGCATCTGACAGAATTATCAAAAGACTGGCAACCACCTGTCCCAGTTGCCTAAATGTAGAAATTCATAGACAAAGATTAAATGAATGACAACTGAGAAAATCCATTCTACACATACACATAAACACACTCACAAACAGATAGATATAAATGAGCGTATTTCTTCCAGATCTGTTTTACTTACGAACTGAACAAAGGCATAAATACATGAAAAATACACATTGTTTTTGTTAGCAAAATAAATCAGCCAAGGAGCCTTTCATCCCAGGGCTGCCCACCTGTGGCTATGCAGGTGTTTCTTTTCACAAATCTGTCCCTTTCAGGATGTAACTCTTTCAGCCCGCTTGTGTCTGTGCTAGTGTCCTTTTCTTTCCTCTCCATTTTCTTCTATAATAAACCTGCCTTTTTGGATATATAAAAATGAAAGAAATCAGTAGATAATTGAAAAAAAAGTAGAAGATTAAAAAGATTCATATATAAATCCAGGAAATTCTGAATTCACTTAGATGATTTATTCTGGCCTCTGATTCCAGATAAATTTTTTGTATCATTCCCTAACTTAATGTATTTTTTATTATTTCACATGAACAAAAACCAACACATACATGTTTAAGTTTGAGACAATATCTTGAATTTTCTTTTTGTTGTTAACTTTTAAAAAATACTCAAAAGGTAGCAAACTAATTAAAATGTTTAATTATAGTTTCAACTCTAAAAAAATGATTTGAAATGAATTGAATTAGCTTAAAATATAAACGTGGCCACAGCACAGTATGACTATAAATAAATATTAAAAACAAATTTATTCTTGAGCTTCCCAGCAGCCAAGACATTAAGGGCAATCTAAGTCATACAATATATTTATTTAATAGAAGGGAACAAAACTATTAAGCAAAATAAATACATACTCCTTTGGCTCTGAAATTTAAAAGGTTATTACAACTAGATCTTTTATTTACATGAGGAGCTGTGAAAATATATGAATGTTAATGAAAATAAAATGCTAAATAAGTTCTGTTAGTATATATTAACAAATTAATAATCAAAAGAAATATGGTTGTCCATCAACATATAAATATATTTAATAATTTTCAATTATTTTGTTAAATTCCTAATAGAACAACTGACATTTAAAACTAAATGAATTTTTTTTAAATAATAAATTTTATTTTTATATTCCCCATACAATTTCAACCCCCCCTTTTGACCCCTATCCCTCCCCTCCCTCCACCCACCCCCCAAAAAGTGTCTCTGGTTCATAGATTTTTGTTGATTTTGATTTTCACTTTCTTATAGTTATTAATTTTCCTGGTCCCTTATTTAAGTTTTCTAGATTCCTGCTATGAGTGAGACCATCCGGTATTTTTCTTTTTCTTTCTGGCTTATTTCGCTGAGCATGATCCCTTCCAGCGCCATCCATGTTGCTGCAAATTGCATGTGTTTATCTTTTTTGAATGCTGAGTAATATTCCATGGTATATATGTACCACATCTTCTTGATCCAGTCATCTATTTTTGGGCATTTGGGCTGTTTCCAAAGCTTAGCTATTGTAAATAGTGCTGCTATAAACATAGGGGTGCAGGTGTTCTTTGGAATTGATGTTTCTGTGTCCTTTGGATAAATACCTAGGAGTGGAATTGCTGGATGAATTTAATAAGATACATTAACTGAGCCACTGCATAATTAATAAAGATAAAAATAAAGATAAATGAAATAAAGTACAAAATTATTTAATAAAGAATTATCTTGGGGATAAACCTCAATGGTACACATCAAGACAGGAACTAGGAAAAACAAATGAAAGTACCATAGACTCTTAGGCTAATATTTCCACCAAGATTCAAACAGAATTCTTTGACTACGAACATCAAAATTCCATAACTGTGTAATCAGTAGTGTATCCTACTAAAATGATAACTGCAGACATTAAGGGGTAAAGAATTTAGTTTTATTTCCAGGATTAGGGACTGGAACTGAGCACATGTGGGGAATGAGGTACAAATCTGCTATTTGGTTCTAGTCCCATCTTGAAAAACTAACCCTAATCAATAGGTAAGATCTTATGCCTCTGGGTTGTTGAATGAGACAGACATTAAGATATTTGTTACTTGAATGAAAAAAAAAAAATGACCCAGAACAAAACATATAAGTATTTGCCTTAATTTGTCAATGACAGATTAGGAGATGTAAAACAATTCTAGATATTGTCTCATGGATGGTTAACTTCTCATCATCCTAAGGAGTGGGAAGAGGCTCCAAGGATGTGCATGAGAGACCATAGTGTCTGGATGAAGTTGTTCAACATATTATTTGTGGCAAAAAATAAAGTAAATTGGTCACAAATTCTAGGGCAAGTTGTAGCTGAGAGGAAGTGAGCTATCATGTGAGGTACATCTAATACAACAGTATGTAAGTGACTATAGGTTGGGATATATTGCCCTAGCAAGGGATTCTTGATTCAGAACCAGCAACATTCCTACACTGGCTTTAGTCTGAGCCCTCAAAAATTTAATTTACATATAGCAATGTGTATTACATAATACTCACATGTGTTTGAGTTGCTTCATAAATACTTGTTTTTTTTTTTCTTTATTAATAGCTGCCAATTAGTCGATGCTTAACTGTTTCAGTCTGTATTTCAAAATTGTTATCAGAGTATCTATTATTTCAATTTTGCCATTGATATAGCTGAGGTAGTTTTGTAACAGGGTGGTCCCCAGGAAAGGGGGAGGTTCCAGGTTCCCTGCCCCACCCAAATGAAGGGTGGAGCTGAGCAGGGAAAGAAGAAGCTGCAGAGGAGACTGAGGAAAGAAGGAAGCAGGATGGAGCCTAAAGACACGTAAAGAAACTGTGCTTCATTTTTGGTCGTGGACTGGGTGACACAGATGTGGGTGAGACCCATGGGGAGGTAACAATGGTAGCTTTTATCTTGATTTTGATTTTGCTCTTTTCCTCCTGGACTTGTCTGGTTGTTTCTGATCCTTTTCTGTGGGTCCCCACCAGAATATGCTTTGGACTTGTGGCAGGCTTTGGGGCCTTGCTCTGAGCCAATCCCATTTGGATGGAGTTTTTACCCACGAGGGGATGGGTAACTTTGGGTGCTTAATTTAAAAACTAGATTCTTTGCCTTTCCTGTATTGTTTCCTAATTGTATTAAAGCCCCTTCCCATTAAAGTCTCATATGTTTTGTGTTGATGCGGCGGATGGCAGAACCCATTTAGAATAGGCAGGTTTGCAGGGTCTGGGCTGCCCCTCTCCCTGCCCTGTAACAGATTGAGATCAGAAATTAAACATGTCCATAAGACACAAAGGGCCCAGTTCTTATACATATCAACCTACAAGTCCATGTTCTTTCAAAAATGAATATCTTTGAATATTTGTTACCCTAAAGATAATTTTATCATTAAGAAAGCATTAGCAATTTTTATTATATATTAAATATGTTAATCTTGGTCTTTGACCCAAAGATAGAAATCTAAGTGTGAGAGAATGTGCTATTTTATTTTTTTTAATTTTTCATTTCATTTTTTTTAATTTTTGTAAGATTTATTTATTTATGCATACAAGAACTGGTGTATGGGCTAGAGATGCAGGGGGTGAGAGAATTCACCAGAGACAGAGCGGGGAACAGAACAGGCAGACTGACTGAAACACACTGCTGAAGGTAGCAGTGGGCGAGATAGGAGATGTCTGCTGCACCAGGGATCAAACTCCTGCTGCAGAGGCTGCGGATTGCTTCATAGTGTGGTGCTTAACCCCTTGTGCCACCAGGGAGGCCCCAAGAATGTGTTATTTTAGCCATAGCTTTTCATTTTTATTTTAAGATTTTTTTAAAGATTTATTTATTTATACAAGAACTGGGATACAGGCCAGATGTGTGGGAGGGTGAGAGGATTCACCAGAGATAGTGCAAGGAACAGAATAGGCAGACTGGCAAAATACACTGCTGAGGCGAGCAGCGGGTGTGACAGGAGAGGTCTTCTGTGCCATGTGGGAATCTCCCTTGCCAGCCGGGATTGTACCAGCACTGCAGAGGCTGCAGACAGCTCCACAACGCTGAGCTCAACCGCCTGAACCACCAGGAGAGGCCCAGCTTTTCAAATTTTAATGTGTATACAAATTAATTGGAGATCTTGTTAAAATGCAGATTCTTATTCAATAGGTCTGATTTGGAGCCAGAGATTACATATTCCTGAGAATTTCCTGCACTTTTACTAGCAAGGGTGCAAATGTTATTAACCACAAAACATTTTTCTAAATTGTAAGTATCTATAATATATACTGCAAATAGTGAGAGTCCTGAAACATTATGTGGCAGAGTTACTTGAAGTTTAATAAATTTTTAGAATCCTGGAATTCCTAGAAGATAAAATAATTGTATTTGTATGGGGTGGGGACAGAAAAAAAAAGGAAAAGGGAAAATCATACAGAAATGGAGAACATAGTTTGATCTTTAATTTTCTTATATTGTCAAACAGGTTCAGCTTTATGAGGAAGCATATTTAGTGAATGAAGTAATTTTTTATATAGCCCAATAAATGCATAGAAAATGAAAGTAAGATTGATTTAATTATCAAATATACATAAAAAATAACTCCTAAAAAAATAGTTGACTTAAAAACAAAATATTTTTGAACTGTGAAGATGAAATTATTAATAGGTTATTAAGTGAAGAGAGAACCTTATGTATGCCTTACAACTGTAAGTCTATTAAAATATTAAAGTAGGGAAACCACCAATTATGAAACAGAAAATACTCCCTGATGTTAATATAGTTCAAGTATTTTATGATTTTTCTTATGGGGAAACATAAGGAAGTTTAAAGGATATGCTTAAATGAGCAAAGTGATCTTTGTTATAAAGGAGTACTATTTAAAGCTTCTTCACTGCTTATTTGAGCAAAAACAGTAAATCAGAGGTGAGAATGTTTAATAACATTTCCTTAGTTTAAATATCTCAAGCATTTAGAAAATTATGCAAAGAAGATTCGTTTCTGACTTTGGGTCCTCCCACTCTGTCTTCTTATATCAAATTTAAATAGAGGAAGTAAATAAAAGCAATGATGCAAAGTTCATGTCTTTAACTCAGCTCCTGGAAGCCTCACCCCGCTGATACACTGCTGAAATAAATTACACAACTAGTGCAGTTCTCCTGATTTATTACTGCATAGATCATGAACGTGATGACTGACATAAACATGTGTCTCATAGACAGCTGTGCTTCATGATATTTATTTCTCTTTCCTCATTTTCAAGTGCTTAGTTTGGATAGTAAGAAAGAAAACAAATTGACAAATAAAGGAAGACATTGTTGAAACAGTCCTCCCCATAGACTCTTGAAGTAATAGCTTTTAAATTGAGAAGTCCCCAGGCTATCCTTGTTTCTAGCCCCTCCCAAAGGACTGCGCAAAAAAGATTTTAAAAAATTAACTCATATGAATTAGGTTTTTGAATTTAAGCTGTAGGTTTTTTTTTTTTTTTTGACTGTGTAACAGCATAATGACAGACTTCATCTGCATTTCTTCATTCTTACACTGAGCCATTGTGAGCTATCATGGAAATTGTAATTATAGCCATTTAAAATCAAAGTAATTACCTAATAGGCTGTTATATCTCTACTTTAAAAGGAAAACCCTTATTCTGTCATGAATCTAATCATTTTTTTAAGCTTACAATTTATGCTGAGGTGTAAATTATTCTTTTTCTTTCGTGATTGAAACTGCTTAATCACGGTTCGTGAGAGCATTTCTGCAGTTGGGCACAGTCTTACAATAATATATGTAGTCATTTATTCTCACTGTTCTTTCTAGCTATCTGGAGAGCTGTGTGAAATACATAATATGATTTGATTGCAAGACTTTTTGTCCCTCAGCAGTGTTTAATATTACCAGACTTTGTATCTCTGTTGTCAAGAACCGTGAAGGCTGTAAGATGTTTCCCCACTTGCAGAGCTATGTACTATGTATGTATATAAATATTGCATGAATGCAAAACACTGAGTCAAAGGAAATAGTCCTTTATTGAAACTTACAGCCACATCAATAGTCAGAACAACAATGAAGAATTAGTCCTCCACATCTAGATCTCCAGCAGAAGAGTCAGTCTTTCACAGTGGTGTCAGGTTATATCCCACAGCCAGGAATGGGGAACACCTTCATTTATATAGTAATGGAGAGAGCCAGCACCTTCACTTCACAACAGAAGAGAGGGGACAAAAACAAAATTTTTACTCTTTAGATACTGCATGGAAAGAATCCTGTGTACTCTCTACAACCATGTAGTGTGTAAACATGTTTCTCAAGGGCAAGGTAAACCTGATTTTTTACAAGATGAAGTTTTTTACAAGATTTTTTAAGATGAAGAAATGTGTCAATATTTAGGGATGTTTCCCTTTTATGGACAGTGGTGAAGTCTTCCTCATACTTTGGAGCTAATTGTAGGGTCTTGGTGGGGCTACCATTTGACCTTCTTGGGTAGATAAATTGTATCATCCTTTAAAATTAGAGAAAGTAACCAGGAAATGGTTCCTAGAGTAATTTTCTTGATATGAAAATCCTACAGTGTTTCAAAAAGTGAAAGAAAATATATTCTTTACATCTATACTGTGTGCATTTCTGTGTCAGGAGGCTAGAACTTTTTGCAAAAGTACTGAGAAATCCAAGGAAGTTTTAATTTCCCACAGTGTCATATTATGCAAATTTCTTATTCACCTTAAATTTTTGATTTTCCTGTTCTTTCCTACCCCCTTCTTCTTTTTCATTTTCTCCTGTCCTCATCAAACTTTGCTTTATCACCCTTCTCTTGCAAAGTCAAGCAGCAAAAAAAGCAGACAGAAATACCTGGCTATATAAAAGATTGTATTCAAGTGGGACGGTAAACATTAAGCATAACATTTAATTAAAATGTAGTTAGTACTTAGGTAAGTACTCAGGAAAAAAAAAAATGTCTTGGGAAAAAGAGATTGATATTTTCCAGAGTGGTGTTGGGGAAAACATCACTGAGGAGGTGACCAAAGTAATTAATAGAAGGAAGTAGGAGAGATAGCCGGTTAAGTGCATGGTTGGTAGAAGTGCACTCATTGCTATCGTCAGTTGCACAGTTACCCTTAAATGATAACATGTTGACAGATCAGAACTCACACAGTAGTTATTCATTTAATGTACAACTGGTTGTGTCTGTGTAGATGGGAATGGTGAGAGAATAAGAATGAAAAGTAAAGAAAAATTCCAAGTATCTTGGTTTTGATGGCCTACACTTCCTTGAAAAGAAAAAATAAATAAATAAAACACATTATAATCAATGTTTATAATCAATGTTTTCCATCATAATAACTTAGTACCTAAAGCTTCCACATTTTTATTTTTTTACTGATCAATATTATTATATTTATTGGTAATTTTCAAAAGACTAAGATGTTGGTAATATTTATCATGAGCATTTGAGATGGCATGTCTCTTCATTTTATATTATTAAGTTTAAACTTTGTGTTATTGATGAAATTTTTCATGATAAAATTTTAAAATATTTTGAGTAAGATTATAGGGGGAAATTATCTTTATAAAATGGTTATATCCATCTATTAATATTTAGATATTGATACATTTAACCATATCATTATTTTTCCTGCTAATATAGCTGACTTAAAATTTAAACTCTAAAAATGTGATTTGTATCTAAATCTTAAAAATAAAGAAATAAATAATCAAATAAATACCAACTTAGCAAATCCTAGTATCTGTGTAATACAAGTAAAGTATGGCATACTAGAAATGTTATTAAAAAATGACACTGTTAGGCTTATAACCTGGAAGGAAGAACTGGAAATATAAAATAATTCAAATAGTTCAGCTAGATGGATCAATGCAAAAGCATCTTTTTTTTTTTCCTTTTTTGCAGTTCTCTATTCTACTTGATTTTAAAAGTTGATATCTCAGTAATCCTCTTTTTTTCCCAGTCACAAATCTCTTTTGACTAAATGGTTGGGTGGGATGGAATATGAAATTAAACTTAGATGGCAATGATCTCATTTGTATGTGGCATCTTTTGTCCACTCAATACTAATCACTTTGCTTTACTATACAAAACAAAAAGCCCTTACAATGAAAGAGAGAAATGAAATAAGTTTACTTGAAATAATAAAATATTCCAAGTTCATTAATTGCATGAAGATATAAACTAGATTAGGCAAACAAACTTTAATAGAAGAAAGAGTCTTCAGTGTTTATATTTGGAAATGAATGGGGTAAGTAAATAGTATAATGCAAGTTCAACTATTGAGTGAATGTCTCCCTAAAACTTAACTGGGCTAACCTGTTGTCATTCTTCTAGGTATAGGCCACGTTTAGGTTAATGATAACTTTTAAAAAAAAAAAAACCAATTAACCAAAACAATACTTAGGAATGGCGTGTTATGAGTGTTAAGTCTTTCTTGGGGAATTTTGGAGCAGAGAGTGAAAGGGTTTTGTTAGTTGAGAACAGATGATATTAGAAGCTGATCTTGAAATATATATCATGAAAAAATTACTCTGAAGATGTTAACCCAAGAATACATAGATTCTGGTATTATTATATCTTTTGGTGGCATGGTTACATTTTGTGAATTCATTCATGCAAATCTAAGTAACCACCATCTAGAAATAGAACTCGTCCTTCTGATTACACTTTTGGGTTGGCTTGCATTACCAGCAATTGTATTAGCTGCCTTCATTTCCTTTCTCTGACTCATATCTTCACAAAGAATACAAAAACTTTCCCAAAAGAGTAGGAAAGAAAGACTCTTTCATAATTTATCATAAAATTGTTGTGAGGAAGTATAGAGTTAGGAGCTGTACCCCAAACATCTGGGCTAGTGCTAATAACACAAACTTGGGTCCAGTAATTTTTAAATACAGGGTTGTAATATAGGGAAGCATGTCTGTGGGTCATATGCCACCTCATCACTGTAGAGACTTAAAGAATTCTTGTGATCCCTCTCTTAATGCCTCCTTCTTGCTATAACAAATTTACTCTGGGTCTTTTTTTTTAAGATCTATTTTTTTATTTATTTATGCATACAAGAACTGGGGTGTAGGTCAGAGGAGGGGTGATGAGAGGATTCACCAGAGACAGAGTGGGGAACAGAATAGGCAGATCTACTGAAATACACCGCTGAGGGGAGAAGCAGGGGGAAACAGGAGATCTAAGTTTGCTAAGGCCCCTGGCCTGGGATTGAACTCATGCTGTAATGGCTGGAAATAGCCTGATAGGGCTGAGACTTTAACTCCGGAGACACCAGGGAGGCCACTGCTGTGGATCATTTTAACCTTTATCTTAGGGTAAGATCCTTTTCCTTTACAGTTTTTCCTCCTTATTGAAGTCCACACAGAAAACTAAAAGTTACCAAAGATTAAATATGTTCAAGTTAAATATTAAAGTAAGGCTTATTTGTACCTGAGAATTTATTGTATAGTCAATGAAGTGTTGTTAATCTATTGGAAACAATACCTTACTCAAATAAAAAACATGACATAGCATACACATATGTGCGTTTGTTTACTTACGTCAATCTAGGGATTGCTGATATCTGAGAGGTGGTTAATTGTAACTTGAATAATATAGCTGTTAAAGCTAAAAGATTTCTTAAAAATTATCTGGACAAGTCTTATTATTTCAGAGATTCATGTGTTCATTGTAGAACAAGTTCCCCAATTTACTCCCCAGAATCTATATACTCATTTAGGATCTTTCTGTCTTAATCACAGCATCAGCGATGTTCTGTTACGAAAGCATCCCAGGGCTAAATATATGACTTGCCTGCCCACAGCAAAACATAAGGGCTGATGAAGGTTAAGTTAGAAAGTGTGATAGTATGACAATTTGTGGGAAGTATTTAGAAAAAGTTGTATTTTATTTATGTACAAGCTGCCATCAGTCATTTTCTATGAATACTGAATGTTTCTTTTTCATTCTATTATATATAAAGACTCAAAATGCGTTCATTTCAAAATTTTGGTTATTTAATTACTTTTTGTTTCAATGACTTAAGATTGGTGTGACATTGAGATGAAACTAAAGCTACTAGTTAGCGATCCAAACTCAGTAAAGGGTGCAAGTTTTATCATCTACACGAATGCCAGGAGGTGATTTATATACTGACTAATTCAAAGTATGTCCTTGAACAATACTAACTGCTTATTTTTGTCATCTTTTTGGCAGCTACAAATTAAATGCTTAATGATTCAACTTGAATTAACTAAAATGAATCCTGGTGGAAAAACATAATACCTGCCATGTACAAGGAATCTGATTATATTGCCTTCATTTGCACAGAAGTTATTCATAATCCATTGACACTCTCTCATTACTAAGTTATGGGTATTTCTTTTTTCTGAGCAAATGGAAAAATATAATTTTGTGCAGGTGTTCATGCCATTTATGCCACCTTGAGTGGAGTGGTTAAAATGCCACTACTAGCTCATGGAAATAGCCAAATAAGGTTTAAATAACTAACAAAGTTCAAAAGCACTTTGAGGCTATGTAATAATGTAGCTTTTCCAAACAGTATGTCTCCAAACATTTATCTTTCATATGAATTTTATGAAATAGATTAAAATGCATACAAATGACACTGAAATAAAGAAATAATGTCTTTTGGCAGTGTTAAATTAGAGTGAGCATGGCATTTTGTAGAATATTTGAATGTTATATATTTTTAAAATCCTTAATTAAATCAATTACAGGGAAATAGATGCAGAGTGTCAGAGTTTGAAATGTAGATAAATGCATATTAACATGTAGAGAGAGTAAAGCATTGAATTTTAAATTAACTACAAAAATGGAAATCATTCCCTTTATCCCCACATTTTTCTTCTTTTCTATTATAAAAGATCTCATTTATAGGACATAAGAGGCATTAGTAGTAAAGCTATTTAAAATGTACAGCTTAATTAATTATTTTTACTTTAATCTGTCCTTGGGCAACATACTTCCAAGTGTAAGAATTTGTTAGCTGAGAACCTCTGGGTTAGAATGCCCGCTTGAGAAATCACAGAAGTGAGAACTAGTCAATTGGGTAATCATTTTAATAGCAGAAACAGGTTATTTAGACTGCCTCCCAGAACACAGTGACTTGGATGAAGCTGATTTATTGGTTCGTGTAGATTATGTTGTCTTTTATATTCTTAAGTTAATTTTGCCAGGATTGGGAAACTTTTTTTCCGTTCCAAACTCTTTCTTGCAGAGTGACCTTCATCAACACTAAAATTCCCAATCTGGAATAGAACAATAATTTAGTAGTTTCTATAATTTTGATTTAGACACTTAAACAACCCTAACTCAGATATTTTTCTTCAGTTTAGAAATGTGGGGTGATTAGTGCTGCTTGTTCTTGTTTTGCAAATATTTGAAGGACTAAAAAAATCATACATTCTTTTATTTCATGCAATATACTCCAGAATTTGTCAGGTCATAAATACTGAAAAATAATTATTTTTATATCAGCATTATAAATGAGCATTCTTTGTAACATAAATTTTCTTTAGTACTTTTTTCAAATGCTCATATATTCAGGTGAAATTTTAGTCTCTTTGAAAGTGAATATACTGTTACATAACTAACCAAAGAAATGAGAAAACACAACTAGGTAAACTTTCCCTGTACAGTGAAGCATCAGATAAATTGGCATTACTGCAACTTTTCTTGAGATTACTGACGTAAAAAATACATTTTGTTTAAGAGTGAATGGAATTGTTATTACTTTGCTAAATATATAAAATTTAAGACCCTTACTCAATTTTTGTTATGTATGGCTTCAGTTACTACATGGCTCAAATGATGCAGTGGATTATGATGTAGTCCTTACATTGTTTTAATTTAGAAAACTGACATATAAAACATTTTTCTAATGTGAAATATATTCATTTTCTTCTTTAAATTTACATATGAAAAATCATGACTATAAATACATATGAAATACAGCATCATATTAGGAGATAGGATAATATTCCCCCACCTGACATAGGTTCTTCTGAGACTAGACAATAAACAAATTAACATCAGACCAATTAATAGAAAAAAAAGTCATAATTGAATGACATACATTTGAGGAATTTACATTGCTGTACATTCTAAACTAAAATAGGGTTGGCTAGGGATATATAATACTTATAAGGCACAAAGGAAAAAATGACCCAGTGCCCAGATGGTTTCTTCTAAACTTGCAGCTAATCAAACAAGCATCAAACAGGTTGGCATGAGGAAAAAAAAACAAAAGTTTTCATAATAACACATAAGCCTTCTATAAAAATAGGAGCTCCTCAACATGAATGAGTATCTCAGACACCATCTTAAACAGTTCAGCTAAGACAAGAGAGGTTTGGGGGTTAGGGAACAGGAAAAAGGATGGTCAGTTTAGGGAATTTACTGGGGTAAGGCAGAGTAGACAAAGATAGTAAAATTTAAGTTCTGCTTTCTCCAATGAAAAGAGATAAGGTATAGGGGCAGGAAGGCACAGAGCTGGTTCTCTATGAATGGAGCAGACAGGGTAAAGGAGAGTCCTGGAGACCTTGGTGGCTTTTCTCAGACTTTTATTGAGCTTTTACATGTAGTGCAACAACCAGGTACATGGCAGGCAGTGGTGCCTGGGGCCAGGAGGCATCCAACACCCCACCCAAGTCTTCACTCTGGGCTCTCTGGCCTTCTTTCTCCCCTTCTCTCCTGTTCTATCTCCTCTTGCCTCTGCTTCTCTTGGTGAATATCTCAATACTGCAGCCATGGCCCACGGAAGTAAACACTATAACTTACAACAATGTAACAAAATGGGCTGGGCCACCCTGGTGGCGCAAGGGGTTAAGCACCTCACTATGAAGCAATCTGCAGCCTCTGCAGCACAAGTTCAATCCCAGGCCAGCCAGGGAGCAACCCACATGGCATAGCAGACCTCTCCTGTCTCGCCCGCTGCTCACCTCAGCAGTGTATTTCAGCCAGTCTGCCTGTTCTGTTCCCCACTCTGTCTCTGGTGAATCCTCTCACCCCCCGCATCTCTGGCCTGTACCCCAGCTCTTGTATGAGTAAATAAATAAATAAATAAATCTTAAAAAAAAAACATTGACCCTACATAAGGATATTAGCTTTTTCTAGGAAATGCCCATACAGAGAGACTTTACATGTAAATGTCAAAAGCAACTCTCACACATCCTTCAGGACCCTCTCTTAAGTAAAGCTTTTCCAAAATATGTATATTTTAGGTTGTAGATTTTTTAAAAGATTTATTTATTTATGCATACAAAAGCTGGGGTGCAAATGAGCTATGGCTGCAGGGGGGTGGGGGCGGAAAGGTAATAGGATCAGTAGAGACAGAGTGGGGAGCAGAACAGGCGGATTGACTGAAAAACACTGCTGAGGGGAGCAGTGGGTGAGACAGGAGATGCTTGCTGCACCATGTTAGTCAGCTCGCTGGCAAGGGATCAAACTTGTACTTCAGTGGCTGCCCATAGCTTCACAGTGCTGAGACTTAATCCTTTGTGCCACCAACAGCCCATGTTGTAGATTTTTTATGTGCCTAGGATTGAAAAACTACATATGACGAAACTTTGCATCTAGAGGTATGCCATGCCTTAAGATAGGTGTCTCACTAATCAATACAAAGTAATAATCAAAATCAACAAGCAACTATAAACCAGAGACACATGGCGTGTGTGGGGGGGGAGGGAGGGGCCGGAAGAGGAAGAACTAGAGTGAAAATAAGAACTGGGGGTGCAATTGTATGGAGAATATAACCAAAATGAAAATGCATACATTGGGCCTCCCCGGTGGCGCAGCGGTTGAGCGCTGGGCTGCGAAGCTGCCCGCAGCCTCTGCGGTGCCGGTTCGATCCCCAGCTGCTCCCCGGCCACCGGAGGAGGGTCCCACATGGCGCGCAGACCTCTCCTGCCGCCCGCTGCTCCCCTCAGCAGTGTACTTCGGTCCCTCTGCCTGTTCTGCTCCCCGCTCTGGCTCTGGTGAATTCTCTCACCCTCCCGCGCTTCTGACTGTACCCAGTGCTTGTATAAATAAATAAATAAATCTTTAAAAAAAATGCATACATTGTGCAAAGATGAAAAATGATGTAAGAATTATATAAAATATTAAAAAAGATAGGTGTTGTAGCTAAAAAGGTTTTGTTTTTTTTTTTTTTTTCCTGGAAACATACCCAAATCTCTGTAATCTACATTCTTTAATAATGGCAGCAGTTTGGGCCTCCCCGGTGGCGCAGAGGTTGAGCGCTGGGTTGCGAAGCTGCCTGCAGCCTCTGCAGCGCCGGTTCGATCCCTGGCCACCAGGCGAGGGTCCTACATGGTACGCAAACCTCCTGCCGCCCGCTGCTCCCCTCAGCAGTGTACTTCTTCACTCTGCTTGTTCTGATCCCTGCTCTGGCTCTGTGCCTGTTCTGATCCCTGCTCTGGCTCTGGTGAATTCTCTCACCCTCCCACGCCTCTGACTGTACCCAGTGCTTTTATAAATAAATAAATAAATCTTTCAAAGTCCACAGGACCTCAATTAAACTTAGGTCCCCATAGCAAGTTGACAGTTTCCATAGAAGGCAAACTCTGGAAATATTAATAAATGATTTTCTGACCTTTTTGGGAAGAGGAATACCACGTCAGGGTATGAACAATAAAAAAAAAAAGAAAGGATTGGGATGTTTGCTACATTTTTGTGGCATTTATCTCAGATTCTGTAGTGAAAAAAAAATCTGTTTTCCATTTGTTAGTGTTTTTCTTCTGAGAAACGAAACACTAAAATCCTAAAGTAATACTGTATTTTACACTGTAAGTAAATTATAGCAAAGATTTTTTAATATACACTTTTTAAAATATAGGTATTGGAGAATAGCAATATTTCTGAAATATTTACTGTAACTGCTTTAAGATTGACTGAAAAGTTCAAATATTGATTTATTTTATTTTATAATCCAGCTTCCATTTGAAATACTTTCTCTGGTTTTGGACAACAAAGAGGACTCTCTATTTGTTAACTTGATTTCTTATATACACTTGGCAAACTACCATGATTCTACATATATTTGTGTTTCCATCTTCAAATATTTTATGAAACTAATAAAGAAAAAAATCATTGATGGCCAGAATAAGATATTTCAACTTTTAGACAATAAAGGTTAAGCATTTTGGAAGTCAGTAAGATCTTTTAGTGATCATCTATGTGAATATGAAGACATTTTCTCTGACTTTTTTTTTTCTCCTATCATGGAATGAATATCATTACAATAATTTCATGAATAGTTATATTTTTGGTGTTGAATATTTTTTTATTTATACACAGACATATTGAAGCACATTGATAAAGATACAATGAAGATTCCTCTTGTTCCATTGGAAGTAACATTTATATGAACTATTTGATTCAAACGGAATGCAATTCTAATACTAATTCTCCATTAACAGTATAGGATACTTTATATGGAAGACTATATATGTTACTAAATAAACACATAATTATTAACTTGCTTCCAGATTACAAAGAAAGTTTGGAGCAAAACTGTGAATGATTGAGTCTCATTTCAGATTGGTAAATAGAAAATCTTAATTCATAAGAATAAAGGAAGATAAGGAGAGCTAATGTCGTTGAAGAATGTACCTCCCTAGATGTTCACAGAGGCCTCTAAGATATCCAGAACAGGCCTTCCCAAAACATGTCACTTTGACATATGGATCATTTTGGTATAGGATCAGTTGAGACCCTCCAGACTCAAGATAAACTTTAAATACTCTCTTAGCTACCTTGAACAATGAAAAAAAAAAAAAAACTATTAGTTTTATCTAATAGTTTCTTTTAGAGAGAGTATCCATATGATATGGTAATCATGTCATTATAGATCATCTAGTTTTTGTCATGAGTTATTCTTCCTTGTTATGTGGATTCTCCTCCATATCCTTAAAGCCCTAGACTCCATCCCACTCCTTAGCTCAGAATATATACCCTTGTTTTTTTCCCCATTTACTGTAGAATTTCCTCCATGTAGATTTTCTATATATACACAATTAAATTTGGCATTCTAATAATCTGTCTGATGTTAATGTTATTGTTCATCCAATCCAAGAAGAACTCAAAGTGGTTGATGGAAATTTCCTCTCTAGCCCTTTATTATAGATACTATAGATAGTCTTCATCTATTCAAAACTCCTATTACCCAAGTCCACTTATGCTTTAAAATTGTTTATGTTTTGAAGAAAATTTCCTATCATCAAATACAGTTTCATTAACTCTGTATTACTAATTCTGACAATCATTGTACATACATCTGAAGCAGCTTTCTCTCTGTTATCCAGTCCACCCTTTTCTCAAAGTTTAAACTCTTATTCGCAATCAAGAATCATAAGAGTGTTATCACTGCTTCAAAATTCCACAGACCATAGGCTGTTCTGGCTTCCCAGTTCAATATGTCTTTGGATAAATTATGGATGAAGTACATACTTCATCATTTAAAAGACATTTGCCCTGAATTCAGATATGACAGGTGGTCACAATCACTTTAAAATTCTTCTGAATGTTTTGTTATGAACATAATTCTAGATATAGCCTTCAAAGGAAGCAGCACTCTTAATATTAAACATGATTGAAAGTCCTTTATAATGCTGGCATGATGAATCAATTTTCTACTGAAATCTTCTTGATAAAAAACATGCTATTTTCTGAGTAGCAGTCTGTTCTGTAGCTTTAAATCAATAAAGTGACATAAATAGGCAGGAGTATGGTGGTAGCATTAAGCAGATATTAACCTGCTTTCTGAGGTTGATCTATGTAATTGTGAGCTGACAAAACAACATTGCTTTTCAGATTAGTTTTCCTTCTACAATAATTATTTCATTGGGAAAAAAAAAAAATAAATGACCATGACAGGTAAAAGGTATTTGCTTAGCTTGAACTCTTTAAGCTATAGCTGAATAGAAATTATCAAGTTTTATTCAATGGAACCCTTCACTATTAATAGTCTTGAAAATGATTCCACCTACACCTTTGATAGTTATCTTTATGAATCCCCTAAACTTCCAGTCTAGGGATGAATTGGAAGTAAATCATAGTCATTGAAATGTTGTATCTGTAAGCAAATTTATTTTATAATTATAACTGATTTGATTTTTTTTTAGTTTTTGTATTCAAAACACCATTATTATCTCTTGAAAACGCTTCTTTCAGTCATTAAATTATCCAACGTACATGTTTGTGAGTGTCTCTTTAAAATTTGTGTCTAATTGTATCATAATGTACATAAAATAAAGTCATTAAATTTAGGCTTAAAATTTGATGACATTGAATAATGTAATAGTCCTATAATTAGCACTACTATCAAAATACAGTACATTTCCATTACTCCACAATATTTCCTCATGACATTTTATTGACTGGGCATGTAAGCACATGTTTAATTTTTTATGAAACCTTTAAGAAGTGCTCCAAAATGACTATACCATTTTATTACCCTCCCAACAGTCTATAAGGGCTCCAGTTTTTCTACATTAACACCAACACTGCATTATATATTAGTATCTCATTGTGGTTTTAATTTCTGTCTTCTTAACTAACAAAGGTGAGCATTTTTTCTAGAAGTTACTGCTCATCTGTCTGTCTTTGTGGAGTACTTGTTAACATGGCTTGTTAGTTTTATTTATATGGGTTTCATTTGCTTTGATTGAACACTAAAGTTTTTAAAATTTATTTTAGATTCAAGTGCTTTGCCTAATTAATATGATATGGATCTTTTCCCCTGCTCTGTGACTTGCCTTTCATTCTCATTTCTTTAACAATGTATCTGAAGGAAAACAATTGAATATTTGATGAATTTAAACTGATCAGAGAAGTCCAGGTGCCTTCAGGGTTGTATGGCCTTAGACTGAATTTGAAGTTATCAATTGTTTCTTTCATCACTAAGTACTATGTTAGTTTGAGGTTGTTCATTGATATCCTTTATTGATTTGCAGTAATAGCCTTCCATTTCAAACTTGCTGACTATTTTTTTTAATCATGTATTGTTGCTGCATTTTGTCAAATTCCTTTTCTGCATTTACTGTTTTGTGCATTATTTTTCTAACATAATAAATTACATATTATTTGTTTTTGAATAGTTGTCACCTTGCATTACTAAGATTAAGCATATTTGAACATCACGTGTTACTGTTTTTATAATAACTTACAATTGAATTGCTAATACTTTATTTTTGTTTTGAGCTAGGTGGCCATGTAGATATTTTGAGGAAGAGTCTTTCAAACATAGAGAAGAATCTATATGAATATTTTATGTGTCCTTGGTATATTTGAGACACAATAAGGAGACTGGAATCGAGAGACAGTAAGCATAGAAGAGATAGATAATAGATGACAGTTTCACAGAAGTAACAGAGTCTCAGGTCATGTAGGGCACGATGGACCATTTCAAAGACTTGGAGGATCTTAAAAACACATAGGTATGCAGACACACTCAAATGTGGATATATAAATGATGCTACTTTTATTCACTTTTTATTTTTTTTTCTTTTTAAGATTTATTTATTTATGCATATAACAGCTGGGGCACAGGCCAGAGATGGGAGGGGTGGGGGGAAGGGTGAATGGATTCACCAAAGACAGAGTGGGGAACAGAACAGGCAAACTGACTGAAATACACTGCTGAGGGGAGCAGCGGGCGAGTCAGGAGAGGTCTGCTTCACCATGTGGGTTGCTCCCTGGAGGGCAGGGATCAAACTCGTGCTTCAGAGGCTTCGGATTGTATCATAGTGTGGTGCTTAACCCATTGCGCCACCAGGGAGACCCACTGTTTTTATTTTTGTATTGTTAAACTTTTGTTTTGAATTTCAGTTTCATCTAATAGACTTCTTTTTAATAAGGTGAATTTTAAACAGACAGATTTCTAAAATGTGGTTCATAATTTTAAGGAAAACACAGACTTAAAAAGTGTATGAGACTTAGCAATTCTAAAATAAATGGGATTTTTAAAATATCTTAGTAGAAACAGATATAAGCTTCTAAGATTTATTTAAGATTATCATTTTTGGAAATTTCATGATAAATATTCTCTTTTTGCTCTTTGTGTTATATTTATATTTTTTTTATTTTAAAGATTTATTTATTTATACATACAAGAACCGGGGTACAGGCCAGATGTGTGGGAGGGTGAGAGGATTCACCAGAGACAGAGCAGGGAACAGAACAGGCAGACTGACGAAATACACTGCTTAAGGGAGCAGCAGGTGAGACAGGAGAGATCTGCCCCGCCGTGTGGGTATCTCCCCGGCCTGCCAGGATCGACCCTACACTTGCAGAGGCTGTGGACAGCTTCATAGCACTGTGCTCAACTGCCTGCACCACCAAGGAGGCTCTCTTTTTGTTATTTTTAAAAGGGAGTAAACTGATTCCGGAGAACTAAAAGTAAAAGCTCCTCGTTGCAAATAAGTGCTAGATAAGATCCTTAACATTCTGACTTTACAGTCTATGGTAAAAAACCTAGGCTATGCACTCATTTTAAATGTAGTAAGTATTAAATTAATTTGTTCCTGGCCTTTCCTCGACAGTTTTGTTCATACATACACAACCCTGAAAAATACATGTTCATGTGTAGAAATTCTTTGATACAGAACTGTTTTTTTTTTATTTTTTATAGATTTATTTATACAAGAACCGGGGTACAGGCTAGATGTGCAGGAGAGTGAGAGGATCACCACAGACAGAGCAGGGAACAGAACAGGGAGACATTTACAGAACAGAACATGACTGAAATTTACTGCTGAGGGGAGCAGCAGGCAAGACTGGAGAGGTCTGCTGTGCCATTTTGTTGCTCCAAGGCCAGCGGGGATCGAATCAGCATTGCAGAGGCTGTGGACAGCTTCACAGTGCTATGCTCAACCACCTGCGCCTTCAGAGACACCCCAGAACATTTTTTAAAGATTTATTTATGCGTACAATAACTGGGGTACAGGCCAGAAGTGTGGGGGGGTAAGAGGATTCACCAGAGACAGAGTGGGGAGCAGAAGAAGCAGACTGACTGAAATACACTGCTGAGGGGAGTAGCAGACAGGAGAGGTCTGCTGTACCATGAGGGCAGCTCCCTAGCCGGTCGGGGATCGAACTCATGCTGCAGAGGCTGCAGAATAGCTTCACAGTGCTGTGTTTAACCCCTTATGCCACTAGGGAGGCCCAGAACTGTTTGTTTGTTTGTTTGTTTTAAACTTCTTGCAGTGTCTAAAGGATATTTGATTATTGTCTGATAGGCAGTGAATCTCAATTTGAAAAATCAAGACTGCCATTTCAGTATGTCTTCAATATAAGAGGTTTTGATTTAATGTTTACCCCTTTGACTAGCTCTTCACATTTTCCACTGGAATATTAAAAAGCCAGGAGACTTGTATTAAGACAAAGATCTAGAGAGTAACCACATTGAAATATTTATCAAAGGTATGGATATGATCCAGAGAAGATTATGTCTACAGTTTTCAGTAAAACACTAACATTGGTAATAACATTTGCAGAGAAAAGATTTTATCTTTATATGTACATAAACAAATTAAGCATGAATCTGAGTTTCAAATTTGTATAAATGTACTGTAAAAAGGAAGAAGCAATTAACCCAAACACAGGGGGAAATATTTTCTAATTACGAATTTAGTGTTTATTTGATCAATAAATAATTGTTGAATATTAAACATGTAAGCACTTAGATTACAAAAAGGAAATCATATAATTTTTGCTTTTAAATATTTCAGTCTTGCCAGGGAGATGAATAAAACACAGGTTTTTATGTTTTCCTCTCATGAATTATTATAATGTAGTTGTTTAATAGTGTCTGATTTGGCAGAGGAAGAAGAGATGAATGGGCAGCTTGGAAAGGACTTAATATTGAGTCTTAAAGTAGATGTGAGGAATTCAAAGAAATTCAAAACAGAAGTAAGATACTGAAAATATATTTTCAGTATTTTTCATATACTGTATCAATCAGTTTATGAACCCCAAACTATAGTTGTATCAGAAGTTTGGATAGAGTGTAACTTCAATAACTTTAATCATATACAAAGGCAAGACTATCAGAATGTTAAAAATTTTTCCAAACTCTTGAGGGGCAGTTTAGCACTTCAGGATTGTCAGAGTTTATTTTTCTTTTCATCAGTCCTCTAAGTGACCTACGGGAAATCACACCCTTTCTCTTTTGTTGTAAAAGTATCATAGCATTCTACTATTCCCATTTACAGATGAGGAGACTAAGTCCCAAGTCAAAAAGAACATTCAGTGTAAAACAAGTCTCAGAATAGAGTTCTTTCTGCCACTCTCTCTGGTATATTATCCAGATTTTCTTTTTTTCCTATTCTCCTCCTCTTGTTCTCCTTCCAGGAAGCTTACCTAGAAGTCAACTGAGTCCACTGGTTGTTTGGTTAATACTGAGATCGCGAGAGAGTATAAAAATCAAAGGAATTCATTCTCTAATTTCTCTCTTGGAAGAATCTGCCTAGCTAACAAAGGCTGTTAGCTCCTCTCACACTCTTTTAGATGATTATTGTGAATGTTGTCTCTTCAAATTTGGATGGCACTAATGGCATTCAGACATTTCCTTTTTTTTTTTTTTTCCCTGTGAACTGAGGCAAACTAAATATAGCTATTCTTAAATATTTCTCCGTTTTAAGTTTCTGATTTACTACGTCACTATTTTCTCCAAGGCTAAAGTAACTGCAATTATTTCTTTGCAATCTGTAACACTTTGTCATGCTTGGCTATGGCAAGGGCCAAGTTGTCATTTCTCATAATGATCATTTATGATCTTGTCAGTGAGGCAATCAGCTGGTGTGTTTGGGAAGCCTCCTGTTTGCTTAGCTTTCAAATTGTTTGGTTTAACATTTAGCATCTGGGTGTTAGAAATATGTTCTCTGGTTTATAAAACCATTTTTTTTAAATTCCTTGATTTGTTCCAATACTTCTACCAATAAAGCATCAGTGAAGTTCCAAGATGCAAAAGCATATGATTAGTGAGTAAATTCCTAACACATATATTTCCAGTCTGTATGATTCTCTGAGAAACCAATTTGTCTATGAGCACACACACGAGCTCAAGTGACTGTGTCAGGAAATGCATTTCCTGAATGAGCATGAATTATTATTTTGATACATGAAGGCTCAAGGTAAAAGTACCTCAAAATTATGCCATAATGGTCCATAGCCATATAACATGGTGGAGTGCAATTTATGATGACAAAGCTTTTGAACTATAAATAAAGATGTTGATGAGGCTCACAAGGTGCAGGATTTGTGAACTTTTGATAAAAATGTTTTAACATGGAGAAGAGAAAGTATAATTTAATGAATTGCATCTCTATCTTCTATAAAGACATTTAGCCAGTTAAATGAGATATGTAGAGTCAGCTTGGTTTTCTTTTTTTTCTTAAAGGCAAATAAACTTTTTTAATATTGTTTTCTTTAATATTTTATTTTATATAATTCTTACATCATTTTTCATCTTTGCACAATGTTTACATTTTCATTATGTTCCCCATACAATTGCACCCCCCATTTATTTTGACTCTAGTTCTTCCTCTCCCCGCCCCTCGCTCCCCCAACCCCCGTAGTGTGTCTCTGGTTTATAGTTACTTGTTGATTTTGATTTTTTACTTTGTATTGATTAGACTTTTTCCTGGTCTCTCATTTAAGTTTTCTAAATTCCTGCTATGAGTGAGACCATCTGGTATTTTGCTTTTTCTTTCTGACTTATTTCGCTGAGCATGATCCCTTCTAGCTCCATTCATGTTGCTGCAAACTGCATGTGTTTATCTTTTTTGATTGCTGAGTAATATTCCATTGTGTATTTGTACCACATCTTCTTGATCCAGTCATCTATTTTTGGGCATTTGAGTTGTTTCCATAGTTTAGCTATTATAAATAGTGCTTCTATTAACATAGGCATGCAGGTGCCCTTTGGAATGGTTAAACAGAATGGATACAACAAGGAAGAAAAATGTGAAAAAGTTCCAAACAGAGAACAGAGCTAACGTATAAGATAACTAAACATACTAGAGAATTTTTTCAACAGCATATTACACTTGATCTTATCCAAAACGCCAAGAAGGGATCAACAGCATATTAAATGAAGCAGGAGGTAGAATTAGTAAGTTGGAAGATAGGATAGTGAAAAGTACCACAACAGAACAGAAAATAATAATAATAATAATAATAATAATATAATAAATATAGCTAAGGGAACTTGCAGGGAAACATTGAGAGAATAATATTCACATTATATGGGTGTCAGGAGGAGAAAGGAGAAAGGGACATAAATTTTATTTGAAGAAATAATGACTGAGAACTTTCCTGGCAATGGGAAGGAAATGGAAATACAGATCTAGGAAGCTCAGGCAGTTCCAAAAATAGATGAAACCATGGGAACCAGCAACAACTCACACATTTAAAATGGAAAACATTAGAACAAATGATAAAAACTTAAAAGTAGCACGACAAAAACATGTTACATATAAGGTAGCCCACATAAATCAGTAGATTCAACAACAGAAACCTGCAGGCTAGATATAATTCACATGATATATTCAAAGTGCTGAAGGGGAAAAAAATCCAACCAAGAAGAGTCTATTCAGAAAAGTTATCACTTAAAATTGAAGGAATAAAAAGAGCTTTTTCAGGCAAATAAAAATTAAATGATTCATCACCACTAAACCAGACTTGCAAGAAAAATGAAAAGATGCTTTGTAAAATTTAATGTAACCCCAACAGGAAGTGAAAAGAAGACAAGGGAAAAAAAATCTCATTGACAAAGGCAAAATGCAATAAAAGTGGTAATCAATCAAAATGAAGATTAATCAAATCAACAAATATTAATAGAATATTAATATTGCTGGCACCAGAAGTTCCATCATTTTACTTTAAAATAAATACAAAAGCAAACACTATGAACACTGATACAAATTTGTAAGGAAAAAACAAATAAAATTTCTTGATACAAAATGCTGAATAATCATACCTGCATGGTCAGATTATTTTTTTTTTACTTTTATATTTTTTTCTATTTTAAAATTCTCCCTTCAAAGTAAATTTCCAGATCAGCAGCCTGGACAGTCCTTAGAAGCTTTTTAGAAAGGCAGAATCTCAAATTCTATCCCTGACCTAATGAATGTGAATCTGACTTTCAACATAAATCACAAAGAGAATTGCATCCACATTAAAGTTTGAGAAATACTGTTCTATAGTATAGAATTATGTACTCAGGAAAAAAAAAAATTTTCATAAAAGGTTAATTAGCAGTTAATTTGGGATGAATGAGGCAGTGTTTGGAAAATTGGGAAGATAACAGCTAATTGCCTTATAATTAGGATTTTATACAGCTAAGGGAAAAATGACTTATTTTATTTTTTTTTTTATTAGATAATAAATTTTATTGTTATATTCCCCATACAATTGCAGCCCCCCCATTCTGACCCCAATCCCTCCCCTCCCGCCCCGCCCCCCTAAAAGTGTCTCTGGTTCATAGTTTTTTGTTGATTTTGATTTTCACTTTCTTATAGTTATTCATTTTCCTGGTCCCTTATTTAAGTTTTCTAGATTCCTGCTATGAGTGAGACCATCCAGTATTTTTCTTTTCTTTTTGGCTTATTTCACTGAGCATGATCCCTTCCAGCGCCATCCATGTTGCTGCAAATTGCATGTGTTTATCTTTTTTGAATGCTGAGTAATATTCCATGGTATATATGTACCACATCTTCTTGATCCAGTCATCTATTTTTGGGCATTTGGGCTGTTTCCAAAGCTTAGCTATTGTAAATAGTGCTGCTATAAACATAGGGGTGCAGGTGTTCTTTGGAATTGATGTTTCTGTGTCCTTTGGGTAAATTCCTAGGAGTGGAATTGCTGGATCATATGGAAGCTCTATGTTTAGTAGGTCCAGAAATCTCCACACAGCTTTCCACAGTGGTTGGACCAGTTTGCACTCCCACCAACAGTGCAGAAGAGTTCCTTTTTCTCCACACCCTCGCCAACATTTTTTGTTGCTAGTTTTTTTTAATATGTGCCATTCTCACTGGTGTAAGATGGTATCTCATGGTAGTTTTGATTTGCATTTCCCTGATGACAAGTGATGTTGAACATTTTTTCATATGCCTGTTGGCCATTTGCATTTCCTCTTCTGAGAAGTTTCTTTTTAGCTCTTCTGCCCATTTTTTGACTGGATTCTTTTCTTTGTTGTTGTTGAGTCTCATCAGCTCTTTGCAGATTTTTGTGATCAGTCCTTTATCATTAGTGTTGGGTGCAAAATGTTCTCCCAGTTGGTGGGGTTTCTCTTTGTTTTTGTTATTGTCTCTTTTGCTGTGCAGAATCTCTTTAATTTGATGTAGTCCCATCTATTTATCTTCACCTTTACTATCACTGCTTTGGGTGATGTGTCTGTAAAGATGTCTTTGATGTGCAAATCACGTAGTGTTTCGCCTATATTTCCTTTTATATATTTTATGGTTTCAGGTCTTATGTCTAGTTCTTTAATCCATTTTGAGTTGATTTTTGTGTATGGTGTGAGGTGGTGGTCAAGCTTCATTCTTTTGCATGTAGCGACCCAGTTTTCCCAGCACCATTTATTGAACAAACTTTCTTTGCTCCAATGCATAGTTTTTGCTCCTTTGTCAAAGATTAGTTGACCATAAATCTGTGGGTTTATTTCTGGATTTCTATTCGATTCCATTGGTCTGTATGTCTGTTCTTGTTCCAATACCATGCAGTTTTGATGATTATGGCTTTGTAGTAGAGTTTGAAGTCTGGGAGTGTGATGCCTCCATTCCCTTCTTTTTTTTAAGGAGAGCTTTGGCTATTCGGGGTTTTTTGTGATTCCATATGAATTTCATCAATAATTGTTCTATTTCTTTGAAGAATGACATTGAAATTTTGATTGGAATAGCATTGAATCTGTATATTGCTTTTGGAAGGATGGCCATTTTAATAATGTTTATTCTTCCAATCCATGAGCAGGGGATGTCTCTCCATTTCTTTGTGTCTTCTTCTATTTCTTTAACAGTGTTTTATAGTTTTCTTTGTATAGGTCCTTTACCTCTTTTGTTAGATTTATTCCCAAATATTTGATTTTTTTTGTTTCAATAACGAAAGGGATGGTTTTTTTGATTTCTTCTTCTTCAGATTTATTGTTTGTGTATAGGAAGGCTACTGACTTTTGCGTGTTGATTTTGTATCCTGCCACTTTACTGAACTGATTGATGAGTTGAATTAGCTTTTCTGTGGAGTTTTTGGGGTTCTCTATGTATAATATCATATGGTCTGCAAATAGTGATAGTTTGACTTCTTCTTTTCCTATTTGGATTCCTTGGATGTCTTTCTCTTGTCTTATTGCCCTGGCTAGGACTTCCAGTATTATATTGAAAAGCAGTGGTGAGAGTGGACATCCTTGTCTTGTTCCAGATCTTAATGGAATTGCTTTCAGCTTTTCACCATTGAGAATGATACTTGCTGTTGGCTTGTCATAGATGGCCTTTATGATGTTAAGGTATGTTCCTTGTATCCCAAGAATTTCAAGGCTTTTATCATGAATGGGTGTGGCACTTTGTCGAAGCTTTCTCAGCATCTATGATATTATCATATGGTTTTTATATTTCTTTTTGTTGATGTGTTGGATAACGTTGATTGATTTTCGGATGTTAAACCATCCTTGTGTCCCTGGAATGAATCCTACTTGGTCGTGGTGAATTATCTTATGGATACATTGTTGGATTCTGATGGCTAGAATTTATTGAGGATTTTTTGCATCAGTGTTCATTAGGGAGATTGGCCTGTAGTTTTCCTTTTTTGTGTTTTCCTTGTTCGGTTTTGGTATTAGTGTAATGTTGGCTTCATAGAACGTGTTTGGTATTGTCCCTTCCTTCTCAATTTTTTGGAAGAGTTTGTGAAGGATAGGCACTAATTCGTCTCTGAATGTTTGTAGAATTCATTTGTAAATCCATCAGGTCCTGGGCTTTTGTTTTTGGGGAGGTTTTTGATTACCATTTCAATTTCGCTGCTTGTAATTGGTCTGTTTAGGTGCTCAATTTCTTCTTTATCTACCTTTGGGTGATTGTAGAGTTGTAGGAATTTGTCCATCTCCTCTAGATTGTTAAACTTGTTTCCATATAACTGTTCATAGTAGTTACTGATTATTCTTTTGATTTCTGCTGTGTCCGTTGTGATTTCTCCTCTTTCATTGATGATCCTGTTTATTTGTGCTTTCTCCCTTTTTTCCTTTGTGAGCCTGGCTAGAGGTTTGTCTATTTTATTGATTTTTTCAAAGAACCAGCTCTTGGTTTCATTGATCTTTTGGATTGTTTTTTAGTTTCAATTTCATTTATTTCTGCTTTGGTTTTTATTATTCCTTTTCTTCTACTGGTTTTGGGGTTTTTTTGTTGTTCTTTTTCTAGATCTTTGAGCTTCGAGATGAGGTTGTTTCTTTGAGTTCTTTCTTGTTTCTGATATGAGCTTCTATTGCTATATATTTTCCTCTTATTACTGCTTTTGCTGCATCCCATACATTTAGGATATTGGTGTCCTCCTTGTCGTTCAATTCAAAAAATGTTTTAATTTCTTCTTTGATCTCCTCATTAGTCAGTGGTCTTCCAGTAGTGTGGTTTTTAATCTCCATGAGGTAGGAAAGTTCCTTGCCTTCTTTTTTTGGTTTATTTCTAGTTTGATGCCTTCATGGTCAGAAAGATGGGTTGATATGATTTCAATCTTGGTGTACCTGTTGATGTTTGTCTTGTGCCCCAGTATGTGATCGATCCTGGAGAATGATCCGTGTGCGCTTGAGAAAAATGTGTACTCCGTTTTTTTGGGTTTAGTGTTTCTAGATGTCTGTTAAGCCCAATTGCTCTAGGTCCTTATTAGAGCTTTGGTTTCTTTACTTATTTTTTGTCTTGTTGATCTATCCATTGTTGATAGTGGTGTGTTGAAGTCTCCCACTACATATGTGTTTTTTCTCTGATGTCTGTTTTCAGAGAGGACAACAGTTGTCTGATATATTTTTGGTGCTCCTTCGTTGGTGAGTATATGTTAATGAGTGTTTATTTCTTCTTGAAGTATTGTCCCCTTGATCATAATGTAGTGACATTGGGGTCTCTTTTTATCTTTTTGAGTTGAAATCTGTTTTTATCTGATATAAGTATAGCTGTTCCTGCTTTCTTTTTTGGTCCATTTGCTTGTAGGATTGTTTTCCATCCTTAACTTTGAGCCTATTTTTATCTTTTGTAGCTAAATGTGTTTCCTGGAGACAGCAAAAGGTTGGGTTTTGTTTCTTAATCCAGGCTGCAACTCTGTGTCTTTTATTGAAGAGTTTAGTCCATTTACATTTAGAGGTAGTATTGATATGTTAGCATCTGTATTTGCCATTGTGTTTGTCTTTCCTTTGATTTTATTTATTTATTCTTTTAATAACTTTTTTTTTTTGGCTTCTTTCATTGTTATTCGTCCCTCTGAGGTTCTGGCTTTAGGACTCCTTGTAGTATTTTTTGGAGTGGGGTTTAGTTGCAATGAAATTCTGGAGTTTCTGTTTGTCTGGGAAGGTCCATATTCTTTCTTCAAAGAGGAAGGAAAGGTTTGCGGGATAGAGTATTCTTGGTTGGCATCTGTTTTCTTGAGTC